>NC_069500.1:400423944-400756444 GCF_027579735.1 Bombina bombina | reverse complement strand
TCATTAAAGCATAATGCATATGGTAATTCTGTATCTGAGATCATTAATAGCTCACTAATGATATGCCTTTGATCTCTGAAGATCATACTTGTACGTCATTCAAAGCAAATTTCTACACTCTTCATTTCAGAGATACAGTGAAATTTCCAATTAATTTCAGAGAATCTCTAATACATGGAAGGAGAAAAAGATGCTTTACTCAGTATTAAATGTATTCGGTAAACAACACTCTAAACTGAATAATTATTAATGATAGGGCATTGGTTTCTCTTGAGTATTTAAAAAGATATTAAACACTAAGGCCTAGATTACAAGTGGAGTTCTAAATATTGATTTTGCAAAAGCGATTTTGCGTTCCACTGAGTAATATATGTATACATATATATTTACTTTGAACACACAGTTCCCATAGACCTTTATGTAAAGGCACTTTTCAGTGCCGTTATTTTTCTAACACACCACACCAGCCACTTTTAAACCCATATAACTGCTTTGCAGTTATTTTATTAAAAGATAAAGATTCTACTGTCTTTATTTGTTAGATTACCAGTGGAGTTCTAAATATTGATTTTGCGAAAGCGATATTTGCGCTCCACTGAGTAATACCAGCACACACTGATGTGCGCTGGTATTACAAGTTGAGCGCATTGCTAGAAAGCATTGTGCTCACAAGAGCCAATAGAATGCAAGCTCAATCCTATTGGCTGATTGGATCAGCCAATAGGATTGAAGCTCAATCCTATTAGCTGATTACATCAGCCAATAGGATTTTTTCAACTTTAATTCCGATTGGCTGATAGAATTCTATCAGCATGATGTCCCTTAAAGGAACCTTCATTCTTCAGTAGCCGTCGAAAGAAGATGATGCTCTGTGCCGGATATCTTGAAGATGGAGCAGCTCCGTGTCGGAAGGATGAAGATAGAAGATGCTTTCTGGATGAAGACTTCTGCCCGTCTGGAGGACCACTTCTTTCCGCTTGGATGAAGACTTCTCCCGGCTTCGTTGAGGACTTCTGCCCGCTTGGATGAAGACGTCTTCCGGCTTCGTTGAGGATGGATGTCCGGTCTTCAAAAACTGTAAGTGGATCTTTGGGGGTTAGTGTTAGGTTTTTTTAAGGGTTTATTGGGTGGGTTTTATTTTTAGCTTAGGGTTTGGGCTTAAAAAGACCTAAATGCCCTTTTATGGGCAATGCCCATCCAAATGCCCTTTTCAGGGCAATGGGGAGCTTAGTTTTTTTTAGATAGGATTTTATGTGGGGGGTTTGGTTGTGTGGGTGGTGGGTTTTACTGTTGGGGGTTGTTTGTATTTTTTTTTACAGGTAAAAGAGCTGATTTCTTTGGGGCAATGCCCCGCAAAAGGGCTATTGGCAGTTTAGTTTAGGCTAGTTTTTTTTTTATTTTGGAGGGGGCTTTTTTATTTTGATAGGGCTATTAGATTAGGTGTAATTAGTTTAAATATTTGATAATTTCTTTTTTATTTTGTATAATTTAGTTAATTGCATTTAATTAATGTAATTGATTTACTTGTAGTGTAATGTTAGGTGTTCGTGTAAGACAGGTTAGGTTTTATTTTACAGGTAAATTTGTATTTATTTTAACTAGGTAGTTAGTAAATAGTTAATAACTATTTACTAACTATTCTACCTAGTTAAAATAAATACAAACTTAGCTGTGAAATAAAAATAAACCTAAGATAGCTACAATGTAACTATTAGTTATTTTGTAGCTAGCTTAGGGTTTATTTTACAGGTAAGTTTTTAGTTTTAAATAGGAATTATTTAGGTATTAATTGTAATTTTTATTTAAATTTATTTTAATTATGTTAAAGTTAGTGGGTGTTAGAATTAGGGTTAGGTTTAGGGGTTAATAACTTTAGTATAGTGGTGGCGATTTTGGGGGCAGCATATTAGGGGTTAATAACAGTAATATTGGTTGCGGCGATGTTAGGGACAGCATATTAGGGGTTAATAATATTTAACTAGTGTTTGCAATGCGGGAGTACGGCGGTTTAGGGGTTAATATGTTTATTATAGTGGCGGCGATGTCGGGAGCGGCAGATTAGGGGTTAATAATTTTATTTTAGTGTTTGCAATGCGGGAGGGCCTCGGTTTAGGGTTTAATAGGTAGTTTATGGGTATTAGTGTACTTTTTAGCACTTTAGTTCTGAGTTTTATGCTACAGCTTTGTAGCGTAAAACCCATAACTACTGACTTTCAGTTAACGGTACGGATCTTGACGGTATAGGCTGTACCGCTCACTTTTTGGCCGGACAGGCAAACTCGTAATACCGGCGCTATGAAAGTCTCATTGAAAAAGGACTTTTTGAAAGCTGCGGTAGTTACGTTGCGTTACGGCCAAAAAAGTGTGTGGCACAGATATACCTGCAAGACTCATAATAGCAGCGGTAGTGAAAAAACATTGTTATGAAGCTTTTTCACTCATAACGCAAAACTCGTAATCTAGCCACTAATTTATTAATAAAATATATTACACTTCATTTTTGGGGCATTTGGTGGATATTTTAGAAAATAAACCAGAGATCTGATCAGAAGTAGCGTGTGTATTACAAGTTGAAAGTAAATGTGAGTGCAACCTCATAGCTCTGGTTAACTGTGACACTCAAATAAAAACAAATAAAAAATAAATAAAAAACTAAAGTTACAATCATAATAACACTATCTAAAAATGCATGTGAAGGACTTTAACATAGAGATACATATATTCATGTCTAAATATATATATATATATATATATATATATGTATATATGTGTGTAAATATGTATTTATATGTGTATATATGTATTTACAGACATATATACGCATATAAACACATAAACACATAAATATATATATATAGTGCATTTGAGCCCTTTACAATCAAGTAGATGAAAATATGTTGAATCATATTTATGCAATATTCATATTTCATAAAGTGTTTATGTATGTACTGTAAATATTTCACATTCCAATGTTCTTCACATAGGGGAATATGTTCTAAGTATTTTTAAATAAATATTTATATATATATATATATATATATATATATATATATATATATATATATATATATATATACACACACACAGTATATATATAGATAGATAGATAGATAGATAGATAGATAGATATGTATTTTACCAGAATAATATCATATAAATATAGAAATATGTATTTATCAATAAATAGAACATATGCTGCTATGTTAAGAACATTGGAATGTGAATATTTTCATAATCGGGTTAGCATACTTGAGAAAATGCGATCAGGTTTGAGCACAAGCAGGGTGAGAATATGTGATTGGGTTTGCGTGCAAGTAGGGTGTTAGGTATTTTCCCACTTTTCTTGCTCTATTGGGGAATACGCTAACGCAATCACAATATTTGAAGTTCGGCTTTTTGCATGAGTTGGGTTAACCCAAGAGAGAAAACATTTTAATTTCAACTTGTAATACAAACGCTACCCAATGCACGCAAAAACATTACTTCTAGCGGACTATAATCACGAGTGGGAGCGATAACTATCACGCTATTCGTAATGTAGCCCTTATTTTTTAAAGTCTCTTTCATATTATTTTACACACATTTCAGCCCCTTAGCTTTCAAAAAAGTCCCACTTTGCTTAATTTTCTCAATTTTTTTCATTGTTTATTTATGTTTTCCTGCCATTACAGAAGGTATCTATAAAGAAAGTGAGTCAGATAAACATACACCAAGTTTAAAAAAAAATTGCAATATGCCAATCTCATGTGAAACAGTCACCAACAATTTAAAGGCAGCAGCAGCATGCACAGGTAAATAAACCTCACCAAGCCCCAGGGCAAAAGATGCGACAGGGCCCCCTATTTCAACAGTACATTTTCTGGCTCTTAGAAATCAGCAGAAGCTGAGCCAGTATCCACATAGAATCTAAAGAAGCTGCTTCTCTGTGACTGTGAAGCGTCCTTCCACATAATTAGTTCCCACTAGAAAATATACAGGTTTTCTGTACTTGCCACACTGTGGCAATCTAAACCATATCTGTAAAGGCAAATCCTTATACTATCCTTACAATGCAAGCTCTATATTGTAAATAGGTTTTAGACAATCAGCCAATCTAAGATGCCTAATGAATAAAAGTCATTTTGACGGTCACAAAAACTCCAAAAGTATCATGGACGTATTCCTATAGGACACGTACTACCAGTAATTACACGATGAAAATTAAAACAGTACAAGACTAGTTCAATACATTCCTATATATGCTGTGATACAGAGTCATATATGTACACAGATGTAAATATAATTTGGATTATGTAGGAATGTCATTAAAAAAACTCATCAAAAACATCAAAAATGACAGAAGAGATGGCAAAAAAATGACAGGTGTTGCCAATCATTTTCTGAGATTTCACCAATGAAAACAAACAGATCTCAAATGTTTTGGTATTCAAAAAGCTCTTTGATAAGAGGAGGTGATAAGGGACAGGCTCTGCTGAGAGCAGATAGCTGCTGGATTTACTTACAAATACAGTGCAATTATAGGGACTGAATGAAAATAATTATTTTACATGACTATAACATTTAAATATCAAATGGAACATTCAGATTTACAGTACTGTTTATGAGTTGAAACTGTTCCAATGTCACCAATTTTCTATGTTTTTCTACGGATCGCGTAATCAATTTATTTTTTAAATTACTACTTTGCACAAAGTTTGTTCCGCCAATAACCTTTATTTTTGACACACATACTAAAATTTTGTTTTTAAGAGCATATCACCAAGTTAACATCATTTACATGAATATTTAAGGGATGATTAATCGATGAGCAAACACAATTAAAAACAGCCATAATCACTTATTTGAAAAACCCATTCACATGATCATGACACACAAATACACATACAATAAGATATGCACAGTGTTTATTGAGGTTACATTTGTTTAGTAAATGTCACAGTAATAATTAGTATATGACTAATATATATGCCAAGCATAGATATGCATAAGAAATGTTTTGCATTGTATTAGCTGAAACACCTAAGATACTCAATACAACAAACATAATCCTGAAATATGATGAGAATTGACAGTGAACACTTTTCCCAGGGTTATTTCATATTCAGCCACTTGCTAGGGGGCAGGATTGTCCAGATATTCAATGGATTGGATAAAGCTGTGTTAATGACAAAACATGTCAAGGGGGAGTTGTGGCGTTTAATGGGTACTCCGGAATTTGTTTTTTCAATTTGTATTGTGGTGGGAGGCTTCCCGGTCTATAATTTTTACTATTGATGAACCCAAATTTTTTTCTTTCTTGATTCAGATAGAGCATGACATTTTAAGCAACTTTCTAATTTACTCCTATTATCAAATGTTCTTCATTTTCTTCATTCTCTTGGTATCTTTATTTGAAATGCAAGAATGTTTAGATGCCGGCCCATTTTTGGTGAACAACCTGGGTTGTTCTTGCTGATTTGTGGATAAATTCATCCACCAATAAAAAAGTGTCCAGAGTTCTGAACAAAAAAAAAAAGCTTAGATGCCTTCTTTTTCAAATAAAGATAGCAAGAGAACGAAGAAAAATTGATAATAGGAGTAAATTAGAAAGTTGCTTAAAATTGCATGCTCTATCTGAATCACAAAATAAAAAAATGTGGGTTCAGTGTCCCTTTAAGTAGGTTGAAGTAAGTACTGGTGGGAGTACATTTCTACAATAACAGATGTACCCTGTGTGCTCTTCCCTACAGATTATTATTTTCTGAAATAGGAAGCTCCATAAAACTAGATTTATTTTTGCCATATAATCTAGTACTAACAAGGTTTGAAAGTTACACACCCATATTTTATTTTGTTGTTTCATTATTATTATTATTTTATTTTAACACACTTGGGTACATGTTCCAAGTGAAGTTTAACAAGTAACAACTGAGTGCTATTATGTGTATTCTGTCTAGTCAGTGTCTATACTGATTTGTAACTCTAGTTATATTAATACACAGCATTGCAGAGCCTGTATATAATATATATACTGTATATGTATACTGTACGAAGCTGCATCCAGGTGGATTCCAAAAATGGCAGGGTTGTGCCACCATGCCATTTTCGGAATCCACCGGGATGCAGCGAAGGCAAACAGAGCATTACAAAAAAAAAAAAAAAACACTGCCCACAGAAAAGTATAACAAAAGAAAAGATTAAAGATGGCATCCCTTGAATTCTTATTGGCTGATTTGATTCTTCAAATTTAAATCAGCCAATAGGATCAGAGCTACTGAAATCCTATTGGCTGATTTGAATTTGAAGAATCAAATCAGCCAGGGGGGACTTAGACTTTTTTTTCTGCAAAAGAGCTGTTTATCTTGGGGTAATGCACTGCAAAAAGCCCTTTTAATGGCAACTGGCAGTTTATTCTTAGATTAGGGGGTGTTTTATTTTGGGGGGGCTTTTTATTTTCATAGGGATTAGGTTTAATTTTGTAAACTTGGGTAATTTGTATTTTTATTTTCTGTAATATTAGTTTTTTTTTTAATTTTCTGTAATTTTATCTTAATTTAAATGTAGGTTTATTTTTTTAATTTTTGGGGGTTAGACTTAAGTTTTTGTTTTTTTTAATATATTTTTTTTAGATTAAGGATGGGCAGCAAAAGAGCTGAATGCCCATACAAATGCCCTTTTCATGGCAATGGATAGTTTAGTTTTTTTAGTGTTAGGTTTATTTATTTTGGGGAGTTTGGTGGGTGGTGGGTTTTACTGTTAGGGGGGAATTAGAATTTTTGGTAACTGCAAAAGAGCTGTTTAACTTAGGGCAATGTCCTACAAAAAGCCCTTTTAAGGGCTATTGGTAGTTTAGCATTAGATTAGGGGGTGTTTTTATTTTGGGGGGGCTTTTTTATTTTCATAGGGATTAGGTTTTATTTATTTTATTTTTGATAATTTTTTTTCTATAGTTCAATTTTTTTTTTTTTTAATAAACAACACATAGACTGAGAGGGGAGAGAGAGAAAATGAGAGGGGAGAGCAAAAGAGAGGGGAGAGGGAGAGCATAAGAGAGGGGAGAGGGAGAGCAAAAGAGAGGGGGGAGAGAGAGCAAAAGAGAGGGGGGAGAGAGCAAAAGAGAGGGGGGAGAGACCAAAAGAGAGGGGGGAGAGAGAGCAAAAGAGAGGGGAGAGAGAGCGCAAAAGAGAGGGGGGAGAGAGCGCAAATGAGAGGGGGAAAGAGAGCAAAAGGGTGGATTCTTTCACCACCCTGCTTTTTTCGAAATCCACCTGGATGCAGCATAAGCTACAATAGACTGCCTTTCCGAAAATGGCAGGGTGGTTCTGTGGTTCCGTCACCACAATAGACTGCCCTCTGGGCATGTTTCCCACTAATTATATATATATATATAAAAATACATCAGTGTTCTCTCTAAAGCCAGTTTATGAGCGGCACGGCAGTAAAACAGTTAATTAGAGCAATTAGCTCTAATAATCTAATTAGGTTCCCTTATTAACTGCTTCACTGCTGGACCGCACACAAAACTGGTCTTAGAGGAATCACTGATATATATACATACGTACAGAAACAGAAGTGCTCTCTCTGGAACGAACAGCAGCTCAATAGCTTGTTCTATGGTGATTTACCACCTGGGAGCAGCCTCTTTTACCCCATTTGTGCTTTTCACAGAGGAGAACTTCCCTGAAATATCAGTCTGATCACACATAGTAAAATCAGTTCAGCCCCGAAATACCAGACAATTCTACTCTGAACAAGGAACATGGCAACCCCAGACAATCATTTTGTTCTTCTTTGGGCCTTGTCAGTGAGGTGCATCCATATTCCTTTAAGCACGTTGGGCAAGGAGTCAACATCTGGTTTTCCCAGCACCCCTAGGGAGACTGCTCTAGGGTCAGATTGCAAATACATACAGAAAGAGAAATGCTCTCTCAGGAATGAGCAGCAACTCAGTAGCTTGTTCTATAGTGACTTGCCACCTGAAAGCAGCTTCTTTTAGCCCAATTGTGTTTTCCAGAGAGAACTCTCCTGAAGTAAATCAGTCTGCTCCCGCCTAACAAGGACAGTCCAGCCCTGAAATACCAGGCAATCCTTTTCTGAACAAGAAAAATGGCAAACCCAGACAATCATTTCGGCCTTCTTTGGGCCTTGTTCAGTGAGGTGCAGCCATATTCCTCTAAGCACATTGTGCAAAGAGTCTGGTTTCCCCCATATATAGAATTTCTTAATTATTAATTAAAATATCATAAAAGACTTTTTGGTATACATTGGTGTTGTCATTGATTTAATCTTTCTATTTCTGAAGAAAGACAGAAGTCCACTGCATTCAACCTATACGGATCCTACTTGATTTTTAAATAAAACTGCCAATTGAGCTTCTGTTAATACATTTAGAAGATGATCCATGTAACACAGGGGCGTATTTAGGTTTTGTGCTGCTCTAGGCACTCAAAATTCTGCTGCCCCCCCCCACCCCACCTCACCCCAGGTTTAAGGCCTTTTTTTAGACATAATATTTTTGGGGCAGGGTGTAAAAAATTAAAAAAAAAAATGTCTTTTTAAGTAGATGTTCATCAGGGCTTGCATTCACTCTGGTCACACACACACACACACACACACACACACACATATATATATATATATATATATAAAAATATATATATATATTAAGACATTATTTTGCAAGTCAGATGATTAAAGTGTTTATATCAGAAAAAAATATCCTTCACTGTATGATAGTTTGTCAGTAGGTAGTTGTTCTTTGGTGACTGACAGTTATTTAAGCAAAATATCTGCTTGGATAAGTATGTAATGAATATACAAACTGGCCTTTAAAAGTACTTAAAAAATACAACAGTAGTAATGATAGGTTTAGGAATTGTATCCTAGGGGATAAAGTCACATGATACAATCATAATAAAGTATATACTTGTATTGTTTCTGAATGTATTAAATGCATACAACATATTTTCAGTTGTGTTTTAAGTCACATAGTTGTATAGATTCAGCAATAAATATTTATTCTTTGCATGTATGACAGATAGACAAACAGTAAATGTACAAGTTTTTAGTGACTAATCCGTTTAAGTGTTTTAATGCCTAATGAAGATGTATTGAAGGGAGAAAGGCATATGCTGTTTCACACGGTCACGGTGTAGTGCACACTGCACTGTGTAGTCTGTGTGAGTCTCAATCCCGTGGTGGAGCCAGGAAGAATACCGCATTCCCTCTCAGTCCAGGCCAGGCTGCGCAAGTGAGCTCCGCCTCCACCGTCACCACGACATGCGCATCCACATACAATCCCATAGGACAGCAATAGCTGGGCCAGCCATTTAAGTCATTTGTAATTGGTTGATTTAGCCACCCGGCCCTGAGTTCAGTAGAGTGGCCCTAGGGACTCAAAATTCTTCTGCCCCTTAAAAATCTGCCTCCCTAGGCACCAGCCTTGTTGGCCTATGCCTTAGTACGCCCCTGATGTAACACAAACAATAACATCCCTAAATTCTGTTTTTAGACAGAAATTTATCTAAGCAGTTTTTAAATGTATCTAATGTATTAGCATTCACTACTTTAGGCAATACATTCTACAATTTGATAGTTTTAATAGTAAAAAAAATGTTTACGATGATGAAGATTAAATAATTCCTCCAAGTCATTAATAAAAATATTAAAAAGAACAGGCCCCAGCACTAATTACTTTTGTTCAATCTCAAATAGATTAGTTTGACATGATCTATTTCTCATAACACAGAGTAGATCTTTAGACCGCTGCTTCATAACTGTTTTTTCTGGCGAGTAACACAGGCCCTCAAGCTGCATACAGAGCTTGATAAATGGGCCCCTTAATCTTGTTTTCATTAATATACTATTGAATATAATCCTTTATCATCTAGTATCTTCCCTACTAGTATTTAGCTTTCTGGCGCATATAGTAAAACCAATACTTATTAAAGGGCCATATGGGCCCTCTAGAGGTCTGGACCCAGTCTCAATTGAGACCCCTATAGTTACTCCACGGGTAGCATGCATATGTTGGGAACATCCGTATCTCTTTAAGAGACACATGTTTTTTTGTAGAAAACAAATGGCCATGCAGGTTTACAGCTGCAATTACATGATACACCAATCAGCCACTAAGTTAAATACATAGGTATCTAGAGTCCGTAATAAGAAAAATTACATAGTCTAATTACAGCACAGTATTTTAAAATTAGAAAATTAAGTTAATAACTCCAAGAAAATTGGACCCATTCAATTTACTTACTACCTACTACAGTTTTCAACATTTCCAGTCAATATGGGTTCCTGAAAAAGATAAAAACTAACGGCTAGATTACGAGTTTTTGTCGGTAAGGCTTGCGGGGCTAACGCTCCTTTTTTTCTTACCGCTCCCTTAATTAACGCTGGTATTACAAGTTTTCTGCAAGCCGGCGTTAGCCTCAGAAAAGTGAGCGTTGAGCAAAATTTAGCTCCACATCTCACTGTAATACCAGCGTTGCTTACGGTAGCGGTAAGCTGGCTAAACGTGCTCATGCACGATTTCCCCATAGGAAACAATGGGACTGAGCTGGGTGAAAAAAAACCTAACACCTGCAAAAAAGCAGCGTTCAGCTCCTAACGCAGCCCCATTGTTTCCTATGGGGAAATACATTTTATGTCTGCACCTAACACCCTAACATGAACCCCGATGTAATCTAGGCGTGAATTTGTTCACTTAACCCAAAGTTAAAACTACAGTTTGTTAAACTGAAACTTTTATTATAAAGCATGAAAATATGCAGTTAAACAGTTTATATAAAACAGATTTCAAATTATAAATTGGAGTGAAATATGTGCTATTGATTCTTCTCACACAAAAAAACTATTGATTCGTTGCAGTACATTATGCAAAGACCAAGATGCTCAATCTACCAGTTGTACCTGTATTCCTTTTATTTCTAACAATGAATGACCATAGCTGACAAGAGTAGTTATAGGGCTCCAGCAGAAGCTGCTTTGAAGCCTTTGTGGGGCAGCTTGCCAGCTTGCTTGCCACAAGTTGAGAAGCAGTGGTCATCTGACTACCACTTCTTAACCTCTCCGCCACTTCAGTGTTCAAAAATCCTGAACGAGCTAGTGATTGACAGGAAGCGCCGCACAAGGGAATACTTGTGCAATATTAAATATGGTTAATGAGGGCAGTGCACATACGAAGTATAATGCCCACTCGCCACATTCACGACAGGGCAGATAGATTCTCAATTATGGGCCCTTGTTCATCCGTGATTTGATAAATGGGTCCATAGGGCTCCATGTACTAAGCAGTCAGCGAGCTACCCGCAACAAATCTCGCGTCAAAACTCGCAAACTGATATGTACAAAGTCGTCAACTATGTTCAAACTCGCATCTTTAAAATTGCGAGCGTACTTATCCGCCAAACCTCGCTACCTCTCCATTTTTCACTGTAATTAGACACATTTGACCACCAACTCGCCAAAAACGAATGTACTAAAAAATCTATTTGTCCGCTCGCTACAATTTCCTTTCCCACCTCGTTATTTTTGCCTCGCCACCTTTTAGGTGGCGGGCAAGGTACAAAACAATAGGAAAGTCAATCTAGACGCCAGTCTAGACATATATAAAAGGCAGTAATATCAGCATTGTACTTACAGCATAACTGGCGTCTAATTTGTCTCTCATTTCCATGTACATAAATTGCGCCCAATTTGTCGACTGTAATTAAAGAGTAATCTATATTTTAAATTTGTATTGTATAGTTGTCAATCTTTATAATTATTTTTATATTAATATTTATATATTATCAGATCCAGATGAAGCCATAAATAAATATTACAAAAATAACGCTCTGTAATCACTCTTCAAAAATTTTGAACAATAATAAAGTTGTTTAGATAAGTTGAACTTTTATAGGAGCAAAATTCTATTCCCGCGACTACTATGATGTTCGTGACACCTTGCATGTCACGTGTTAATAATTGGCCAGACAATTCAACTGAAAGTTAAGTACATCAGCTTAGTCGCGGCGAGCGAGGCGTCAAATTTATCAATAATCCGCCACTGCTCGCGGCAGGCTAGACTTGTCTATTTATTGGGGGATTATTAGTACATAGCGACAGCGGACACCATTTCGCCCGCGGCGAGTAACGGTGAGTTTATCCGCATCTATAATGACGGATGAATTGACGGCTTAGTACATGGAGCCCTCAGTGTTAATGTCAGTAATTGCTATCATGGTTACTATATTTTCTTGCTTTACTCTGTTCTATAGAAGCAAATTACTGACAGACACATACAACTACCCATGCATATACAAACCTAGAAATATGTAGATCAATGTATGGCGCATCTGGGGTTGCATGTGATACTGGTCAACAAAGGGGTAGTGTGAGAAACAAAATGGAAAACCTCGGCCCCCTGGTTATAGGTTGGACTACCACAGTTTTTTCCTTTATATTCAACAGAAATATATACCAATATGGGGCCATTTTTATAAAATATGTAAGCAGTTTTTACATTTTTACATTATAAAATACTTTGGGGTTACATAGGTTATTCACACAAAGTGTTTCCCTTTTCTTTGTATCTTTACTACAGTAGACTTTACTGTAGCTTTGAGAAGCCACAATTAAAAAAAGATTACTAGCTGCTTATTGGCAGGTCGCACTTAATTGCAAAAGCTTTTTAATGCAGCTGGTAAATTGAGTTTTATATTTCACACAAGTACTCGCAGCTGCAATTAATTGTAATCTGTAGGCATACGATTGCCATAACTTTTTTGGCCACTAGGATTTTAGTGGCTTGGCAGTCAGTGTTATTACAGGAGCCAGGAGTACTGGACATGGAAACCCAAAATGTTTCTTTCATGATTCAGATAGAACATACAATTTTAAACAATTTTGCAATGTATTTCTATTATTAAATTAGTTTCATTCTCTTGGTATCCTTTGTTGAAGAATCAGTCATCCAGTACTGGGAGGCATCTAAAGCTACCAATCAGCAGCTATCACCTGGCAGTGCATTGCTGTTCCTGAGCTAATATGTATGCAATTTAAAATCGCTCACTCAGGGGGCAAATTCTCAAGCTCCAAATGGAGCCTGAGGCCCCTATTTCCGCGCGAGCCTTGAGGCTCGCCGGAAACAGCAGTTATGAAGCAGTGGTCTAAAGACCACTGCTCCATAACTGATCTGCTGCCTCTGAGGCTGCGGTCTTCAAATCTGCCCGAACCTATACGATCGGCTGATTGACACCCCCTGCTAGCGCCCTATTGGCCGCAAATCTGCAGGGGGTGGCATTGCATAAGCAGTTCACCAGAACTGCTTGTGCAATGATAAATGCCGACAGCATTTATCAATGTGCGGGGGACATAATACACTACATCGTATTATGTCCGTACACACTTTAATAAATCGGCCCCTCAATCTGAATCCTGATGGTTTAATTTTAACTTTACTGTCCATTGAATGGTCACACAAAAAAATGCTGCAAGTTAATAATCTAGACCAGTGCTTTCCAAACGGTGTGTCGGGACACACTAGTGTGTTGGCAGCAGTGTGTAGGTGTGTCCCTGCTTCAGCACAAATTTTTTTTTATTTTAATTTTTTTTTTTTTGGTTTCTGACTTTCCGCCTGCCTGCTACGCATATCAGATGGTTGACACGTGATTGATACCTAGCGGGTCACAGATCATCTTAACCTATTGGCACAGCTCAGTGGGAACTGAAACTATTCCAATTGGCGGCTTTGGCGGCACATTGGCTCCTGACTGCATGTGTAGTCTCCTTAATTGGCTCGTGACTGCATGTGTAGTCAGTGAGTGGGACAGCAATGTGTATGCAGCACAGGAAGTAGTCAGTCGGACTCACCGAGCTCTGAGGGTGGCAGCTTAAACGCTGAGCTGAAGTCAGAAGTCAGTGGGGGTTTTTTTGCAGCTAGCTCCCAGTAGTGCATTGCTGCTCCTGCTCTTGATATATGGATAGGAAGGGGAAGCTTAAAAATGCTTGATGATGAAATGTGAGTGTCTTTATCTAATTTTGCACCAAATATTTAGAAATTGTGTTCATCCCATCAACCTCATACATCCCATTAAAATAGTAAGTAGCTATTGGTGATATTAAACTTTTTTTTTATTCTTGCACATAATTACTGTTACTTGTAAATACATTTAGTTATTATATCATTTATGTATGTGTTCGTATCTCTTAAAACAAGTTAGTTTAACCTCCTTTTTGCCAGTACAACTGAATTACTGTGTTGCAAAATGATGTTGGTCTAAAAAGTGTGTTGCCAACATGAAAAGTTTGGAAAGCTCTGATCTAGACCATTGCCTATAATTTTGCTCGTACTAGATAATTTGCTCCTAAACATGTTACTATGAAAATTGTAATGTTAAAGTAATATCTGTTTTTGTGTTAATAAATAGAGGTTTTATTAGCGCTTTTGAGCATGATAAAAAATATTAGTGATTACAAATCATCCAACTATTTCAGAAGTAAGAAACCTCGGACCTGGCAGCTATATTTGGCTTGCTGATCCATATCTTTCCGCAATGGTGTTCAGAAAGAAGGAAGATTAAAGGGAAAAGAAGAGGAATAAGGAAGAAAATGATGAGAATTGTGTGATAAGAGACAAGCGAGGGAGGAAAATATGAGAAGAAAATGAATGATAATTCAATGGTTCTAGTAGAGTCACCAAGGAGCTGTCAATCTTAAAAAAATAGGATTTTTTTCCTATATATTTTTTTTATTGTCTTTATGTAGGCGGATGTTTCCTAGGGTCAGTCATAGATCATAGTATAAGGATAAGGTTCTGTTCAAGTCTGTGATACAGGCTAAGGATCATATAAAGAGCTGTAAAAGAGTATGTGCAAATTTATGGTACATTCTCAATAAAATTATTGCATGAAATGAATTAGTTTTCCCATGAGTTTGCACTATTTTTACTAGATAGATACTTGGTGCTGAAACTCTTTCCAAACCTTATTCTAATCCTTAAGAAAATAAATTTTACTGTATTTTTCATTGTTTTCATAAAGATTTTCATAAAGATTTTTAACATATTTGTAAGACCTTTACCCTGTTTAAAACCAATATTAATCATCACACTATGGTGCTATTGCTATAGTTTTTGGACTGACAATCTCATGTATGTTCAGTTCACATTTCCATGCAAAAATAGTCATAAAATCCCAGTAGGGCAAATAAAATATGTTTGTAAATTATTACAATAAAGTTTATCAATATTATAAATATTTTAAATATTGTGCAGACACATAATGTTTCCAACGAGGGAATCTGTCCCCCAGTGAATGCAATAAGTGGAGCCCAACATTCTAAGAAAAGGATTAGTTGCACACATTATGAAAATGTACTTTTTGGGAGATTATAACACACATAGGATGCTGTCATTAGCCACAAAGGGCCCTATTTAACAATGGCCGGACTAACAAGCTTTGCTTCTGCAAACCCATCCGCCTGGCATCACGGCCAGCAGGCAGCAGTACGCTGCCCACGTTTAATATTGCACAAGTGGCTGCTTGTGCAATGCCACACCCTGCTCACATGAGGCCAATTGTGCATGAGCAAGGGCTGTCAATCCCCTCAAATTTGCCCTGGGTAATTTTAATCCGCCAGCTAAGAGCTAAGATCAAATGTTGATGATGTTCTCATTTGCCATTGGCTGCTTCTTTTTTGCATCCATGTAGGTCTGCAAAAATACCTGTTGCTTATTCTGCTTACCCAGCACAAATATAGAAAATCCATAAATTAATGCAGGCAGATATTATATGACCTAAGGAATTCAAACACATGTTCTTCGTAGGGATTGGAACACAATTATTACACAAAATATCCAAATTGAGAACTATTATATTATAATTATAAAAGATAGAAATATACTCAATGGCTTATATAAGGCTGTGCAGAAGCAACTGAGAAATTGCTTTTCTATTTTACTTTTTATGTTAAATGTTTCAGCTTTGTCATTTTGCCCTTTCAACAAAAAACTAAAGTTTTCTTGTCCTTTATCTCAAAACAATTAGCTCGCTGAGCTCTTTGCTATAGAGTGTAGCCATCTCAGCTTTGCCTGAATGATCTAAATGAAAGTGGCAGGTGGCACCGTGGTACGTTGCTCCTGTCCAACACCCACTGATCTCCCCCTAGACCTCCAGGAAGATCAGAAATTCACAGTGTGTGCCAGAAATGAACTGAAAATTATCATATAGCAGCACAGGCAGAAAAATATCAGAATATTCTGTATCACTGGAGCTCACACAGGAAAATAGTCTCTGTATTAGAAATGTATTGTCTCAAGCTGCAGTATATACATGTATCCACATGACAACAGTTATCTTCACATTAGTTCGCTTTATTGCTAGGAGTGAACAAGGTACTCTACATTAACACCTATGGCATCCCACAACACTTTCTGGCCTAGATTTAAGGAAGGAACAATATATGGCACAGATGGTGCAGTGGGCCTCACATAGGCTTCTAGTTGCTGAATTATGGTTGCAGAAACATGCATCTGATCTGAGGTCTCATCTGGGCATATAAATGGCATAATGGGTCTCGAGGGATTATGCATCTGATCTGAAGTCTCAATTATATCTACATGGTAAATCACTAGAATTCTTTGAATTGTTAGCAATCAAGATAAATATTGCTATGATTGACACCACATTGACAAAACATTACATGGTTTAATGCATATTTAGTAAGAAGCTATTGAGGCCTTGACCAGGTACCAGTCTATGGACTTGATGATCTAAAGCTCTGTTCTCTGGCGAGATTCTTCAAGAAGACTCGTCCGTATTGTGAGGTCCCTCAAACAATTTTAGAAAGGCAAATTTTAGCCTAAGAACTGCTTATCTTGCTATGATGGGTTTTGTATGTGTAGCAGAGGCACATACATTACAATATTATGGTTAAAAAGAAAGAGAGATTTTGTGTGATTTCTCTTCAATTCATGTTGAGGAGTATCCTCTCCTCCTAAAAATACTACATTCATTTGGCATCCGAGACACAGCCCTCTCCTGGTTTGCCTCATATCTCTCAAACCGCTCATTTTCAGTTTCCTTTAACAACATATCTTGTGATCCTATGCCTCTCTCAGTTAGAGTACTGGAAGGCTCTCTCTTTATACATCCTCCCTTGGAAAACTTATAGCCTCCTTTGGATTCCAGTACCACTTATATGCTGATGATACCCAAATCTATCTTTCTTCTCCTGATATCTCTCCCTCTTTACTCAACCAGATTTCCAACTGCCTCTCTGCAATTTACTCTTGGATGTCTTCACACTACCTCCAACTCAATCTGTCCGAAAACCAAGCTGCTTCTTATTCCCCCCTCTTTGAGACATCCAACACCTGACATTTCTCTGACGGTTGTAGACTCAATTCTCAACACCTCCCCCCAGGTCCGCTGCCTTGGGGTCACACTAGACCCAGAACTCACATTCAAACCACATATATAAGCACTTACCAAATCCTGCCGTTCACACCTACGTAACATTTCCATATGAAATGAGGAAAAAGGAAACTGAGTCCTGGGGTCAGTAATGGAGTTTATTGCAATGCAGGCTTACAACAAGTTAGGTGAGCTCCATCTAACGCGTTTCGCGCATGAGCACATGCGCTTCATCATTTCCATACTCAAAAAACTACAAAAATACTTATTCATTCCCTCATTTTGTCACACATTGATTATTGCAATCTACTCCTAAATGGCCTTCCAAAACACCGCCTCTCTGCTCTCCAATCTATTATGAATGCTTCAGCTAGACTCATCCACCTAAGTCGCTGATCTACATCAGATGCTCCACCCTGCCAGTCTCTACACTGGCTCCCCATACACTCCTGAATACAATTTAAAGTATTAACCCTAACTTACAAAGCACTTAACAGTCTAACTCCCAACTACATTTCCTCTCTCATCTACAAATAGTCCCCATTCCGTCCTCTTCGATCAACCTCTGACCTACGGCTCTCTACTCCTGTTATCTCTACATCGCACGCCCGCCTCCATGGCTTCTCACGTGCTGCTCCTGTCCTCTGGAATGCTCTACCCCGCTCCATAAGACTGTCTCCAACCTTGTATAGCTTCAGACTCTCCTTGAAAACCCACCTATTCAGAGAGTCTTACCATCTCTCCTCTATCCCTCATCTGAACCAAACTAATACATGAACTGTCTGACTCACTGCTGCAACTACAACCGATGTGACAAGCTACCCCAACCTTATGTCTCTGCCCCCTAAACTTGTAGACTGTGAGCTTTCCGGAGCAGGGCCCTCTCCAATGCTACAGAATTTGGCGGCGCTATACAAATAAATGATAATAATAATAATATTTGATCATCAGGCGATTGATTTTTAACCCCTTACACATACCAAATTTTATGGCCACTTGTGATTACCTCAATATTTAAATCATGTTCTCAGGGATGCACATAGACTTTACATAATTTCAATTTCAGTTATTTACCTCTTGATACTCAAGTTCAGTTAGTTAAACCCTTCATTAATATCCTTTCCGGGCACTTTCCACACGCTTGGATTGGATAAAGGTATAGCCCCCCTCCCTTTTTCCCCCCCTCTTTCCATATTTTATCATCCTTGACTGTTTAGCACGTTAGGATACAATATTTTATGTTAATATTTATGTTATGTTAATGTGGATATTGTTTGTAACAAGACATTACATTCCTGGTGCTCTCTATTTCTGTTTCTGGTTGTAACCAGTGTTTACCAAAGCCAGTCTTTAGGACCCTTACTCATGCCACATATTCATTATATCTTAACTAGAGCACAGGTGAAATAATCGGCTCACCCATCAGCTGATCAGTTCACCTGTGCTCTAATTAAGATATAATAAATATGTGGCCTGTTAAGGGTCCTGAGGACTGGAGTTGGGAAACACTGTTGTAAACGTTTACCAGCATTTTTGATTTATGTAGAAAAAATCTGAATAAAAATTATATTTAAAAAAATATATATATTAAAGGGACAGTTAACTCAAAATACATTTATGGGACTTTAGCTTTTATGTTTTAATCCATTTTAGGGGTTTTAAACAGATAGTTAGGGATAAGTAGCAATCAAAGAATAAAATGCTCAGATAGAGAATTTACTATTTTTGCAATAGTGTGTACATAAACCATGAGTAAATTAACATACTTAGAACACTTTTCAAGGGTTATGCTCCTGGACTGTAAACAACTATTTTTTTTAACGTATTTCTCTTTATTAGCATGTTTTAGAAACTTACAATAACATCAGTAGTACTGAAAAAAAGAGTGCATGCAGTAGGTAAAGAATAAGATAAGGATCAATGTACTAAGCAGCATAAGCTGTTTTTCAGCCCTTGCAGAGCAAGTTTGCACCTGTGAACCTGCTTTCTGCAATGTAAGAAGCAGCGGTCACCAGATCTCTGAGTTGGCATATAGAAAACCTGAACCCGCTAGCCTAAAGTGACTGACAGGCCCTTTGATAAGGGGACGGCACTACACACTCAAGTGAGTGTGTAATGAGATACATAGGAAGTGGATGTACAGTGTCCTCTGCCCGTTTAATGCAAATCCAATGGGACAGGTTCGCAAGTTAGGAACATAGTCTGCACCAGCCTTATTACATGGGACCCACAGTCTACTTCTATTACAATCATACAGTACCATATCTTTATCAGAGAATGTCTAATGTTGACTCTCAACACCAATTATGTTACTTTTTATTGCAATTCTAGCATCAAAACAGTAACACCTTGCTCCCAAACCTCCAACACTAAATCCAATGAAATCTGCAGCATGACAATACAGACATAAGAGAATAATCTAATCTGATTTAGTTAAATCATATAAACTATACCAAATTTGCTAATAAAATGCATTTATTCAGTATGCAGATTTTTTGCAACTCAGGACTTAATTTCTAAAACATACTATGCACATTTTAAGGGAAATAAACACCTCTTGTCTTTGTCCCATGATCCCTAGAAAATAAAAAAAATAAAAAATCTTCAACTTACTTTGGGTTGGATAACAAGTAGAGCACAAATATTTTTGTACTGTTGAGCAGTAACTCACATTTCTTTCATGTCTGCCATCTAGTGCTTATGCTAATGTATAACATTGTTGCAAAACTGCTTCCATATAGTGCTGCGGACACTTGCACACTCCTTAACTTACCTTCCTGCTTTTCAACAAAGGATGGCAAAAAAATGAAGAAAATTTGATAACAGAAGTAAATTGGAAAGTTGTTTAAAATAGTATGTTTTATCTGAATTATGACAGAATATTTTAGGCTATATACATAGGTATTTCAAGTTTTTTAAGTATTTCCATCAAAAAAACTAAACATAAAAACACACTGTATTAAATTTGTTTAAAAATAATATTGCATATTATTTGACTGGCAGAGGGCGCTAAAGCATTTATATAAATATATATATATATATAAATAAATATGTGTGTATGTGTGTGTAAATATGTATAGATATATACATAATACGTGTGTATATATACTAAAGTAAAAAAACTCTGCATTATAAATTGTGCTCCACTTGTATTCTGGGCCTTGGTGTTTAAAATATTACAAATTGCATAACAAGCTATTTGATTTGCTGGAGTTTCAGGTGTCAGAAATTACTTTTTGGGCTCCTATGGGACAATCACTATAGTCACAAAAGCATGAGGTATTTTTATGTCCTTCTTAAAAACAGTCTTGAGTTAATTTAACAGGAAAATCTCCCAAACAGCCAAGGCTGATGTTTGTTTCCTTTTGATGCAGCTGGTACGCTACAGCACCGAAGGACTTCTCCAGCTGGGACCCCTGGGATCCACCGCATTCTTACCAGATACAAAGTGTCTCATTGATGATGGGAAGGGAAGGACTCCTACTCTGAAGAAATGTGATGACATCCCAAGGCCTACTCAAAAACTCTGGGATTTTACACAGGTAAATGGCAAAATAGGTTTTGGAGTTTTAATTTAAAAAAAAGAAAAAAGAATAAACTTTACTTTCTTCCAAAAATGTTCCCTGGGGAGATTGTTCAGTTTTTAAGGAACATGGTCACCACTTAAAACCTCTTAAATTAGTTTAGGCACATTTGAACAATTTATGTTGGTTGAATGTTATGCTATGTGGAATGGAGCATTTCATTAAAATCAACATTTAAAATCCTGAAATTAACACTAGAATGCTGATTTTCATGGAATTTAGTGCATTTGAAAATTCACATTAAAAGGTAAATTCACTTTTTGTTATTTTGTTTATCATTGAAATATTAGATTTAACATACAGAAACAACATTATTTAGATACTGGAATAAAAGCTTCTTCTTTATGGACTTAATTAAAAAATAGATCCTTGTTTTTATATATATATATATCTAATGAAACTGTTCAAACATAAATGGTAAATTTTCACTGATGCATTTAGGCCTAGACAAATTAGTTAAATGTAATATACTATGCCAGTAAGATTTTGGTGAAGGGGGTAACTTTTGTCAGTGCTACTTTAAAAAGTAAGTTAAAGCGTATCTTTAATACAGTTAAACTACATCTAAAATATCACTAACGTTCCAGATCTGTTTATCCAAAGGGGAAAGTTTACTATCATTTTAACAATCGATGCACAATAACCAAATGTGAGAAAGGTAGAATATTGAAATAATAATTAATAAAACAGATATTTATGTAAGATATGTATTTCATCTAAAAATATTATTTTATCACAACTTGTTTAATTTAAAATGGGTATTTTTTAAATTAAATAGTGAATAGATACAATTGTGATAAATCAACAAATTCAAAAACTAAATTTATGCTTACCTGATAAATTGATTTCTTCTATGGTAAGACGAGTTCACAGATTCATCCTTTACTTGTGGGATATTATCCTTCCCTACAGGAAGTGGCAAAGAGCACCACAGCAGAGCTGTCTATATAGCTCCTCCCTTAGCTCCACCCCCCAGTCATTCGACCGAAGGTACAGGAAGAAAAAGGAGAAACTACAAGGTGCAGAGGTGACTGAGTTTAAATAAAAAAAAATATAATCTGTCTTAAAATGACAGGGCGGGCCGTGGACTCGTCTTACCATAGAAGAAATCAATTTATCAGGTAAGCATAAATTTAGTTTTCTTCTATAAAGGTAAGACGAGTCCACGGATTCATCCTTTACTTGTGGGATACAATACCAAAGCTACAGGACACGGATGAATGGGAGGGACAAGACAGATGGTTAAACAAAAGGCACCACTGCTTGAAGAACTTTTCTCCCAAAAACAGCCTCCGAAGAAGCAAAGGTATCAAATTTGTAAAATTTGGAAAAGGTATGAAGAGACGACCAAGTCGCAGCCTTACAAATCTGTTCAACAGAAGCATCATTTTTAAAAGCCCATGTGGAAGCCACCTCTCTAGTAGAGTGAGCTGTAATTCTTTCAGGAGGCTGCTGTCCAGCAGTCTCATATGCCAAATGGATGATGATTTTTAGCCAAAAGGCAAAAGAGGTAGCCGTAGCTTTTTGACCTCTATGTTTTCCAGAATAGACAACAAACAAAGAAGATGTTTGACGAAAATCTTTGGTCGCTTGCAAGTAAAACTTTAAAGCACGAACCACGTCCAAGTTGTGCAATAGATGCTCCTTCTTAGAGGAAGGATTAGGACACAGAGAAGGAACAACAATTTCCTGATTAATATTCTTATTAGAAACAACCTTAGGAAGGAATCCAGGTTTGGTACGCAGAACCACCTTATCAGCATGGAAAACAAGATAAGGCGAGTCGCATTGTAATGCAGATAGTTCAGAAACTCTTCGAGCCGAAGAGATAGCAACTAAAAACAGCACTTTCCAAGATAGAAGCTTAATATCTATGGAATGCATAGGTTCAAACGGAACCCCTTGAAGAACTTTAAGAACTAAATTCAAACTCCATGGCGGAGAAACAGGTTTAAACACAGGCTTGATTCTAACTAAAGCCTGACAGAACGACTGAACGTCTGGAACATCTGCCAGATGTTTGTGCAGTAAAATTGATAAAGCAGATATCTGTCCCTTTAAGGAACTAGCTGATAGCCCCTTCTCCAATCCTTCTTGGAGAAAGGATAAAATCCTAGGAATACTGATTTTACTCCATGAGTAGCCTTTGGATTCGCACCAATAAAGATATTTACGCCATATTTTATGATAAATTTTCCTGGTGACAGGCTTTTGAGCCTGAATCAAGGTATCTATGACCGACTCAGAGAACCCTCGCTTGGATAAGATCAAGCGTTCAATCTCCAAGCAGTCAGTCGCAGAGAAACTAGATTTGGATTCTGGAACGGACCTTGAATCAGAAGGTCCTGTCTCAGTGGCAGAATCCATGGTGGAAGAGATGACATGTCCACCAGGTCTGCATACCAAGTCCTGCGTTGCCACGCAGGTGCTATGAAAATCACAGAAGCTCTCTCCTGTTTGATTCTGGCAATCAAACGAGGAAGGAGAGGAAATGGTGTAAACACCTCCGGATGGAGTTCCCACTCCCCCGGATGAAAAGTCTGGCGACTTAGAAAATCCACTTCCCAGTTCTCCACTCCTGGGATATAGATTGCTGATAGATGGCAAGAGTGAGTCTCTGCCCATCTAATTATTTTGGTAACCTCTATCATCGCTAGAGAACTCTTTGTTCCCCCCTGATGATTGATATATGCTACAGTCGTGATATTGTCCGACTGAAATCTTATGAATCTGGCCGACGCCAGCTGAGGCCACGCCTGAAGTGCGTTGAATATCGCTCTTAGTTCTAGAATATTTATCGGGAGGAGAGCCTCTTCCTGAGTCCACAAACCCTGAGCTTTCAGGGAATTCCAGACTGCACCCCAGCCCAATAGGCTGGCGTCCATCGTCACTATGACCCACGCTGGCCTGCGGAAACACATACCCTTGGACAGATGATCCAGTGACAACCACCAAAGAAGAGAGTTTCTGGTCTCTTGATCCAGATTTATCTGAGGAGATAAATCTGCATAGTCCCCATTCCACTGTTTGAGCATGCAAAGTTGCAGTGGTCTGAGATGCAAGCAAGCAAACGGAACTATGTCCATTGCCGCTACCATTAAACCGATTACCTCCATACACTGAGCCACTGAAGACCGAGGAATGGAATGAAGAGCTCGGTAGATGGATAAAAATTTTGATTTCCTGACCCCCGTCAGAAAAATTTTCATGTCCACCGAATCTATCAGAGTTCCCAGGAATGGAACTCTTGTGAGAGGGATAAGTGAACTCTTTTTTACGTTCACCTTCCACACGTGAGATCTTAGAAAAGCCAACACGATGTCCGTGTGAGACTTAGCTAGATGGTAAGTTGACGCCTGGATTAAGATATTGTCCAGATAAGGCACAGCAGCTATGCCCCACGGCCTTAGAACCACCAGAAGGGACCCTAGCACCTTTGTGAAAATTCTGGGAGCCGTGGCCAACCCGAAGGGAAGAGCCACAAACTGGTAATGCTTGTCCAGAAAGGTGAACCTGAGGAACTGGTGATGATCTTTGTGGATAGGAATGTGTAGATACGCATCCTTTAAGTCCACGGTGGTCATATATTGACCCTCCTGGATCATTGGCAAAATAGTCCAAATAGTCTCCATCTCGAAGGATGGGACTCTGAGGAATTTGTTTAGAATCTTGAGATCCAAAATTGGTCTGAAAGTTCCCTCTTTTTTTGGGAACCACAAACAGATTTGAGTAGAACCCTTGCCCCTGTTCTGTTTCCGGAACTGGGCAGATCACTCCCATGGAATATAGGTCTTCTACACAGCGTAAGAACGCCTCTCTTATTGTCTGGTTTATAGACAACTGAGAAAGATGGAATCTCTCCCTTGGGGGAGAATCTTTGAAATCTAGAAGATACCCCTGGTTTACTATTTCTAAAGCCCAGGAGTCCTGTATGTCTCTTGCCCAAGCCTGAGCGACAAGAGAAAGTCTGCCCCCTACTAGATCCGGTCCCGGATCAGGGGCTACCCGTTCATGCTGTCTTGGTGGCAGCAGCGGGCTTCTTGGCCTGTTTACCCTTGTTCAAAGTCTGGTTAGGTCTCCAGACTGACTTGGATTGAGCAAGATTCCCCTCTTGCATTGCGGCAGGGGAAGAGGGACCACCTTTGAAGTTTCGAAAGGAACGAAAATTATTTTGTTTGGTCCTGATCTTATTCGTCTTATCCTGAGGAAGGGCATGGCCTTTCCCTCCAGTGATGTCTGAAATGATCTCTTTCAGTTCAGGCCCGAATAGGGTCTTACCCTTGAAAGGGATGGCTAAAAGCTTAGCTTTTGATGACACATCAGCAGACCAGGACTTAAGCCATAACACTCTATGCGCTAAAATGGCAAAACCTGAATTCTTCGCCGCTAATTTAGCCAATTGAAAAGCGGCATCTGTAATGAAAGAATTAGCTAGCTTGAGAGCCCTAATTCTATCCAGAATATCGTCTAATGGAGTCTCAACCTGAAGAGCCTCTTCCAGAGCCTGCAGTAGTTACAGGAACAATGCACGCTATAGATTGAGAAGAAAACCTTGATGAACAAATATTTTCTTCAGGAGACCCTCTAATTTTTTATCCATAGGATCTTTGAAAGCACAACTGTCCTCAATAGGTATAGTTGTACGCTTAGCCAGGGTAGAAATAGTTCCCTCCACCTTAGGGACCGTCTGCCACGAGTCCCGCACGGTGTCTGATATGGGAAACATTTTCTTAAAAGTAGGAGGGGGAGCGAACGGAATACCTGGTCTATCCCACTCCTTAGTAGCAATTTCCGAAATCCTCTTAGGGACCGGAAAAACATCAGTGTAGGCAGAAACCTCTAGGAATTTGTCCATTTTTACACAATTTCTCTGGAACTACAATAGGGTCACAATCATCCAGAGTCGCTAAAACCTCCCTGAACAATAAGCAGAGGTGTTCTAGTTTAAATTTTAAAGCTGTCATATCTGAATTTGTCTGAGGGAACAAATTTCCTAAGTCAGAAATCTCTCCTTCAGCCAGCAAATCCCTCACTTCAGAACATTATGAAGGTACATCGGATATAGCTAATAAAGCGTCAGAGGGCTCAGCGTTTGTTCTCACACCAGACCTGCTGCGCTTCCCCTGCAACCCTGGCAGCTTAGATAAAACCTCTGTGAGGGTAGTATTCATAACTGCGGCCATATCTTGCAGGGTGAAAGAATTAGACGCACTAGAAGTACTTGGCGTCGCTTGTGTGGGCGTTAACGATTGTGACACTTGGGGAGAATTAGATGGCATAACCTGATTCTCTTCTGACTGAGAATCATCCTGCAACATACTTTTAGTAGCTAAAATATGTTCTTTACAATTTATTGACCTTTCAGTGCATGAGGGACACATTCTAAGAGGGGGTTCCACAATGGCTACTAAACATATTGAACATTGACTTTCCTCAATGTCAGACATGTTGAACAGGCTATCAATGACTACAAAAAAGCATGAAAACACTTTATTTAGTGAAAAAAATAACAATCTTAAAAAACGATACTGCACCTTTAAGAGAAAAAAGTATACACGTTCTGCAAAACAGCCTAAACATGCACCAAATTTTTCAAAATTTTGTATGTAGACACATTATAGGTAGTTAAGATTGCACCACAAAATTTTTTAACAATTAACCCCTTAATTTCCAAACCGGATCGAAAATAGGCCCAGATCCGAAAAAAAACCTCAGCACCTTGACACAGCCCTGCTGTGGCCCTACCTGCCCTCCGGGATCAAAAGTGTGGGGTTAAAGCTTTGATTTGGCCAAAAACATACACCAGGGCCCTCAGGAGTTAGAGCTTGCTGCCTGCTGACAAAACTAACTGCGCATCTGTGGCGCGAAAATAGGCCCCGTCCATCTCACTCGATGTTTCCTCAGCCTTAAAGAACCGCACCAGACCGGTTATAACTAGCCATGTGGGTTCTAAGACCCAAAAGTTAAGCCATGTGTGCCCTAATAAAGTTGCCCAAAACGTTTATTGCCCACAAAACGTTAAAGCACTCCCATCCAAAAAACGTTTGTTCACAAACATTTGCCATTCAGTGTCAACCATATATGTAATTGGCCCCATATGAAATCTAAGCAATGCCCATCTTTTAGCTCTAGGATTACTGCTTACCCTTACCCTCCTGGGTATAATGTCAGCCTTTCTGAAATACACAGTCTCTCCAGAAAAAATATGACTGAACATACCTCATTGCTGCATAGCATGAAACCATTCCTCACACTGAAGTTTCCTGTACTCCTCAGCCTCTGTGGGAACAGCAATGGACCTTAGTTACAAATGCTAAGATCATCATCCTCCAGGCAGCAGTCTTCATCTATCTGCTGCATGAGAGTAAATAGTACAAACCGGTACCATTTAAAATAACAAACTCTTGCTTGAAGAAATTAAAAACTAATATTTTATCACCTCTTTCACTTTACCCTTCCTAGTACTTAGAGTAGGAAAAGAGAATGACTGGGGGTGGAGCTAAGGGAGGAGCTATATAGACAGCTCTGCTGTGGTGCTCTTTGCCACTTCCTGTAGGGAAGGATAATATTCCACAAGTAAAGGATGAATCCGTGGCCTCGTCTTACTTTTATAGAAGAAATTATGTTAGTGTGCTCCATTTTTCTTTATTTTAAAAAACAACTTGAGATTGTAATATTAAGGTCCAGATTAAGGGGCATATATATCAAGCTCCGTATGGCCCCTTGTTTCCGTCTAAAGACCGCTGCTCCATAACTTGTCTGCCTGATCTGAGGCTGTGGACAGAAATCAACCCGATCGTATTGGCCACGAATCTGCAGGGGGCGGCATAGCACCAGCAGTTCACAAGAACTGCTGATGCAATGATAGATGCCACCAGCGTATGCTGTCGGCATTTATAGATGTGCAGTGGACATGATCCACTATATCGGATCATGTCCACTTGCACCCTATTAAATATGCCCCTAAGTGTCCTGCTTTTGTTTTTTTTCTCTCTTGTGTGCTAACTCCGCCCAAAGTAAACTTCTAACGCTATGTGGTCAGCATCAGTTTTTCAAGTTGAAATTAAATAGATAGTACATGAGTGAAACACGATGCGTGCTAACTTCCGGAATTTGGATATTGTGACTGTGATTATTTCTTCTCCCCATAGACTTCAATGGAGCGTGCTTTAATAAAAAAAGAACACATCACTTGCACGCTAACTGGGTATTTATTAGACTAACTATGCTAAACCCGAAGGTAGTTATGAATATTTTACAATCCAATGTTCTTCACATAGAAGAAAATCTTCTTTTTAATTTTAAATACATATTTCTATATGTATCTGATGATTTTTTAAATATCTATATCTATACCTATATATCTATAGAAATACATACATATATATATTTAGAAATACAAAGAACATTGGAATGGAAAATTTTGACAATAAAAACACAGTAAAACATATTAAAAATATTAATACTGAATTAAAATGATTTTTCATGTTTAAATGTATTTAAGTGAAAGGGCTCCAAAGGTGTATATATAGTATGTGTGTATATATGTATATACATGTGTACATGTGTTTTTTTAGTGAATATATGCATGTATATACACCTATAAGCACATAAATAATGTAAATACATATAAGGGGACTGCACTCTCAGACTGGACTGGGTACACATCCCATGACCATGCAACATGCTCAGCCCTGGGTGCTATAGCACTCTCAGGAAGTTGTGCTTTCTCCAGAGTCACAGGCAGTTAACCACAGACAAGCCTGGGTGCAAGGCTGAAGGTAAAATTGCAAAATACATTGATACAACACGCAGAGAACGTCCAGCACTCGGTTACAAGCTTTCAGCTAAGATTAAAAGCAAAACTGGAAGAGTTAGTTACCACATCTGGCCAAATGGGACAAGCCCAGGTACCATGTCAAAGGCTCTTCCAAAACCTGGGTCCCTAATACAGCCATACAAATGCAAGCTCTCAATCAAACAAACTGGTAAAATATTTTATAAATAAATAAAGTGAAGGGTGCACAGGCTTTTGTAATCACCCTAGACATATGCAAAACACAGAAACGGACTGCACTCTCAGACTGGACTGGGTACACATCCCATGACCCTGCAACATGCTCAGCCCTGGGACGCTGTGCTCTCTCCAGAGTCACAGGCAGTTAACCCCAGAAACGCCTGGGTGCAAGGTCCAAAGGGAAAATTACAAAATAAATTAATACAACACACAGAGAAAGTCCAGCACTCGCTTACAATCTCTCGGCTAAGATTAAAAGCAAAACTGGAAGAGTTAGTTACCACATCTGTGGGACAAGCCCAGGTAACATGTTTATATATATATATATATATATATATATATATACACACACACACACATTATAGCCCTTTCCAGTCAAATACCGTGTCATACACATTATACCTTTTAACCCTTATAAAAAAAATATTAATATTTATATGAAATATTTTTATCAGATATTGTATATATGAGTGTAATACTTTATTTTAATGTTTTTATGTTGTGCTTGGTGAAACTTTTTTTTATAACTCTTACACTTATTGCTAGGTCTTCAGGCTTGCTAATCTGTTTACTTTCAACTTGTAATATGCGTGTAAATTAGCACGGTTGCAATATTGCTTATCTTTAGCTTGAACCCCTTGTAATCTAGCCCTAAATGTTTAAAGAACCATTAAATACAGTAGAATTGCACAATCAACAAATGCATAATACAAAGACAATGCAATACCATTTACTCTAAATTTGAAATGAGCATTAGATTTTTTTTCTGAAAGTTTCATTTTGACTTTAGCATTTACACAAAAAAACAACACAACGTTTTGCAATATACATTAATGTTTTGTCTGCCTTTGAAAAATAACTTGGTTTTGTGCATGCCCTTTGAGTGGCCAAAAAGCAAAATTCTGTAATCTAAGTTTTCTTCAATATGCTGCAAAGTGCCAAAACCAACTACATACTCAGTAGACAGTGAGTGCTTTTAGAAACTGACATACTCATTAGCTAGCCCTAATTGGTCACAATTAATGAGGTGCTAGCAACAAATTGAATCCATTATCCGATTGGTTGTGCATCCGAGGACCTCACGGAGACACGGACCAATCAGATCATGCATTAACGGCCGAAGGCAAATACGCTCCAGAGAGTTCTGTTCTAATCAGAGCATTAGACGCCGCAACCTCCTCTGGGAACCTACCCCCCACAACGTGCTTTTAAAGGTTCTCGGACAGACAGGACTGTTATCCGACGGACATTTGTCTGTCAGATTATTATCCGACACACACACATTCTGTCCGAATTTCATTTCAAATTCAAGGTAAGTGCAATTGCATTGTCTTTTTATTGCGTATTTGTCAATGGATTTAATTCTACTGTATTCATTGGTCCTTTAAATGTATATATAAACTATGCATATATTAAACAAAATGCATTTGATGACACAAATCATAAACAAAGTCTAAACTTTTTTGTCAAAAGGGGGCGTCCCATAAAGAAGGACAACCGATATAGTTACCCTCAGCAGATAATGGGCCAGATTACGAGGGGAGCGCTACCAGTTACTCTTGAGCAATAAGGGGTTTATTGTGGTTAGCTGTTTCAAGAAACTGTAAAGTGTCACAGAACACATCAAAAATACATTACAAAGTACAGTTACACTCATAATAACACCATCTATTAAAAATATTAAAAAATAATATTGCACGGGGCGGAGCCTATGCTTGGAGCGGCAGGACGTGTTTTGGAGGAGCTCCTGCATGAATTCTATAAACTTTGCTTTCTATTTGCAACTAAGAAGAGATACTCTATCAAAGACTGTTTTTTTAGGAAGCTGAGATCCCTTACCAAATATATTTGAGGTACAGGAGCGATCAACTGACACCCTGACCTATGTTTTCCAAGTGAGCTGCTCACACTTATTGTGAACAGCGTGGCTAGGGCTGCCGCATATATTCCCCCTTGCAGGCCCTTGGGTCTAAAAGTACACAGATACGATTCCTCTCACAACCCCTTTGAAACCAGCATTGCTGAAGTATACTCAAAGCCACCCCTGTTATGCAAGATAGACAACGGGAGAGTTTAAAGCGGTTTCCACCTGAGTGTACCTACTAAAGATGGTGTCTGGTACTGAAGAGATACTTGCAGCCGTGACAAGACTGCTGAACGATTCCCACAAGAAAAAACAAAAGACTTGGGTCACTAAGTGTAATAACCTATGTATGCTAGCCAGACAGGCGGGACATTACCATCTAACACCAAGAGGCCCCTCAGAGCAAATCAACGAAACTACAAGTCCTAAGAGGCCTCACTTGAGCTTACCGAACCCACTACCTCCAGCCCAGGAGGCGGTGAGCCCACCGGACAGAGATCCTCTGACAGTGGATGAATACCCAGAAGATGTCCCGGTCACATGTGCGAGACAATTACAGGTCTTCTGGCTCCAGCGATCTGCGGCTGGGTCATTGAGTGCAGCAGGTACCGTTGTTCCCACAAGTTTGGAGATGGCCCACCACTCGCAACTCAGGAGTGATTACGCTGAGATGTGTCGGGAGCGACACGGCCTTGGAGTTGCAGTTACGGTAGAGTGGAAGTTTGTGAAGAGGCCTGCTTACTGGGAGATAAGCACCACTGGAGAGAGGGGTGTCGCGGCAGTGAAATCTTCCGTTACGCACCATAGCCTCCATCTGGAAAGAATGCGGCCGAGAGATAGAGCAGCGGAGTGGGACACTTCTCAGAGTCCTTTGTGCCAATCCTTTGTTTTCGACCCCGGGGGCTCTCAAGAGAGAAAGCATAGCATACCGGCTATGAGGTGAAGCCTACTTGGAGACACTGGGACAGTTTATTTGGTTTGAATTTTGCTGGCCACTAGCTCTAAGAACTGGCTTATGTTTCAACCCCATTTTTTAGACTATTTCCTTTTTTTTTAAGTATAGATGTAGCTTAAATGGGTTTGATATATGTAAGTCTCCCCTATATGAATAACGCTGCAACCTTGTGAGTTATATTGCAGCGAGTGTAAAATTGAAGATTTTTATTTTGGCCACTGGAGGAGAGTAGAAGACTGACTAAAGTTAGTCTCATTTAAGTAGACTGCCAAAGTTGCCAGCGTATGTTTTGTTGCTGAAATATCACTCTGACACGGGGCTCAATATATGCCTATTACTATTTCTCAGAATGTTTAAGCTGCTAGTGTATGCTATGTTACAGACCTGTTCAAATTTGCCTCAAGTTTTTGGCTCTGTCTTGGATTGCTACAGCTGCTGGTGTCTGTTATGTTGTTGAACCAGACGCTCAATATATGATTATTAATAGGTCCCAGACTGCTAAAGTTACTAGAGTAAGCTATGGTAGGTTACTGACATACTATTCTGACTTGAGTCTTAATATTTGTTTATTAATATATCTCAGAATGTTAAAGTTTCTAACTTATGTTATGTCACTACACTACCACTTTGATATGAGGCTCCATTTTTGTCTATTTATATGCCTCAGACTGCTACAGTGGCTTGCACATGTTATGATAGCGACTTACTTCACCCATACTTATTGCCGGTTTGCATATGTCCCTAACTGATATCAATATGTCTTAGACTACTAAAGTTAAAGTTGCTAGCTTATGTCATGTCGCTAAACTAGAAGTTCTATATAAGACTATTCGTATCATTACGGTAACTCTTAGATCTCAGTTTTACTGTCACATTTTACACCCAATGATAGATGTGACCCTGACTGCAATTCTGCTATTACTCCCAACAGTAGAAAGTACTAGTCTGGCGCTTAGGCTTTACCCTAGCGGCAAGTCGCTTGCTAGTAGATCTAACTGTTTTAAGTTATTTAATATATGTAAGTGGCTGGTAGAATTTATAGTATATATTTCATCTAGCTGTGGTTTAATACTGTCTCTAGTTAAATGAATGTACTCAGCATCATTTTGCCACTACTCAACTAGATTTTCTATATATTGGCCATACTTGTTATGGTTATTGTTAGAGTGCTGCTAAAGCAGTATTTCCCCCTCTGCTTATATAGCGTACTGGTTAAGCCTAGGGGCTTAGACCCCATATGAACCCTTGATTTTGTTTAACTGTGTTTATTACTAATATGCCATTGATATACTATCCCATACCCTCTAAATTGAGATTAGCTGAGTTTATTTCTAGTGGTAGTAGATATATTCCCTTCCCCTCTATGATTGGTTACATTCATTAATAGCTCTGAGGACCCAATAAGGGCCCTATAAGTTAAATACCTAAAAAACCTGAGGCCAGTTTTGATGCTTTTGGACCATAAAGGAACAACCACAATTTCAGCACTATTTTTGATTACTGATTGTTCTTGAAATGTAAGTTCTTATTAATGATTCTAAATGTGATCTGTTATGATTTATGTACTGCCAATGATGTATGCTCTTGATAATTGCCCTTACGGGTTAAGGGCCTATGTTTGTGGTTACCATGCTTTGTACTGTCGTATTATTTGCCTCAATAAAAATATTTAAAAAAAAATAATAATAATAATATTGCACAAAAAAAGTTATAAGGGCTTAATGATATGAGGTCTCAGATGTTAGAAAAAAAAAGGCAGGCAAAGGGCTTTAACATTGAGATACATACATATATATGTCTAAATATGTTTATATGTGTGTATTTATGTACTTATAAGTGTATTTATGTATTTACAGACACATAAATACATATGACCTCATTTATAGACATATATATAAGTGCATTTGAGCCCTTTGCAGTTAGGTAGATGAAAGCATGTAAAAGTATATGTATGCAATATTCATTTTTAATAAAGGTTTTAACTATGTATTTACATTCCAATGTTCTACACATAGCAGAAAATGTTCTTTGTATTTCTAAATAGATATTCCTAAATATTTGTATATCTCTATACCTATGTATAATTATGTATATAAATAGGTATAAAAATATATTTTACAAAATACCATCAGATATATGTAGAAATATGTATTTATGAATAAATATAACATATTCTGCAATGTGAAGAACATTGGAATGTGAAATATTTATATTTTCATGTCGGGTTAGCACACTTGAGAATATGGGATTGGGTTTGTCTGTGAGTTGGGTGTTTTTTGCTCTATTGACGTCTATGAGGGAGTAAGTACATGCATGTGCAATATTGGAGGTTCGTTTTTTTGCGCTCGTCGGATTAGCGCAAGAGCAAAAACAGTTTACTTTCAACTCATAATACGAGCGCAACTCATCAGTGACCAGATAAAATCTTACTTCTAGCACAGTTAATGCTCGAGCGGGAGCATTACATATCGCTCCACTCATAATCTGGCCCAATATGTATTAATGAGTATAAAAGTCTGTGTCTCTGATCCAGTAGATCTCCAGATTACCTCAGGTACACTGGCAGCTCTTCCGATAATCTTCCAAAACTTTCATGCTCTAAAGACAAATAACAAAACAGAAGGTGCCTTCTAGTGCAGATCAGATGGACACTCGACAGGATCCAAAAGATAAAGTAACAAGCATAGTCACAAGTGTAGCAGCACTCTGTCGTGCTGATAGGCGCAGACTGAGAAAACAGCTTGGTAGCTGAGAAACGGGTAGCGTGTTTGCTACTTCCTCATCACTACTATGTTTTTAATCTTTTAATACATTCATTTTTACAAGAGCGGCTAGAAGAGCTTTCTCATTGGGAGCTGCTGTGGGTATTATACCCTCACATGGGATCAGTAAGCTGGGACACTGAAAACTCCCAGTCTGCGCCTATCAGCACAACAAAGTGCTGCTACACTCGTGAGTGTGCCTGTTACTTTATCTTTTGGATCCTGTCGAGTGTACATCTGATCTGCACTAGGAAGCAACTTCTGGGGCGCGATCCGATATAGGTCGTAGTTTTCGGCGCAAGCGAGGTAACCCGCGTCGCCCGCAGTTTCAGCTAGCAACTCGAGCTATCCAATATTCACCGCCGTCAGATGCTAAACTGGCGTAAGTCATGAAAACCGACGAGCTGCCAAAATGTGCGCAAATACACCTTTTAGTCGTCGCAAGTACTTGCGCCTGTTTTTTGTTCACGTAAAGTCTCAATAAAGTGTAGTTTTATGCAAATTAGCCTACGACTCGTAAAAAATTACGCCAGTTCTAAGAGATGCGCCACGTAATGACGAGATTCAAAAATCATACTTAAACCCCTGCGCAGCCGCAATTTCTTTAGTGTGTTTGGTTGGTTCTTGGAGCTACAGCACACTACAGCGAGTAGAGAGATTAGTGGTAAGAGTAGTGAGAAAGGAGCATCATCAAAAGTTAGTTAGGTCGGATTGTTGGTTGGATTGTTAAGCCAGTACATTTACTTACACTTTTTTTCATATTGCACACATTTTGCATACACACATATACAAAATACACCACACTTTTTTTTGATAACACCCAACACTCTTTATTTATCTTTTACAGTTTGAAAGGCTGAGTGTCTGGTTGTGATTGTGTGTGATTGAAGTGGGAGTGAGTGTGAGTGTGTGAGTGTGTGTAGTGTGAGGATGTCAGGGAGAGATAGGGCTGGGGGGAGGAGGGAAGGGGAGTCGCAGGGAGAGGATTATGTACAGGAGGAGCAGCAGGGTCCCCGTCAGGGAGTGAGCGGAGTGGGGAGAGGGAGAGCCAGAAGGGAGGATGGGAGTGGGGTTGCCCAAAGGCCAGGCACACTGAGAAGAGGGATAGAGGGTGCACATGGGGATAGAAGGGGGGAGGAGGGAGAGGATAGGGAGGAACCCACACCAGGGACATCCCAGGGAGGGAGCCAGGCAGCCCAGGACGATGAGCGTATGAGGTGTCCCAATTTCAGTTTTGCAGAAAACCTCGCTCTCGTCCAGGCTGTCCTGGAGAACCATAATGCCCTCTTTGGACAAGAGAAGGGCAAAGGAGTTGCCCGGAGGCGTAAGGATGCTTGGCAGAAGGTGGTGGAGGCCGTCAATGGAGTGTCCCAACAGAGGAGGAATGTTGACGGGCTTAAGAAGAGATGGAATGATTGCAAGAGGAGGGTCAAGGAGAGGATGGGCCAGGAAGCAATCTCCCAGAGGGCAACAGGAGGTGGGCCTCACTATGAGGCAGAATACAATGAGTGGCAGGAGCTCATTCGTAGGTCCCTGAGCCTCACAGCAGTCCGTGGACTTCCAGGGGCTCGTGACTCAGGGACTGCAACATCAGCACAGCATGCTGGTGAGTAACATCCCACACACTAGTATAATATGTATTTGTGTTATAACATCCTATATTGTCACACATTCATGTACACAATGAGGATCATGGTATTTTGATTACTAACAACTAAATATACAATGATATTTAACATTAAAGGGACATGAAACACAAAGATCTTTTTTCATTATTCAGATAGAGAATATAGTTTTAAACAACATCCATATTTACTTCCATTATCTATATTTAATTATTATTTTGAAAATCTTAGTTTATTATATATCAATGCACATGGGTGAGGCAATCACAAAATTCCCTGCTTGGCTAGCTGAATCATGAAATAATAAATATGGGTTGCATGTCCATTTAATGCTACTTAACACATTGAAAATCATGATATGAGGTAGAATAGTGAAATACTAACATGTCTCAGAGTAACACAGGCCACAAGCCACATGTAGACCTTTCAGTAAATGGACACCATAGTCATCACAACCATAGTGTCACTTAAAGAACACATTTTCTCCATCACTGACATGTACACAGAACTATTGTATGAAACACATACATGTATAATTAGCATATTACAAACCCTCATATCACAAATCTCAATGTGCACAAGCACATTGTTATAGAGTTTGACATGAGAATGTGGATAGGCCCTAGCATGTAAATTGTATGCCCACATGGATAGATATGTGACTGTACTAATCACTCTCATCATTTGACTCCTTCACAGAACCTCCAGTCACCAGGGTGCCTATGCCCATGAATCCCCCAACACCGGTTCTAAATATATGTCCACCACAACCACCGGTACAGATACGACAGCAGGAGTATGCCAGGCATGAGATGTCTTGGACTGCGTCGATTGAACATCCACATATAATGCCACCTGCATTAGAGGAGGATACCTGGCAGGACCCGTGGCAGGAGGAATATTCCTATGGCTTGGAGGGGGAGCCCCACCAGCCCCAAAGGGTAGATGTTTTTCCCCCCCCCCAAGAATATCAGGGCACCACAGGAGTATACCAGCAGGCTGAGTGGATGCACACCAGCGGACATTGGGACTATCGGTCCATCCCGACATCTGGACCATCATCCTCAGTTGGAAGGGCTCCACCAACTGTAATCCATCGCCCTGCACCTCCAGCTCATATCCCTGTGGCTGCACCTCCTGCTGAGATATCTCTTCCTGCACGTCCAGCTGCTGTTTATGTTCCGGCACCTCCAACAGAGGTCATTGTTGCTGCACCTCCAACAGAGGTCATTGTTGCTGCACCTCCAACAGAGGTCATTGTTGATGCACCTCCAACAGAGGTCATTGTTGCTGCACCTCCAACAGAGGTCATTGTTGATGCACCTCCAACAGAGGTCATTGTTGCTGCACCTCCAACAGAGGTCATTGTTGCTGCACCTCCAACAGAGGTCATTGTTGCTGCACCTCCAGCTGAGGTCATTGTTGCTGCACCTCCAGCTGAGGTTAATGTTCCGGCACCTCCAGCTGAGGTTGTTGTTCTGGCACCTCCAGCTGAGGAACACGTCATTGAAAGAGAGCCTATTGTCCCTGCTGATGATGAGCCCATGGATCAATTGAGTTCTGCCATGGGTGAAGAATATATCTCACTACAGAGGAGGCAAACTTTGACCTGTGAGACTCTAACAGAAACGTGTCAGAATATGCAGAGGGAACAACACAGGTTCCATAGAACACAACACCGTTTGCAACAGAGGTCGAATGAGCTGCAAAGGGACATGGCAGCATCGCTATCAGCTATGGTCCAAAATCAGAACCAAATGCTACGTGTAATATCGGACATGCAAATCCAAAGTGACCAAAGATGGAGGGAACAGAATCAACTGTTGGGGGCTTTGGTGGAGCATTTCACCCAACAGCAGGACATGGCATCAAGTATCTCCTCTGTGACCAGCACTCCTAGTGTATCCACACAACCCAGGAGAGGCAGAAGACCCACACCAGGCCCCTCATCTAAGAGGCCTAAAAAAAAAAAAATATTATTCAATTTCTTTGAAAATCTTGTCCTCTGTTATTTACTATCTAATTGTCATCCACATCCATGTGAGTTGTGTTTTAGTACAGTAATATTGTTAAAACATATAATAATACCTGTGTTGAAGTGGACCAAAAAGGTATTATTATAATGTTTATGACATATTCATGCTCAATAAACAACATGACATGGTTGTGTCTCAACGGTACATATAGTAATATTAACTTCTAAGATGTACATCAAGGTTTCTCACATCCAATATAAATTGACACGTTGGTATATATAACTAATAATATATTTAAAGAATGTGTGAACATAAGGTATAAATATCCATTATCCTCATTCTTAATGATAGTGAACTAAACATGAATTAAACAAATTATAAATATACAGTAATTAGGGTTGTTAAAGGGACATTAAAGCAAATATTTTAACTTCATGATTTTGAAGGTGAAGATAATTTCTAAATTAAACTATAATTTCATTCTATTATTTCTGTAGCTTCATTCTATTGATATTCTTTGCTGAAAAAAATATCAAGATGTGTTTGGTAGCTGATGATTAGTAGCTGTATATAGATGCCTCCTGCAATTTCTTCACTGTGTGCATTTCTATGTCTTCATTAAAGTATATCTAAATTAATAATGAAAATAGGTCATTTATTTAAATTATAAGGTTTGTTATAATTTATCTTCTCTATCCTTAATCATGAAATAATATGTTTGGGTATAGTGTCCCTTTAAGGGAAGGGGGTTGGGATGTAGTACTTTCACTTACATGCAGTGGAAATCCAAACCTTTACATTCTGCAAGACATGATATATACACATGCAATGGTTGGTGAGGTACTGTCAAACATCATAATACATGTGAATGTTACGGTTTACTGTAATTATGAATAAGTAACTTACAGGTGAAGTATTCCCGGATGACATAATCCCTCACTTCATTCCCCCTCAGTGTCCCCCTGTCCACATCCTCAGGTACAGGAACCAGCTGCTGCTGCTGCTCTGGGTCAATGTCCCCCAACAAACGTGTGTCCACAGCAATGTTGTGTAGAATACAGCAAGCATTGACAATGGAACACACTTTGTTGGGGTTATACTGTAGTGCTCCGCCTGTAACATCCAGACACCTGAACCTGGTTTTTAATAGGCCAAAGCTCCTTTCAATGACATTCCTTGTTCTTATGTGTGCCTCCTGGTACCTGAGTTGTGGCTCTGTAATGGGGTGCACCAAGGGGGTTAATAGCCATGGTCTGCAGCCGTACCCTGCGTCACCTGTCATGTAACATATGTGTTTGGATTACTACAGGTACATCATGTGCTTTAAAGGGACACAACATGAATCACATATAAAAGATAGATTTCATCAAAATATTAATGGAAGTAATCAGGATAGTTAATTAAAATTCAAAGGCCTATCTGAATAATGGAAGAGCAATTTATACTAGACTGTCCATTTAATAATAACCTGCAATTGTTAGCAGCTTGATAATTAACTTTGATTAGATCATTTTCTCCATTCTATAGATAACTCTTGATGACAAGCATATTAGATATGCTCAATAGCTGCTGATTGGTGGCTGCACATAGAAGCCTCATATGATTGGCTCATATATGTGAATTAGAAAATATTTTAAAAAATATATTTAAAGAATGAATAAAATGATATAAGAGAAGTGAATTATAATGCTGTTTAACATTGTATTCTCTATCTGACACATGAGATGACAATATGTGTTTAGTGTCCCTTTATTATAAATATACAGACAGAATGAAGGTACTCACCAAGCAGCCATCCTCCCGAAAGTGTTCCATTTTCAAACATATTGAATAAGGAGGTCTGGCGCAGGATGTAGGAATCATGTGCACTCCCTGGGAAGCCTGCATACACATGTAAGAATTTCAGATTGGTATCGCAGACCATCTGGCAATTCAATGAGTGAAACCCTTTCCTGTTAATATAGAGGATTGTCTCCTCATGTGGGGCCACAATACGCACATGTGTGCAATCAATTGCCCCCATGACATTAGGAATACCCCCCAGTCGATAGAAGCCTTGTTTAAGACGGTTCCATTCCTGGGGGGTATGGGGGAAATGAATGTATCGTTGTGTCTGGTTATCTAGAGCAGTCAGAACCTCCCCTAGAATCCTGGAGAAGGTAGACTGCGCTAGGCCAGACACAAGCCCCTCTGTTGACTGGTATGAGCCAGTTGCCAGGAAGTGTACAACACACAACAGCTTCTGCATACCAGTCAGAGCTCGGTTCCTATACGCTTGAGGGTCAATTTCATCCTTCAAGACCTCATATAGGTTAATGAGGCTTGCAGATGTCAAGCGATATTTTTCCCTGACCTCCACTTCTGTCATCCCAAACAGGGTGACCCTAACCCTGTGTACCCTTGGTGCTCTTCCCCTCTGCTGATGCCTTCGTCTTATAGGCCCTGCTGGCCTATGGGCAGCTGCAGCAACAGCAGCATGGGGAGCACCAGGAACAGGGACAACAGCAGGAGGATCAGGGAGGGCAGCAGCAGCAGCTGGAGCAGGGACAGCTACAGCACCATGACCAGGGACCTCAGCAGCAGGGATACCATCCAAAACAGGGGCTTGTAGGGGTTCCAGCACCCCTTGTGCCCCACGACGCTGTCTCACTCTAAATGCTATATACTGCAAGGGAAACATGGTGGCTAATGAGGGTGTGCATTTGCAGGTGTTTTAAGGTTGCAGGTGAGGGGTTGTGCTGTTTGTGATTGGTTTGACACACTTGCAGGGGCAGGAATAATAAATGCTTTTAAGAGGTTAACTATTTGTGAACAAGCTGCTGCTATGTATATTGTTAGGCATGCATTTGTTAGGCCTTCTGAGAGTTACGTTGGTTTCTAAGTCAGTGCAAGGGTACCTGCGCCTTCAATTTGTGGCGAGCTGAGAATGGCGTAGATTTAGAAAAATCTGCGCGCGTAAGTCCTTACGCCGTATATAGGATAGCAAATTGCGCGTGTTTTATATGTCAGTCTATGGGCCAAAAAACTACGGGCGACGCCAGAAATCTACGCGCGTAACTTCTAGCTTACGCCGTATATAGGATACCAAATCCGCGCAATTCTTGGCGTCGCCGGCTTTTGCGGGCGACGATTTTTATCGGATCGACCCCCTGTTTGGCAGTTTGTCTTAAGAAAATGCATTTGATGTCTCTTGAATAGAGAAAAAGAAATGGGAAAGGAGGCGTGACGCTAGGCGGAAAAGAATCCTGATATAGTCTATCCTGCTGTGTGTTCACAACTAGCAATAGGTGGTAAAAAGCTGAAAACACAATAGGTGGTAAAAAGCTGAAAACACAACACGCAAAATCAAATGCACATTTTTATTTATAGTATAAGAAGAGTAACAAACATGTATGGTACAGAAATAAGAAAAAAATAACTTAAAACACACTTAAAAAAGGTTATCTCTGGAATTATTTGTATAAACCAAATAATAAATTACAATACTTTGTAAGTATTCTAGTATACAATAGGCATATTTAGAAATAATCTATTTATCTTAAGAACCCCTTCCAACTAGTCTTAGGAAAGGTCTGGAAGGTATTTCACTTTATGCAGACGACCTTCTACTCTTTATGGGTAATTCCAGGAGGAATATTCCACTGTTGCTGGATATTATAAGGAACTTTAGCACTTTCTCAGGGTACAAGATAAATATATCCAAATCAGAGATTATATGGCTACACAAAAATGAAGGGAGTATGGGAACCACTCATTTCAAAGAAGCTAAAGAGCAGATTAAATAATTTTTCTTAGTAAGAATCCTGCAGAATGGTATACAATAAACTATACAATCTTTTGGAAGTCTATAATTTCTAACCTTATTAGATGGAGGCAGCTACCCTTATCCCACTCAGCAAAAGTGTATGTGGTTAAGATGATTATTCTGCCTAAAATATTATTTTTATACCAAAATCTTCCCCTATTCATTAGAGAAAGGTATTTAAAGGTATTCTACTCTCAATGCATATAGTTCCTGTGAAAGGGGAAGAAGGTCTGAATTGCACTGAAACTAATGCAAAAAAAAAGAAGCTGGGGGGGCTTGGATCTCCAAATGTGAGATACTATAATTGGTTTTATATGGTAAAGGTGGCTAGTGACTGGAATACGGAGACAAGCTTAGTGTCTCAGCTGCTCTATCCCATAATTGTCACCTTGCATATGAGACCCATGTTTATAGTGCTGCGGAATCTGTTGGCACTCTACAAATAACTGATAATAATATGTGTATATGTCAGGGTGCCAGGAATCAGACTGAGACGAGAAGTGCAAAATTAATCACACCTTTATTCATAGCAAAAAATAATAAAAAGTCCACAAGTCAAAAAACAAACCAGGAGTCAAAACCAGAGCTGGTAGTCAGACAAGCCAAGTCAGGAGCCAAAGCGAATAGTCAGACGAGCCAGAATCAGGAACAAGGAAAACAGCAGAGACAGGAACAAGCCAGGGGTCAGGAACCAGGAAGGAGTATTCGAAATTGACCAACATAACGGGGAGCCAATTTATTAAAAGGCACACAAAGGTTCAAGTTGCGGGAGGACAGCCAAACTCTCTCACCAACCTGGTAGGAAGGTGCGGGCAGATGCCTACGATCAGCCTGGAACTTTTGGTGCTGCATAGAACGACGAAGGCAATCCTGAATCTGCACCCACGTGGAACGGAGTTGCTGGCGATGCTCCTCCAAAGCCGGAATACCCTGAGACATGAATGAATCGGGCAACAAGGATGGTTGAAACCCATAATTCGCCATGAACGGGGATAACTTGGAGGAAGCATTAATAGCACTATTACGAGCAAACTCTGCCCAAGGTAACAGTTCAGACCAATTATTGTGGTGATCTGATTAGACCGTTCCGCAGCCCCATTGGATTGAGGGTGATATGCAGAGGAGAAGGAAAGCTGGATCCCCATTTGAGCACAAAAGGAACACCAAAATCTTGAGACAAACTGGCTACCCCGGTCCGACACTATCTCCTTGCGTAACCCATGTAAACGGAAGACCTCCCGGGCAAAAATCAAAGCAAGCTCCTGAGTGGTAGGCAGCTTCATCAAGGGAATGCAATGTGACATTTTAGAAAAACGGTCAACCACCATAAGGATTACAGTATTGCCATTGGAAACAGGGAGCTCGACAATGAAGTCCATGGAAAGATGAGTCCTAGGACGCTCACCATTAGCAATAGGTTTAAGAAGACCCACAGGAAGACGTTGAGGAGTCTTATTCTGTGCACAAACTGAGCAGGAGGCAACATACGCAGCAATATCAGAACGAAGACCTGGCCACCAGAATTGTCGAGTGACAGACCAAATCATTTGGTTCTTGCCTGGATAGTGGTAAGTGTGCAAAAGTTTAGTTTGAAGATTCTCAGGAACAAAACACTTACCACTAGGTTTCTCAGGAGGTGCATTGGTTTGTGCAGCCAGGATCTCCTTCCCCAAGGGAGAAGTCAAATTAGTAGGTATGGTAGCTAAAATATGGTCAGGAGGTATAACAGGAGTAGGTACAGACTCCTCCTTGGACAGAGGCGAAAATTGTCGAGAGAGGGCATCAGCCCTAACATTCTTACTACCAGGCAGGTAGGAGACCATATAATTAAACCAAGACAAAAATAGCACCCATCTGGCCTGTCGGGGCGACAAATGTTTTGCTTCAGATATATAAGTTAAATTATTGTGGTCAGTAAGAATGAACACTGGCACGCTACTACCCTCGAGAAGATGCCTCCATTCCTTGAGTGCCAAAATTATGGCCAGTAATTCCCTGTCGCCAATTTCATAATTGTACTCCACTGGAGACAATTTCTTAGAGAAGAAACCACACGGATGCAAGGAATCGGCAGGCGTAGGACGTTGAGACAAGAGGGCACCTACTCCAGTCTCAGATGCATCGACCTCAAGAATGAAAGGCACAACAGGGTTAGGATGAGCCGGAACTGGAGCGGCAGCAAAGGCAGTCTTAAGACTATCAAAGGCCTTAATGGCAGTAGGTGACCAATGGAGTGGATCATTCTCTTTACGGGTCATGTCTGTGATAGGTTTGACCAAGGAAGAAAAGTTTTTAATAAACTTTCTATAGTAATTGGCGAACCCCAAAAAACGTTGAATAGACCGAAGACCAACTGGGCGAGTCCACTGCAGAACTGCAGATATCTTGTCAGGATCCATGGAGAACCCTGCAACGGAGATAACATAACCTAGGAAGGTTACATGAGTCTGATGGAACTCACATTTCTCGAGTTTATAAAACAGGCCATTCTCATGTAGTCTCTGAAGAACCTGTGTAACATCAGAACGATGAGTCTCAAGTGTGGATAAGTGTATGAGGATGCCGTCTAAGTACACCACAACACACTGTTGTAACATATCTTGTAGGACATCATTAATAAATTCCTGAAAAACAGCAGGAGCATTACATAGGCCAAAGGGCATTACAAGATATTCATAATGCCCGCTTCTGGTGTTAAATGCTGTTTTCCATTCGTGACTCTCCTTAATCTCCTTAATCCTTAACGAGATTGTACGCTCCTCTCAAATCAAGTTTAGTAAAGACCGTAGCTCCCTTGAGGCAGTCAAAGAGTTCCGTAATGAGCGGAATAGGGTAAGCATTCTTAATGGTAAGACGATTAAGACCCCTATAATCGATACATGGTCTTAACTCGCCACCCTTTTTCTTCACAAAGAAGAAGCCAGCCCCTGCAGGAGAGCAGGATTTTAGGATGATTCCCTGCGACAGAGCATCGGCAACATACTCCTCCATAGCACAATTCTCTGCAACAGACAGAGGGTACACCTGGCCCCAAGGAGGAATGCCTCCGGGTTGCAGGTCTATGGCACAATCGTAAGACTGGTGAGGAGGCAACGTACCGGCACGCACCTTGTCAAACACGTCTAGGAACTCTCGGTACTCCTCTGGCAATCGAGATACCGAAGAAGTGCACAAGACTTTAACTGGTTTCCGAAGACAAGTGGAAATACATTGCGGGGACCACAACAAAATTTCGGACCTGCACCAGTCGAGACTGGGATTGTGCTTTTGGAGCCAGGGATAACCCAGAACAACCGGAAAATGTGGAGAGTTTATCACCTGGAACTGGAGGGTTTCAAAATGGAGAGCCCCAACAGCCATGGACAATGGAAATATCAAACAGAGACAGATGCGCCACATGGCCCAATATTGTAGTTTCCAAATTTATGTAGATTTTACTATATAGTTGAACTCACATGTATTGGAGCACCTCAATTGGTGCAAATGACACAGTCTGGGATCTATAACAGTCACCCAGCAGACCGGCCTCTCGAGTTGTTCAGGGTCTGTGTAAAATAGAAAACACAAAAAAGCCTATATGGCCTAGTATTGTATGACTAGAGTGATTTCACACCAGATAGTAGTATAAGATTTTGAACTCACATTTGGTGAAGCATCCCCAATGATGCTATAGAGACAAGCTGGGATTAATTCAGTCACCCAACAGACTTAGCTCGTGGCATACAGCATGCAATAGTCCTCTCAGTGGTCTTTAGGTCAGTGATATCCTCAGATAAAAACCAGTTCATAGGCAGCAAGTGTTTATAGTAAAAGTTAAAATCACTTTAATAAAATAATATTAAATTGCGACGCGTTTCTCAGTCTCAGACTGTTTCCTCAGGCATAATAAAATGGTTTACAAACACTTGCTATATATTCCTAAACAAACCACTTAACATAATTGGTAACACTTGTTGTGGGTGTGGTTTATGACATCATCAGTATCCTAGCTACTGATATATTTTAGCAACAAATGTGACACAGTATTGTATACTTAAACAATGTACATCAGAGTTTACATTTTATGAGTCAAGTGAAACAATCTACCTCATACTTTGCAGTGCAAATATTAATCATAATACATAAAACACATCAATATTATAATATTGTAGCAATACATATATTTCCCCATATCCAGTGAGATTTGTCTCATGCTACTCAATCATATCTGATTCCTATCTCTATTTCTATTTAATGTCTAGGCTGGGTCTGTTTTATATCAGAACATCTTTAATCCATTGTTTAATGGTTTATCTTTTTTCTTATTTAGTTTTTAAGTGTCTGATCCCTCTCTGCCAATAGCCCCAATCTACATTTAATATGAGGGTAACTATTTTTTGTTCAAACCTTTGTATTAAACATTATAAGCCCTTTGATTTATTGGTATGTAATAGTTTTATAATCTACTGCTGTGCATAAACTGTGATTTCAAATGGCAGGTTGTTGACTAACCTTATAGGGCTATTGATCCATTAGATTTGAGTAGTTTCAAACGCCATCTGATGTTCTAAATGGCGTGTGTGTTGCGCTAATGCGCATGTGTACAACGTCAATGTGTATGTGAGTAATGTTGCCAAGGGAACAAATAGTGTTAGTCAATTATACGTTGTGCGTAAAACGTGATACGTCCCAAGCTGCGCCAGTGCGCATGTCAGCACTGCTAAGGCGTCTCAAGCTTTCGTTGCCAAGGGAACCGGAATCCCATTCAATCTCACGTTATGCGTGTTATAGCCTTACAGCTGATAGGTTAGTATTATCTTGTAGGAGGTTTTTATTGTTTATGCTAGTGCGCATGTCAGCATTGCCAAGGAGTCTCAAGTTTTCATTGCCAAGGGAACCAGAATCTCATTCAGTCTCACGTTATGCGTGCTATAGCCTTTCGACTGATAGGCCAATATTATCTTGTAGGTGGTTTCCATTGTCCATGGGAAATAGACACCAACTACAAATTGAGACGTATATATTTGCTCTCTTGTCCACAGTAACCCCCATATAATAATGGCATATTAGTGGAAAAAATATATAATAATAATAAAGAGCAATATCATATTCCATGTGTACCGAGTCCTTCCCATCATAACATATCGTAGTGGGATATGATTACAGACATGTAATGACATAATACCATATTTAGAACAAATGTTAGCCAAAATGATGTATGTTGTTATACATCAGAATATGTATGTATATATTGTTCATATAGGAAATCATAAATATTATAAATTTTATAAATTTTATAAATTTTATAAAACTAGATCTCTTTTGACTCACAGTGTGTGTATTTCAGTAGTTAATATCCAGTGATACATACTACTATGTGATGTTGTTATAACAATATATAGGTCATATTATAACTAATCGTTATTATTGGGCTGATGGTACTGCGGCTCCATAGGAGTATATTTTACTAATACCCTTCCTTTATATGATGTCCCTATTTGTATTTACTAAGTGTCATGTATGTGTATAAACATGTGTGTATCTTAGTGGTGTCAAATTTCATAAACAATAGGATTAGTGGTTCAATTTCAAGATATAGTTGTTACTTTGGTGTTTTTTGATATCTAATTGATATGTGTATTCATTAATATTCTGCTCAAGTGACTATATGTGTTTACTTGTGTCAAATGTGTGTGTTAGATATATTTATATATTTGTTAGTGTCAGATTTTGGAAAAGTGATGTCTGATAGTTATATTTTTAGTCTTTATAGAAATTTTTCCTTAGTGTGTAGGAAGAGATATACTTGCAAAAAGTGTTAGATAAATTTCAGATGTAGTATATCTATAAGTATATATAGATGATAGATATCTTAAAGTGTCATTCCGTTTGATGTATATTACCTTAAGTGTGATATATGTGTCATTACGTGTGATATATATGTGTGTGCCCTCCTAATAATTTAACCCAATGTGTCACTTATATCAGAATGTGTATCAAAGAATATATATTACCAATAAAGATAGATGGTAATAAGTGCAAGATATGCCCAGTGATGGTCACATTTTTCCTCCATAGAAAGGCATAATGTATAAGAATAGATCTATACGTGTAGGTATAGATGTTTTGTTCTTAAATCTACAGGGTTATTCATAGGGTATTATGGTGGACTTGATATAACTTTACAGATCAAATGCTGCTAGATCTACGCACTCATTCAGACCCTCCGGAACTAAAGTGTGTAGTTTGTGAATCCAGAATGTTTCTCTCCGGCGTAGAGTAAGCATGGGGTTATGACTGTTCCTTGGTACTTGCTCTATAGGTAGAATATGAACAGATTTGGAACTACCTTTATGTGCGTAAGCACAATGCCTTGATAGGCTGTGTTTAAGAAATTTTCTTTCTATGTTATATTTGTGTTCACTCCATCTTTTCTTTATGGTTCGGGAGGTACGCCCTACATATTGGACCCCACATGTACAGCTAATCAGATAAATTACGTACGTGGATTCACATGAGAGTCTCTTGGTGATCTTAAATTGTTCCCCCGTTTGATATGAACAGAACGTATTGGTACCAGCTCTCACCACTTTGCACATATTGCATCGTGGCTTGAGACATTTATATACTCCATTTTTGGGCATAAACTTGCCCAAAAAAGTCCTATTAGGGACTATGACCTGATTTTGTGATGATATTTTATCTCTCACTATCTTACTTGGGGCCAATTTGTTTTTGAGTGTAGGGGCTCTCCTATAGACAATCCTAGGCTTCATAGACACAGAGTTTTTTAGAAATGGGTCGTCACATATAATGGGCCAATGTTTTATAATGATGTTACTAATTTCTCTATATTGGCTACTATAGCCAGTGATGAAAAGTGGTGTTTTACCTGACTCATAGTTTTTTTCTTCATTGGATTTAACTTTTGATTTGGTTTGTGACAAATATTTGTTTCTGTCATCATGCAGAGCTCTTAAATATCCTTTTTGTACTAGATCAGATGGGTACCCTTTTTCCATGAATCTATCTTTGAGAATCATAGATTGTTTTTTGTAGCTTTCTATTGTGCTACAATTCCGTCGGATTCTTCTGAATTGCCCATATGGGACATTCTTTTTCCAACAGTGATAGTGGTTACTCCCATAATTGAGAAAGCTGTTACAATCAACCTTCTTAAAAAAGGTTTCTGACATGATATCTCCAGTAGCAGAAAAAAAGAGAAGTAGATCCAAATATTCAATCATGTTAGATTGAATATTACTTGTAAATTCCAAATCAAATTCATTTGAATTTAAAGAATTGGTATATATTACTGCCTCCTCATATGTGCCTCTAAACAAAAAAATCAGATCATCTATATAACGGCCATAGAACACCAGACTCGCACTCATAGGAGATCCATATACATGGGTCTCCTCAAATTTGCCCATGTATAAGTTGGCAAAACTGGGTGCGAATCTGGTGCCCATGGCCGTCCCCTTCACCTGAAGGTAGTACATACCCTGATAAAGAAAATAGTTGTGATGTAAAATGAACTGAATTAGTTCAGTAATAAATTGTTGCTGTCTGACTGGCATGTAGATATCAGATGCCAAGTATGACTGGATTACTCTTAATCCTTTGTCATGTGGGATGTTTGAATATAACGAGCTAACGTCGCTCGTAATCCACCACAGGTTCTGGTCAGTCTTAGTAATCCCCAGAGTAGCTAGCTTATTTATTAAATCAGTCGAATCTTTTATAAAAGATTGTAAGGTAATCACATGTTTCTGTAAAAATGAATCCACATATGCGGAAACATGGTCGGTGAGGCTATCTATGCCTGCCACTATAGGGCGGCCAGGAGGTTTAGAAGAATTTTTGTGTATTTTGGGAAGATGATAGTAGAAGGCCACACTCAGATTTTTCGGATAGAGGTAGTCCTTCTCCTTTTTAGTAAGAATGCCTTCATCAAAACCCTCAGAGAGGAGAGATAATAGTTGTTTTTGATACACAAATGTGGGATTGCTAGGTAATATCCTATAGTGGCTGGCATTGTTGAGAATATTATTAGCCTCCTCAATGTAGTCTGTGATATTCTGAAGCACTATTCCTCCGCCCTTGTCTGCTTGGCGGATCACAAGTTCTTTGTTGTTACTTAGAGATTTAAGAGCAATACGTTCCCCAGGGCTCAGATTATTTTTATATTTAGATCTTTTGGAGAGTTTCTCCAGATCCTTTAACACCATAGATTGAAAGATAGAAATATGTGAATTCTTGGTTCTATGTGGATTAAAGTTCGATTTTGGCTTAAAATCGGTATGGATGTAATTTTCGGTCAGTTGTTCCAACAGAGTATCTGGTTCATACATGATTGTACCCTCAGTCAAACGCTCATTCATACAAGTAATATTCAATCTAACATGATTGAATATTTGGATCTACTTCTCTTTTTTTCTGCTACTGGAGATATCATGTCAGAAACCTTTTTTAAGAAGGTTGATTGTAACAGCTTTCTCAATTATGGGAGTAACCACTATCACTGTTGGAAAAAGAATGTCCCATATGGGAAATTCAGAAGAATCCGACGGAATTGTAACACAATAGAAAGCTACAAAAAACAATCTATGATTCTCAAAGATAGATTCATGGAAAAAGGGTACCCATCTGATCTAGTACAAAAAGGATATTTAAGAGCTCTGCATGATGACAGAAACAAATATTTGTCACAAACCAAATCAAAAGTTAAATCCAATGAAGAAAAAAACTATGAGTCAGGTAAAACACCACTTTTCATCACTGGCTATAGTAGCCAATATAGAGAAATTAGTAACATCAATATAAAACATTGGCCCATTATATGTGACGACCCATTTCTAAAAAACTCTGTGTCTATGAAGCCTAGGATTGTCTATAGGAGAGCCCCTACACTCAAAAACAAATTGGCCCCAAGTAAGATAGTGAGAGATAAAATATCATCACAAAATCAGGTCATAGTCCCTAATAGGACTTTTTTGGGCAAGTTTATGCCCAAAAATGGAGTATATAAATGTCTCAAGCCACGATGCAATATGTGCAAAGTGGTGAGAGCTGGTACCAATACGTTCTGTTCATATCAAACGGGGGAACAATTTAAGATCACCAATAGACTCTCATGTGAATCCACGTACGTAATTTATCTGATTAGCTGTACATGTGGGGTCCAATATGTAGGGCGTACCTCCCGAACCATAAAGAAAAGATGGAGTGAACACAAATATAACATAGAAAGAAAATTTCTTAAACACAGCCTATCAAGGCATTGTGCTTACGCACATAAAGGTAGTTCCAAATCTGTTCATATTCTACCTATAGAGCAAGTACCAAGGAACAGTCATAACCCCATGCTTACTCTACGCCGGAGAGAAACATTCTGGATTCACAAACTACACACTTTAGTTCCGGAGGGTCTGAATGAGTGCGTAGATCTAGCAGCATTTGATCTGTAAAGTTATATCAAGTCCACCATAATACCCTATGAATAACCCTGTAGATTTAAGAACAAAACATCTATACCTACACGTATAGATCTATTCTTATACATTATGCCTTTCTATGGAGGAAAAATGTGACCATCACTGGGCATATCTTGCACTTATTACCATCTATCTTTATTGGTAATATATATTCTTTGATACACATTCTGATATAAGTGACACATTGGGTTAAATTATTAGGAGGGCACACACATATATATCACACGTAATGACACATATATCACACTTAAGGTAATATACATCAAACGGAATGACACTTTAAGATATCTATCATCTATATATACTTATAGATATACTACATCTGAAATTTATCTAACACTTTTTGCAAGTATATCTCTTCCTACACACTAAGGAAAAATTTCTATAAAGACTAAAAATATAACTATCAGACATCACTTTTCCAAAATCTGACACTAACAAATATATAAATATATCTAACACACACATTTGACACAAGTAAACACATATAGTCACTTGAGCAGAATATTAATGAATACACATATCAATTAGATATCAAAAAACACCAAAGTAACAACTATATCTTGAAATTGAACCACTAATCCTATTGTTTATGAAATTTGACACCACTAAGATACACACATGTTTATACACATACATGACACTTAGTAAATACAAATAGGGACATCATATAAAGGAAGGGTATTAGTAAAATATACTCCTATGGAGCCGCAGTACCATCAGCCCAATAATAACGATTAGTTATAATATGACCTATATATTGTTATAACAACATCACATAGTAGTATGTATCACTGGATATTAACTACTGAAATACACACACTGTGAGTCAAAAGAGATCTAGTTTTATAAAATTTATAAAATTTATAAAATTTATAATATTTATGATTTCCTATATGAACAATATATACATACATATTCTGATGTATAACAACATACATCATTTTGGCTAACATTTGTTCTAAATATGGTATTATGTCATTACATGTCTGTAATCATATCCCACTACGATATGTTATGATGGGAAGGACTCGGTACACATGGAATATGATATTGCTCTTTATTATTATTATATATTTTTTCCACTAATATGCCATTATTATATGGGGGTTACTGTGGACAAGAGAGCAAATATATACGTCTCAATTTGTAGTTGGTGTCTATTTCCCATGGACAATGGAAACCACCTACAAGATAATATTGGCCTATCAGTCGAAAGGCTATAGCACGCATAACGTGAGACTGAATGAGATTCTGGTTCCCTTGGCAATGAAAACTTGAGACTCCTTGGCAATGCTGACATGCGCACTAGCATAAACAATAAAAACCTCCTACAAGATAATACTAACCTATCAGCTGTAAGGCTATAACACGCATAACGTGAGATTGAATGGGATTCCGGTTCCCTTGGCAACGAAAGCTTGAGACGCCTTAGCAGTGCTGACATGCGCACTGGCGCAGCTTGGGACGTATCACGTTTTACGCACAACGTATAATTGACTAACACTATTTGTTCCCTTGGCAACATTACTCACATACACATTGACGTTGTACACATGCGCATTAGCGCAACACACACGCCATTTAGAACATCAGATGGCGTTTGAAACTACTCGAATCTAATGGATCAATAGCCCTATAAGGTTAGTCAACAACCTGCCATTTGAAATCACAGTTTATGCACAGCAGTAGATTATAAAACTATTACATACCAATAAATCAAAGGGCTTATAATGTTTAATACAAAGGTTTGAACAAAAAATAGTTACCCTCATATTAAATGTAGATTGGGGCTATTGGCAGAGAGGGATCAGACACTTAAAAACTAAATAAGAAAAAAGATAAACCATTAAACAATGGATTAAAGATGTTCTGATATAAAACAGACCCAGCCTAGACATTAAATAGAAATAGAGATAGGAATCAGATATGATTGAGTAGCATGAGACAAATCTCACTGGATATGGGGAAATATATGTATTGCTACAATATTATAATATTGATGTGTTTTATGTATTATGATTAATATTTGCACTGCAAAGTATGAGGTAGATTGTTTCACTTGACTCATAAAATGTAAACTCTGATGTACATTGTTTAAGTATACAATACTGTGTCACATTTGTTGCTAAAATATATCAGTAGCTAGGATACTGATGATGTCATAAACCACACCCACAACAAGTGTTACCAATTATGTTAAGTGGTTTGTTTAGGAATATATAGCAAGTGTTTGTAAACCATTTTATTATGCCTGAGGAAACAGTCTGAGACTGAGAAACGCGTCGCAATTTAATATTATTTTATTAAAGTGATTTTAACTTTTACTATAAACACTTGCTGCCTATGAACTGGTTTTTATCTGAGGATATCACTGACCTAAAGACCACTGAGAGGACTATTGCATGCTGTATGCCACGAGCTAAGTCTGTTGGGTGACTGAATTAATCCCAGCTTGTCTCTATAGCATCATTGGGGATGCTTCACCAAATGTGAGTTCAAAATCTTATACTACTATCTGGTGTGAAATCACTCTAGTCATACAATACTAGGCCATATAGGCTTTTTTGTGTTTTCTATTTTACACAGACCCTGAACAACTCGAGAGGCCGGTCTGCTGGGTGACTGTTATAGATCCCAGACTGTGTCATTTGCACCAATTGAGGTGCTCCAATACATGTGAGTTCAACTATATAGTAAAATCTACATAAATTTGGAAACTACAATATTGGGCCATGTGGCGCATCTGTCTCTGTTTGATATTTTAGATTGCTTAATTGGATCCTGGTCTGGACCACTACAGATTGCTGCCTTGGTATTCTACTATCAAGACCTTTATAAAGGACAATATAGTGATCATTGTCACCCATTAACCACTATCTTTGAGTGAGATATAACTATCCTATTAACATTGTGATTATCAAATTGTTTAGGCTAACATCTATTTACTCTGTTCACAACGTATATACTAGTTTTGAGTGAGATACAACTGTCCTATTAACATTGTGATTATCAAATTGTATAGGTTAACATCTATTTACTCTGTCCACAACATATATACTAGTTACTACTGAATCAGTGTATCATCATTTATACTGAAAAGTGCATTTCTATTGGTAACATATAAGCTACCTCATATACTACATATTACCATTTATAGATACTCTCAAGGGCGCCCCCTTTTCTTTTGTTGCATGGACAATGGAGCAGTTTCGTGAGTAACGAGTGTGGGCTGAAGGGGCCTACCATCAATGGCCTCAATAGCAAGTGGAACGGACCAAGGCAAAACAGGAATGGAGTGCTTTGATACAAAAGCACTCTCAATGAAATAGCCCGCAGCACCGGAGTCAACAAGAGCCTGAGTGACTATGGAGGAGTCCACCCAGGAAAGGACAACCGTGACAAAAGGTTTCTCCTTAAGTGGTTCTGGGGACAAGGATAAACCACCCAAGGTCTGCCCCCGACAGGACCTTGGGTGTGAGCGTTTCCCGGCCGTGTAGGACAAGACTTTAAAAGATGGCCCCGTAACCTACAATAGAGGCAGAGCCCCTCCCTCCTCCTAAAGGCCCTCTCTGCCGTGGAGAGACGCGTGAATCCCAACTGCATTGGCTCAGCATTACCTGGTGACTCGGGACCAGGAGGCATGGGAGGAGAGGGAGGCATGGGTGGGAACAAACACGTAGGAGACAACGGAACAGGAGGCGTCCGCAAGCCCTCCTTGAAAGAGGGCCTCTCTCTGAGTTTGATGTCAATTTGGATAAAAAAGGAAACCAATGCCTCGAGATCCTCTGGCAAATCTCTGGCAGCAACTTCGTCTTTAATCGCATCAGAGCCCATGAAAGAAGGCGGCAACAAGGGCTTCATTGTTCCAACCTACCTCTGTGGCAAGCGTACGGAACTCAATAGCATACTGAGCAACAGATCTTGTACCTTGCTGAATGGACATGAGTCGTTTAGCAGCAGAGGAGGAGCGACCCGGAACATCAGGGGCCCGATCCGATATGCAGCGTCGCCCTCAAAAGCTGGCGACGCCGAAATTTGTGCTGGTTTGGTATAACATATACGGCGTAACCTAGAAGTTACGATCGTATATTGCTGCCTTCGCCCATAGTTTTTTGGGCCATAGGCAGGTATACCAAACCAGCGCAGTTTGGTATCCAATATACAGCGTAAGGACGTGGCAAAAATGGAGAAATCTTACTACATTTTCACCTTGCCACAAAATGCAGCCGTAGTAAGCCTTACGCTGTGTATCGGAGCCCCGTAGCTCCCTAAACTACCTGCCAAATAAAACCTAACACCTAACGCATGCGCAATGTCTATCTACCCGTCAACCGCGATCCCGCGCCGCAATCCTTAATAAAGTATTTAGCCCCAAAACCTCTGCTCCCGGACCCCGCCGCCACCTACAATAAAAGTATAACCCCCTAATGTGATCCCCCTACACTGTCGCCAGCTACCTTACCTACCCCCTAAAGTGAGCCCCTACCCCGCCGCCATCTACCTTACTTACCCCCTAAAGTGAGCCCATACCCTGCCGCCATCTACCTTAACTACCCCCTAAAGTGAGCCCCTACCCCGCCGCCATCTACCTTACCTACCCCCTAAAGTGAGCCCCTACCCCTCCGCCATCTATCTTACCTACCCCCTAAAGTGAGCCCCTTACACCGCCGCCATCTACCTTACCTACCCCCTAAAGTGAGCCCCTACCCCGCCGCCATCTATCTTACCTACCCCCTAAAGTGAGCCCCTTACACGGCCACCATCTATTTTATAAATATTAACCCCTAATTTAATCCCCCTACACCGCCGCCAGCTACATTAACTATATTAACCCTAATTATATTAGGGTTAATATAGTTAATATAGTTATTATATTATATATATTAACTATATTAACCCTAATTATATTAGGGTTAATATAGTTAATATCGTTATTATATTATATATATATATATTAAGTATAATAACCCTTTCTAACTCTAACATCCCTAACTAAATTCTTATTAAAATAGATCTAATTAATATTAATATTATTAATTAAAATATTCCTATTTAAATCTAAATACTTACCTATAAAATAAACCTTAAGGCCTAGATTTAGAGTTGGGCGGTAGCCGTCAAAACCAGCGTTAGAGGCTCCTAACGCTGGTTTTGGGCTACCGCCGGTATTTAGAGTAAGTCATTAAAGGGTCTGACGCTCACTTTCCAGCCGCGACTTTTCCATACCGCAGATCCCCTTACGTCATTTGCGTATCCTATCTTTTCAATGGGATCTTTCTAACGCCGGTATTTAGAGTCGTGGCTGAAGTGAGCGTTAGAAATCTAACGACAAAACTCCAGCCGCAGAAAAAAGTCAGTAGTTAAGAGCTTTCTGGGCTAACGCCGGTTTATAAAGCTCTTAACTACTGTTCTCTAAAGTGCACTAACACCCATAAATTACCTATGTACCCCTAAACCGAGGTCCCCCCACATCGCCGCCACTCGATTACATTTTTTTAACCCCTAATCTGCCGACCGCCACCTACATTATACTTATGTACCCCTAATCTGCTGCCCCTAACACCGCCGACCCCTATATTATATTTATTAACCCCTAACCTGCCCCCCACAACGTCGCCGCCAGCTACCTACAATAATTAACCCCTAATTTGCCAAGCGGACCGCACCGCTACTATAATAAAGTTATTAACCCCTAATCCGCCTCACTCCTGCCTCAATAACCCTATAATAAATAGTATTAACCCCTAATCTGCCCTCCCTAACATCGCCGACACCTAACTTCAATTATTAACCCCTAATCTGCCGACCGAATCTCGCCGCTACTGTAATAAATGGATTAACCCCTAAAGCTAAGTCTAACACTAACACCCCCCCTAAATTAAATATAATTTAAATCTAACGAAATAAATTAACTCTTATTAAATAAATTATTCCTATTTAAAGCTAAATACTTACCTGTAAAATAAACCCTAATATAGCTACAATATAAATTATAATTATATTATAGCTATTTTAGGATTTATATTTATTTTACAGGTAACTTTGTATTTATTTTAACCAGGTACAATAGCTATTAAATAGTTAAGAACTATTTAATAGCTAAAATAGTTAAAATAATTACAAAATTACCTGTAAAATAAATCCTAACCTAAGTTACAATTAAACCTAACACTACACGATCAATAAATTAATTAAATAAAATACCTACAATCATCTACAATTAAACCTAACACTACACTAACAATAAATTAATTAAATACAATATCTACAAATAAATACAATGAAATAAACTAACTAAAGTACAAAAAATTAAAAAGAACTAAGTTACAAAAAATAAAAAAATATTTACAAACATTAGAAAAATATTACAACAATTTTAAACTAATTACACCTACTCTAAGCCCCCTAATAAAATAACAAAGCCCCCCAAAATAAAAAAATGCCCTACCCTATTCTAAATTACAAAAGTTCAAAGCTCTTTTACCTTACCAGCCCTGAACAGGGCCCTTTGCGGGGCATGCCCCAAAGAATTCAGCTCTTTTGCCTGTAAAAAAAACACATACAATACCCCCCCCAACATTGCAACCCACCACCCACATACCCCTAATCTAACCCAAACCCCCCTTAAATAAACCTAACACTAAGCCCCTGAAGATCATCCTACCTTGTCTTCACCACACCGGGTCCCGATCTGTCCAGAAGAGCCTCCGATGTCTTGATCTAAGCCCAAGCGGGGGGCTGAAGAGTGACGTCCATCCTCGGGCTGAAGTCTGGATCCAATCGGCGGCTGAAGAACTCCATCATCGGGCTGAAGTTGGAAGTCCATCATCGGGATGAAGTCTTCTATCAAGCCGCATCTTCAATCTTCTTTCTTCTGGAGCGGAGCCATCTTCTTTCCAACCGACGCGGATCCAACCTCTTCAACCGACGCCTACCCGCCGAATGACGGTTCGTTTAAATGACGTCATCCAAGATGGCGTCCCTTGAATTCCGATTGGCTAATAGGATTCTATCAGCCAATCGGAATTAAGGTAAGAATATTCTGATTGGCTGATGGAATCAGCCAATCAGAATCAAGTTCAATCCGATTGGCTGATCCAATCAGCCAATCAGATTGAGCTCGCATTCTATTGGCTGTTCCGATCAGCCAATAGAATGCGAGCTCAATTTGATTGGCTGATTGGATCAGCCAATCGGATTGAACTTGATTCTGATTGGCTGATTCTATCAGCCAATCAGAATATTCCTACCTTAATTCCGATTGGCTGATAGAATCCTATCAGCCAATCGGAATTCGAGGGACACCATCTTGGATGACGTCATTTAAAGGAACCGTCATTCGGTGAGTAGGCGTTGGTTGAAGAGGTTGGATCCGCGTCCCTTGGAAAGAAGATGGCTCCGCTCCGCTCCAGAAGAAAGAAGATTGAAGATGCGGCTTGATAGAAGACTTCATCCCGATGATGGACTTCCGACTTCAGCCTGATGATGGAGTTCTTCAGCCGCCGCTTGGATCCAGACTTCAGCCCGAGGATGGACGTCACTCTTCAGCCCCCCGCTTGGGCTTGGATCAAGACATTGGAGGCTCTTCTGGACAGATCGGGACCCGGTGTGGTGAAGACAAGGTAGGAAGATCTTCAGGGGCTTAGTGTTAGGTTTATTTAAGGGGGGTTTGGGTTAGATTAGGGGTATGTGGGTGGTGGGTTGTAATGTTGGGGGGGGTATTGTATGTGTTTTTTTACAGGCAAAAGAGCTGAATTCTTTGGGGCATGCCCCGCAAAGGGCCCTGTTCATTAGGGGGCTTAGAGTAGGTGTAATTAGATTAAAATTGTTATAATATTTTTCTAATGTTTGTAAATATTTTTTTATTTTTTGTAACTTAGTTCTTTTTTATTTTTTGTACTTTAGTTAGTTTATTTCATTGTATTTATTTGTAGATATTGTATTTAATTAATTTATTGATAGTGTAGTGTTAGGTTTAATTGTAGATAATTGTAGGTATTTTATTTAATTAATTTATTGATAGTGTAGTGTTAGGTTTAATTGTAACTTAGGTTAGGATTTATTTTACAGGTAATTTTGTAATTATTTTAACTATTTTAGCTATTAAATAGTTCTTAACTATTTAATAGCTATTGTACCTGGTTAAAATAAATACAAAGTTACCTGTAAAATAAATATAAATCCTAAAATAGCTATAATATAATTATAATTTATATTGTAGCTATATTAGGGTTTATTTTACAGGTAAGTATTTAGCTTTAAATAGGAATAATTTATTTAATAAGAGTTAATTTATTTCGTTAGATTTAAATTATATTTAACTTAGGGGGGTGTTAGTGTTAGGGTTAGACTTAGCTTTAGGGGTTAATCCATTTATTACAGTAGCGGCGAGATTTGGTCGGCAGATTAGGGGTTAATAATTGAAGTTAGGTGTCGGCGATGTTAGGGAGGGCAGATTAGGGGTTAATACTATTTATTATAGGGTTATTGAGGCGGGAGTGAGGCGGATTAGGGGTTAATAACTTTATTATAGTAGCGGTGCGGTCCGCTCAGCAGATTAGGGGTTAATAAGTGTAGGCAGGTGGAGGCGACGTTGAGGGGGGCAGATTAGGGGTTAACAAATATAATATAGGGGTCAGCGGTGTTAGGGGCATCAGATTAGGGGTACATAAGGATAACGTAGGTGGCGGCGCTTTGCGGTCGGCAGATTAGGGGTTAATTATTGTAGGTAGCTGGTGGTGACGTTGTGGGAGGCAGATTAGGGGTTAATTAATATAATATAGGGGTCGGCGGTGTTAGGGGCAGCAGATTAGGGGTACATAGGGATAATGTAAGTAGCGGCGGTTTACAGAGCGGCAGATTAGGGGTTAAAAAAAATATGCAGGTGTCAGCGATAGCGGGGGCGGCAGATTAGAGGTTAATAAGTGTAAGGTTAGGGGTGTTTAGACTCGGGGTACATGTTAGAGTGTTAGGTGCAGACGTAGGAAGTGTTTCCCCATAGAAAACAATGGGGCTGCGTTAGGAGCTGAACGCGGCTTTTTTGCAGGTGTTAGTTTTTTTTTCAGCTCAAACAGCCCCATTGTTTTCTATGGGGGAATCGTGCACAAGCACGTTTTTGAAGATGGCCTCGTCCGTTAGCCCCGCTGGTATCGAGAGTTGCAGTGGCGTTAAATTATGCTCTACGCTCCCTTTTTGGATCCTAACGCACTGAAAACCCAGCCATTCTGTGAACTCTAAATACCAGCGGTATTAAAAAGGTGCGTGGGAAAAAAAGCATGTGTAGCTAACGCACCCCTTTGGCCGCAGAACTCTAAATCTAGGCGTAAGATAGCTACAATGTAATTAATAATTACATTGTAGCTATTTTAGGGTTTATATTTATTTTGCAGGTAACTTGGTATTTATTTTAACTAGGTACAATAGCTATTAAATAGTTAATAACTATTTAATAGCTACCTAGTTAAAATAATTACCAATTTACCTGTAAAATAAATCCTAACCTAAGTTACAAATACACCTACACTATCAATAAATTAAATAAACTACAAATATCTAAACTAAAATACAATAAAATAATCTAAACTAAATTACGAAAAAAACAAACACTAAATTACAAAAAATAAAAAAAAATATTACAAGATTTTTAAGCTAATTACACCTATTCTAAGCCCCCTAATAAAATAATAAAGCCCCCCAAAATAAAAAAAATTCTCTACCCTATTCTAAATTAAAAAAGTTCACAGTTCTTTTACCTTACCAGCCCTTAAAAGGACCTTTTGCGGGGCATGCCCCAAAGAAAACAGCTCTTTTGCCTGTAAAAAAAAAAACACAATACCACCCCCCAACATTACAACCCACCACCCCAATACCCCTATTCTAAACCCACCCAAAACCCCCCTTAAAAAAAAACTAACACTGCCCCCCTGAAGATCTCCCTACCTTGTCTTCACCCAGCCGGGCAGAACTCTTCATCCGATCCGGGCGATGTCCAATCAAGCGGCAGTGAAGTCTTCTTCCATCCGTGCAATGTCTTCAATCAAGCGGCAGTGAAGTCTTCACTGTGTATATACTGTAAATATTTTACATTTAAATTTCTTCACATAGAGGAAAATGTTCTAAGTGCTAATGACGGCTCTGAGCCGTTGCAAATGTTCCCACTAAGGTGCTAACGACGGCTCAGAGCTGTCAATAGCACTCCCCCACCTTGATGGAGGTCTGAGGACCCCCATCCACTCCTACCTTCACGTTGCATGCAGTGACTTCACGCGCAATGTAGCCATCTTTAGCCGTAGAAATTCAACCGCATGCAAAGATACTTCATAGAACTCTGTTGCAGTGTGTTTGGGAGTGGTGCCCTGACTAATGCTTGCTGTGAGTATTACTTCGGCTCATGGTTTTTAAAAATTAGACTGCTCCCCCCCGGTTTGCCGGGTCTATGTGCAGTTTGTAAACTGTAGAAAAAGGGAGAGGTGCACTGATGTAAATATCCAGTAGGGGGCGCTTCCTAAACAATTTTACTACAATCCCAAGAATGCAATATGCAGCATCTAAAACCAAAATAAAAAACAGACAACAAAAAAAAAATACAAAACACCAAAAATGTCCCAAAATATCTCCAATCTAGAGGCAGTACTCTGTCGAAGGATGGTCGGATCCTGGAGAGAGATGATCTGTAAAAGAAAGGACACAGAGGCGCCACAATGACCTAGTACCACCGACACAAATGAAATAGGTAGCAAAACGAAAGGTACTCACAAACGTAATGCACCCTATGGTGCTAATGGGGCAGGCTGGAACTTTCACAGTAGTCCAGCTCACTGTATGGAAACCGGCTGTTATCCAAACCAGGAAAAATTCACGGGGGTCATCACCAACACCTGTTTAGGGAATATAAAATAGACCACAATAGTCTAGTACAGTATAGTAAGGCAAAATTGTAAGATAAGGAATCACAAAATAGAAAGCACCTCCAGGTGCATAACAGGCACCCAGCAGAAGTCCCAGTCTGCCTCTATTGCACCTGCCATTCTCACATGGACAGAATGTATTTTTTCATCATTGTAGTACTTATATAGCGGACTTTACCACATGTATATCATTAGAAGCATAATTTAGTTTTCTCTTCATTTAAATATAGCTCCCCTAGCGCTTGCACAATGTTAACATCTCTCCCTATTCCTTAAGATGTATCCTCAATAGGTAAGTATGCCTTGCTGTTTGTGGCCAGAACAGTATGGCTTACTCCTCCCTTCCTTTCTTATATAAATACATATTGTACTACTGCAGAAGGGAGGTAAATAGACCATGGGGAGTATAAAAATACAGTTGACCAAGATGTTGATTCAACCTTGCAGAGCTATTACAGGATACATGATGACATGTTGGATCTTACTTTTTACTTGATACTTCCCACTAGCCACTTGGCGCCCTTTCTCAATGGCTACGTTTACATTTGGCATTCTATGGGGCCTATCTATCAAGCTCCGAATGGAGCTTGATGCCCCGTTTTTCTGGCGAGCTTGCAGGCTCGCCAGAAACAGCTGTTATAAAGCAGTGGTCACAAAGACCACTGCTCCATAACCTGTCCGCCTGCTCTGAGCAGTTGGAGAGACATCACCGGAATTCAACCCGATCGAGTACGATCGGGTTGATTCACACCTCCCTGCTGGTGGCTGATTGGCCGCGAGTCTGCAGGGGGCGGCGTTGCACCAGCAGCTGTTGTGAGCTGCCGGTGCAATGCTGAATATGGAGAGCGTATTGCTCTCCGTATTCAACAAGGTCTGGCAGACCTGATCCGCACTGTCGGATCAGGTCCGCCAGACTTTGGTAAATAGAGGCCTATATGTCCTCTGACTTATTATACAACATTGCATGTAATATTCTAATATTCTATTCTATGGTAGAAATGTTTTGTTAACAATGAGCGTTTTATAGTTCAAGTTTCCAATAAGATGTGTGTCTGCTTTTGAGACCTTTAATTGGTTCTTACTTTCTCTTGCCTTTTTGTTTAAGCCTGAAAATAGTGTCTAAAAACATTGCAATATTTGAAACATACGGCCCACATGTTATATATACACGCAGATCTGGTATAGACAAACTACCTTGTTAGCATGGTCAGAATATATAGATTCCCCTATTATTAATATTAAACAATGCAACAATTTAAGTTGAAGAACCGTGCTTTAACTCTAAAGGATTTATGGTTTATAGAGCTGACAACACACATTGTTTTTGGGGGATTTTTCTACCTGCCTATTTTTCCTCACTACGTACTTTGGTTTATTTAAGTATTTCTGGTATTGCTATATGCACAGAGAGTTAATAAGAGGCTTTTCATTTGAGACCCGAGAGTGGTCTCTTTATTTGAATTTACCTTCTGTAGCTTTCATATGCTTAAAAATGTAGGAGGTCCAAGAGTGGCCTCATGGGTCATCTAGAAGGTTCCTATTCAGATTGGCACGATATCTGTATATTAATCTCTTGGCTATTTTTTTATTCACTGTATATTTGCAATTCTGTTTATGTCATAGATGTATTGCAGTATTTCCATCTCTTATTGTTTCTTAATGTCTGTATGCCTCAACCCAAGCCTCAAATAAAAATAATTAAAAAAAAAAAAAAAAAAAAAAGATAATTTTCTTCTATGTGAAGAACATAAGAATGTAAAATATTCACAACTCTCATAGGCTATAGCACACTTGGTAAAACGCAATCGGGTTAGCATGCGAGCAATGCGGCTCCATTAAAGTCTATGTGGCGAAGAAGTTAGCGCAGTCACGATATCCAAAGTCCTGAGGTTAGCACGTGTCGGCTTTCACTCATGCGCAAACCATTTACCTTCAACCTGTAAAACGCGCGCTAACACGCATGCATTTACTTCTGACGGTGTTTGCATGTGAGTGAAAATAGTGCGCCACTTGTAATCTAGTCCTTAGTGTTTAATGTAACTTTAATTGAGTCAACAGTTATGATAACTGCCTAATATGTTTGAGTGCAGTTTTTTTCCCACTTAACCATTATTATTGATTCATGTTTTGCAATGAATCATTTTAGAACATTTTGAGTAAATCATAAATTAACATTTTTAAATGTCCAAATCCTGAATTATAATTATAAATTAACATTAAGATAAAAATTCTCTTATATGTTAGGACATTTTATTATTGCACTATGTCTTACTCCTGCACAGGGGTTACATATATATATATATATATATATATATATATATATATATATATATATATATATATATATATATATATATATATATATATATATATATATATATATATATATATATATATATATATATATATAGTTTAATGCAGCTAAACATAGCTATACATAGCCACCAATCTCTAGCTAGCTCCCAGTAGAGCATTGTTTCATGCCAAGTAAATTTGATAACAGAAATAAATTGAAAATTCTCTGAAAAGTGCATCCCTGTCTGTATTGTGTAAGTTTAAATCTGACTTTTACGTCCCTTTAAACCAATAAACAAGTGTGTTCATTAATATGTGAACAGAGACCATGAAGAAAAACATGAAAAAATGACAAGATGGGCCATTCACAAGGGATCAAGTAGTCAAAGCTTTGGAATTTGAAACATCCAAAATGTGTGTAAAAAGGAGCTTGTAAAGTGCTTTCTGACATATTAGAATGACACTTGAATTCTTCTAAAGCAAAATGCTGGTAAAACTAAGCCACTTGATAACCAGGTGAAAGCCAGGTTTTATAATGGTTTCCAAATGACTTTAAAAGGCCTCGGCCATACAATGTATTTTGCAAGGCTTTTCTATTGGATAGGAATATATCTCTAGGACTGATACATTTCTAAAGAGCCCTTTTTTTTACAATAATAATGTAATTATAATGCACTGTTAGCCTCAAAAAGGGTTATAATGCAAAAATCACACACTTGTGTTATATAAGCTTCAGAATAGAACATGGTGATCCAATCAGGAGTAATAGTCACATATAGCTACTTATCATCATCATCATGGAGTCATATTGTGGTACTTAAGATAAATGTTAACCCGTTTGTGAGGGGTTAAAAATTTAGGGCTAGATTACGAGTGGAGCCGTATTTATCGCTCCAGATCGCGCTAACTGTGCTCGACTTCTGCTTTTTGCGTGCGTCGTGTACCACGCGTATTATAAGTTGAAAGTAAAAGTTTTTCTCTCGCTAACCTGATGCATGCAAAACAGCGACCGCGTTGACGTATTCTCCCATAGACTTCAATGGAGCGTGAAAAGTGGACACAAGTCATGCAAACCCAATCACATTTTCTGAAGTGTGCTAACCTGACATGAAATATTATTTGAGTGAAAGGGTTAATAAGGTAGAATCGTTTTTTATAGTTATACTACAGGTGCAATTATTATACAAAATCACTTTATGCACCTATAGGGGGGTGGTTGCACTGGGAATACTCATCTAAACATGAGTTGCAAAAAGGCAGCATCAAAAAGAGTGCTAACTCCTCAAAAATTATATAGAATGGGAAAAGGTGAACATTTTGTTATAAAAACAAACGGCTAGATTTGGAGTTTTGTCGGTAACGACCCGAAAAAATAACGCTGGCTTTTTTCTGGCCGCACCATAAAAATAACTCTGGTATTGAGAGTCCACATAAAGGCTGCGTTAGGCTCCAAAAAAGGAGCGTAGAGCATTTTTAACGCAGCTTCAACTCTCGATACCAGAGTTGCTTACGCAAGCGGCCAGCCTCAAAAACGTGCTCGTGCACGATTCTCCCATAGGAAACAATGGGGCTGTTTGAGCTGAAAAAAAACCTAACACCTGCAAAAAAGCCGCGTTCAGCTCCTAACGCAGCCCCATTGTTTGCTATGCGGAAACACTTCCTACGTCTGCACCTAACACCCTAACATGTACCCCGAGTCTAAACACCCCTAACCTTACACTTATTAACCCCTAATCTGCCGCCCCCGCTATCGCTGACCCCTGCATATTATTATTAACCCCTAATCTGCCGCTCCGTAAACCGCCGCTACTTACATTATCCCTATGTACCCCTAATCTGCTGCCCTAACATCGCCGACCCCTATATTTTATTTATTAACCCCTAATCTGCCCCCCACAACGTCGCCTCCACCTGCCTACACTTATTAACCCCTAATCTGCCGACCGGACCTGAGCGCTACTATAATAAAGTTATTAACCCCTAATCCGCCTCACTAACCCTATAATAAATAGTATTAACCCCTAATCTGCCCTCCCTAACATCGCCGACACCTAACTTCAATTATTTACCCCTAATCTGCCGACTGGAGCTCACCGCTATTCTAATAAATGTATTAACCCCTAAAGCTAAGTCTAACCCTAACACTAACACCCCCCTAAGTTAAATATAATTTACATCTAACGAAATTAATTATCTCTTATTAAATAAATTATTCCTATTTAAAGCTAAATACTTACCTGTAAAATAAATCCTAATATAGCTACAATATAAATTATAATTATATTATAGCTATTTTAGGATTAATATTTATTTGACAGGTAACTTTGTATTTATTTTAACCTGGTACAATAGCTATTAAATAGTTAAGAACTATTTAATAGTTACCTAGTTAAAATAATTACAAAATTACCTGTAAAATAAAGCCTAACCTATATTACAATTAAACCTAACACTATACTATCATTAAATGAATTAAATAAAATACCTACAATTACCTACAATTAAACCTAACACTACACTATCAATAAATAAATTAAATACAATTCCTACAAATAACTACAATGAAATAAACTAACTAAAGTACAAAAAATAAAAAAGAACTAAGTTACAAAAAATAAAAAAATATTTACAAACATAAGAAAAATATTACAACAATTTTAAACTAATTACACCTACTCTAAGCCCCCTAGTAAAATAACAAAGACCCCCAAAATAAAAAATGCCCTACCCTATTCTAAATTACTACAGTTCAAAGCTCTTTTACCTTACCAGCCCTGAACAGGGCCCTTTGCGGGACATGCCCCAAATAATTCAGCTCTATTGCCTGTAAAAAAAAAAACATACAATACCCCCCCCAACATTACAACCCACCACCCACATACCCCTAATCTAACCCAAACCCCCCTTAAATAAACCTAACACTAAGCCCCTGAAGATCTTCCTACCTTATCTTCACCATACCAGGTTCACCGATCCGTCCTGAAGAGCTCCTCCGATGTCCTGATCCAAGCCCAAGTGGGGGGCTGAAGAGGTCCATGATCCGGCTGAAGTCTTCATCCAAGCGGGAGCTGAAGAGGTCCATAATCCGGATGAAGTCTTCTATCAACGGCATCTTCAATCTTCTTTCTTCCGGATCCATCTTGCAGACCTCCGACGCGGAACATCCTCTTCTCCCGACGCCTACTAGCCGAATGACGGTTCCTTCAGCCAATAGAATGCCAATAGAATGCGAGCTCAATCTGATTGGCTGATTGGATCAGCCAATCGGATTGAACTTGATTCTGATTGGCTGATTCCATCAGCCAATCAGAATATTCCTACCTTAATTCCGATTGGCTGATAGAATCCTATCAGCCAATCGGAATTCGAGGGACGCCATCTTGGATGATGTCATTTAAAGGAACCGTCATTCGTCGTTCAGTCGTCGGCCAGGATGGATGTTCCGCGTCGGAGGTTTTCAGGATCCTGCCGCTCCGCTCCGGATGGATGACCATAGAAGATCCCGCTTGGATGAAGACTTCAATCGGATGGAAGACCTCTTCTGCCCCGCTTGGATGAAGACTTCAGCCGGATCATGGACCTCTTCAGCCCCCCGCTTGGGCTTGGATCAGGACATCGGAGGAGCTCTTCTGGACAGATCGTTGAACCCAGTGAGGTGAAGACAAGGTAGGAAGATCTTCAGGGGCTTAGTGTTAGGTTTATTTAAGGGGGTTTGGGTTAGATTAGGGGTATGTGGGTGGTGGTTTGTAATGTTGGGGGGCTTGGGTATTGTATGTTTTTATTTACAGGCAAAAGAGCTGAACTTCTTGGGGCATGCACCGCAAAGGGCCCTGTTCAGGGCTGGTAAGGTAAAAGAGCTTTGAACTTTAGTTATTTAGAATAGGGTAGGGCATTTTTTTATTTTGGGGGGCTTTGTTATTTTATTAGGGGGCTTAGAGTAGGTGTAATTAGTTTAAAATTGTTGTAATATTTTTCTTATGTTTGTAAAAAAAATTGTAACTTAGTTCTTTTTTATTTTTTGTACTTTAGCTAGTTTATTTAATTGTATTTATTTGTAGGAATTGTATTTAATTAATTTATTGATAGTGTAGTGTTAGGTTAATTTTAGGTAATTGTAGGTAGTTTATTTAATTAATTTATTGATAGTGTAGTGTTAGGTTTAATTGTAACTTAGGTTAGGATTTATTTTACAGGTAATTTTGTAATTATTTTAACTAGGTAACTATTAAATAGTTCTTAACTATTTAATAGCTATTGTACATGGTTAAAATAATTACAAAGTTGCCTGTAAAATAAATATTAATCCTAAAATAGCTATAATATAATTATAATTTATATTGTAGCTATATTAGGATTTATTTTACAGGTAAGTATTTAGCTTTAAATAGGAATAATTTATTTAATAAGAGATAATTAATTTCGTTAGATGTAAATTATATTTAATTTAGGGGGGTGTTAGTGTTAGGGTTAGACTTAGCTTTAGGGGTTAATACATTTATTAGAATAGCGGTGAGCTCCAGTCGGCAGATTAGGGGTTAATGTTTGAAGTTAGGTGTCGGCGATGTTAGGGAGGGCAGATTAGGGGTTAATACTATTTATTATAGGGTTAGTGAGGCGGATTAGGGGTTAATAACTTTATTATAGTAGCGGTGCGGTCCGCTCGGCAGATTAGGGGTTAATAAGTGTAGGCAGGTGGAGGCTACATTGAGGGGGGCAGATTAGGGGTTAATAAATATAATATAGGGGTCGGCGGTGTTAGGGGCAGCAGATTAGGGGTACATAAGTATAACGTAGGTGGCGGCGCTTTGCGGTCGGCAGATTAGGGGTTAATTATTGTAGGTAGCTGGCTGCGATGTTGTGGGGGGCAGGTTAGGGGTTAATAAATATAATACAGGGGTCGGCGGTGTTAGGGGCAGCAGATTAGGGGTACATAAGTATAACGTAGGTGGCGGTCGGCAGATTAGGGGTTAAAAAAATTTAATAGAGTGTCGGCGATGTGGGGGGACCTCGGTTTAGGGGTACATAGGTAGTTTATGGGTGTTAGTGTACTTTAGAGTACAGTAGTTAAGAGCTTTATAAACCGGCGTTAGCCCAGAAAGCTCTTAACTACTGACTTTTTTCCTGCGGCTGGAGTTTTGTCGTTAGATGTCTAACGCTCACTTCAGACACGACTCTAAATACCGGAGTTAGAAAAATCCCATTGAAAAGATAGGATACGCAATTGACGTAAGGGGATCTGCGGTATGGAAAAGTCGCGGCTGAAAAGTGAGCGTTAGACCCTATTTTGAGTGACTCCAAATACCGGAGGTAGCCTAAAACCAGCATTAGGAGCCTATAAAACGCTGGTTTTCACGGCTAACGCCAAACTCCAAATCTAGGCCAAAGTGAATTGAATATCACTATTTAAACTCTCACTTTATTAAACAGAAAAAAGACATGCTATAGATACTGCGCGGTAGATCGCTGTGGGTAATACCATTGATAAGTTATAATCGGATTCGGATTAAGATCTGATAATTATATGATTACTATTAATCAGCGAGATTGTGAGTTTTGCGCTAAACAGGGTGCAAAACTATCGCCAAAAAAGTTGCGTTATTTCACTCTCCATAGTGCTGCCATTATGAGCTACTGAAAAGCCTCCTTGTGCGGGAGATATGGTGGCATTAAGCTCCACTCCGCACAAAAGCCAAGGGCTGCTTTTACGTGCACGCTTTCCCCCATAGACATCAATGGGGAGAGAGTGTTAGAAAAAAAACTAACACCTGCGATCGCAGAATGGAGATCTCCGTAACGCAACCCCGTTGATGTCTATTGGGAAAAAAAGTTAAGTTTAAACCTAACACCCTAACATAAACCCCAAGTCTTAACACCCCTAATCTGCCGCTGCCGACATTGCTGACACAAATAAAAGTTATTAACCCCTAATCCGCCACTCCCCGACATCACCGCCACTATAATAAAGTTATTAACCCCTATTCCGCCGCTACTATAATAAAGTTATTAACTCCTATTCTGCCACTACCCAACACTATAATAAGGATATTAACCCCTAATCCGCTGCTCCCCAACATTGCCGACACTATAATAAAGCTATTAACCCCTAAACCTCCGGCCTCCCACATCGCCGCCACTAAATAAACCCATTAACCCCTAAACCTCTGGCCCCCCACATCGCCGCTACTAAATAAACCTATTAAACCCTAAACCACCAGACCCCCACATTGCAAAACAATAAATTAAACTATTAACCCATAAACCTAACACCCCCTAACTTTAAATTAAAATTACAATATAACTATCTTAAAATAAATAAAAACTTACCTGTGGAAAAAAAAAAACTAAGTTTAAACTATAAATTAACTTAAAGGGACATTATACACTCATTTTTTCTTTGCATAAATGTTTTGTAGATGATCTATTTATATAGCCCATAAAGTTTTTAGTTTTTTTTTAAATTTATAGTTTTGCTTATTTTTAAATAACATTTCTCTGATTTTCAGACGCCTAACCAAGCCCCAAAGCTTTATGAGAATACCGTCAGCAACCTTCTCCAGCTTGCTCCTGTTTGTGTAAAGGGACTTTTCATATGCAAAAGAAGGGGGAGGGGGGAGTGTCTTATTTCCCACTTGCAGTGGGCTTTCCAGCTACCTTTTCAACAGAGCTAAACTGAGTTTCAAAGTAAGTTTTTAAACAGTTTTATACTGGATTTTTATATCAGTATCTGTGCATCTTATTCTTTATAGTAGTGTCTATTACATGCAGTTATATGAAAATAAGTGTATACTGTCCCTTTAACATAACTATTCTAATAAAATAAAATAAAAATACCAATTAAAAAATCTAAATTACAAATTAAAAAAAAAACTAACACTAAAAATTAAATAATCTACAAATACAAAAACTAATAAACACTAATTTACGAAAAATAAAAAAACACTAAGCTTGCAAAAAATAATAAACAAAATGATCAAAAATAAAAACAATTACACCTAATCTAATAGCCATATAAAAATAAAACAGCCCCTTCAAAATATAAACACCCCCAAGCCTACAAAAAACTAATAATAGCCCTTAAAAGGGCCTTTTGTTGGGCATTGCCCTAAGTTAAACAGCTGTTTTACCTGTAAAGAAATACAAAGTCCCCCCAACAGTAAAACCCACTTCCTAAGCCCCTAAAATAAAAAACCTAACTCTAAAAAAAACCTAAGCTACCCATCGCCCCTAAAGGGGCATTTGTATGGGCATTGCCCTTAAAAGGGCATTCAGCTCTTTTGAAAAAGCCCAAACCCCTAATCTAAAAAAAAAAACAACACTAACCCCAGAATATCTACTCACGGTTCCTGAAGTCGGGACATCCATCTCCATCCAGGCGGGGAGAAGTTTTCTATCCAGGCGGTGAAAAGTTTTTATCCAGGCGGTCATATCTTCATCCATCCTGGGGGCGTCTTCTATCTTCATCCTGGTGGTGTGGAGCAGAGCCATCCTGGAAGCCGAAGACATCCTGCGCGGAGCGCCCTCTTCATACGGTCACCACCATACACTGAAGTTGAATGCAAGGTAGCCGATTCAAAATGGCATCCCTTGCATTCCCATTGGCTGATTTGATTCTTCAAATTCAAATCAGCCAATAGGATGAGAGCTTCTGAAATCCTATTGGCTTTTCAAATCAGCCAATAAGATTTCAGTAGCTCTCATCCTATTGGCTGTTTTGAACAGCCAATAGGATTTCAGAAGCTCTTGCTAATTTGAATTTGAAAACAAGTAAACAGGATTTCCACAGCGCTACCCTAGTGGTAATCTAGGCTGTACCAATTAACAGCTTTCCCCAAAAACTGTAAGGGATATATCGATAGAAAAGTGGGGTTTGGACAGCGTGAGCTTAAAGATTACCGCAACCACAATAAAAGAGAATATTTTTGTGTTAAAATTTTTTATTACTAAAATGCCATATACTTGATAATTTATAAAATTTATATTAAATAACAGTGACCGGTCACAAAATGCTAAGATAGTGATTATAACCTTCAAGTAGCTAAGACTATTAATGTATCTTATAAAAACATTGCCATGTTATAGTGCTACAGTAAAAAAGTACAATACACTTATATAGATACTAGTTATAATGTGATACAATGTGATATATGATATCACTGTACACTGATGTTTAAAAGAGCAGTCTTTGGATTAGCAAATAGGTCCCTTACGTCAGAACTGACAATATGTATATTGTAGTCGGAACTCCCACTGTGCGGGTGTAAGGGAATATTGGCTTTAAAACATGAGGTGGTATGGTACCTTTCCTTTTTCTTATGCAGACGTCTCAGTCTTTTAGTGTTTATACACTTACTTTGTTCCTCAGATATAACTCCGTCTCTTACCCGTCTTGTATGGTGGTATTAATTCACACACCTCTCTCTCCGTGTGTTGTTCCACCTCTGTTGCAGGATACAGCATTGCCGGTCTCCGGAGTTTTCGTGTACGTGTGTTACCTTAACCACGTGCAGCTCTCCAGCCAATAGTGGCTCTTGGAAGTCGGCTTTTTGTAAATGAATCCGTAGGGGTCCCGGAATTTTTCTCTCTGCGCAGAGATGAGGCTCGGGGGTTCCTGAGTTTGCTGGTCTTGAAAGAGCCTTGCAAAAAGGCAAAACACATTGATTAAAGGGTACTGTCTGTTCTTCAGCAAGCTCAGGAACCCCCGAGACTCATCTCTACGAATGTCTTCGGCTTCCAGGATGGCTCCACTCCATGCCGCTGGGATGAAGATAGAAGACGCCCTCGGGATGGATGAAGATATCGCCACCTGGATGAAGACTTCTCGCTGCCTGGATGGAGACTTCTCGCTGCCTGGATGGAGATGGATGTCCAGACTTCAGGAACCATGAGTAGATATTCTGGTGTTAGTGTTAAGATTTTTTTCAGTTTTTTGGGTGTTTTTTTTTTTAGATTAGGGCTTTGGGCTTTTTTAAAAGAGCTGAATGCCCTTTTAAGGGCAATGAAAAAGAACTGAATGCCCTTTTAAGGGCAATGCCCATACAAATGCCCCTTTAGGGGCAATTCGTAGCTTAGGTTTTTTTAAGAGTTAGTTTTTTTATTTTGGGGGGTTGGTTGGGTGGTGGGATTTACTGTTTTTTGGGGACTTTGTATTTTTTACAGGTAAAATAGCTGTTTAACTTAGGGCAATGCCCTACAAAAGGCCCTTTCATAATTTAGTGTTTATTATTTTTTGTAATTTTAGATTTTTTATTTTTTTTCATAGTGTTAGGTTTTTTTTAATTTGTAATTTAGATTTTTTAATTGGTAGTATTTTTTATTTTATTAGAATAGTAATGTTAGGTTAATTTATAGTTTAATGTTAGGTTTATTTTTATTTAACAGGTAAGTTTTTATTTATTTTAAGATAGTAATATTCGGCTAGATTACGAGTTTTGCTGTAAGAGCGGCTCGTGACTAACTTGCAAGTTATTGCCACCGCTCACCTCCCTATAGCGCTGCTATTACAGGTTTGCAAAAACCCGGCGTTAACAGGCAATAAGTGAGCATCGAGCAAAATTGACCTCCATACCGCACTCCAATACCAGCGCTGCTTTGAGCTGGTTTTACGTGCTCGTGCACGATTTCCCCATAGACATCCATTATGAGAGCCGGCTGAAAAAAAGCCTAACACTTGCAATAAAGGAGCGTAAAGCTCCGTAACGCAGCCCCATTGATTCCTACGGGGAAACAAAATGTATGTTTACACCTAACACCATAACATAAACCCTGAGTCTAAACACCCCTAATCTGCCACCCCCGACATCGCCGACACCTACGTTACACTTATTAACCCCTAATCTGCTGACTCCAACGTCAGCGCCACTATACTAAAGTTATTAACCTCTAACCCTAAGTCTAACCCTAACACCCATAACTTAAATATAATTAAAATAAATCTAAATAAAAATTACTATTATTACCTAAATAATTCTTATTTAAAACTAAATACTTACCTGTAAAATAAACCCTAAGATAGCTACAATATAGCTAGCTTAGGTTTTATTTTTATTGGAACAGCCAATAGAATGCAAGCTCAATCCTATTGGCTGATTGGATCAGCCAATAGGATTGAAAACTCAATCCTATTGGCTGATTGCATCAGCCAATATGAATTTTTCACCTTTAATTCTGATTGGCTGATAGAATTCTATCAGCCAATCGGAATTCAAGGGATGACGTCCCTTAAAGGAACCTTCATTCTTCATTAGCCGTCGGAAGAAGAGGATGCTCCGCGCCGGATGTCTTGAAGATGAAGCTGCTCTGCGCCGGATGGATGAAGATAGAAGATGCCGATTGGATGAAGACTTCTGCTGGCTTGGATGAAGAATTCGGCCCGCTTGGATGAAGACTTCTGCCGGCTTCGTTGAGGACTTCTGCCACTTCGTTGAGGATGAATGTCAGTGGATCTTTGGGGGTTAGTGTTAGATTTTTTTTAAGGGTTTATTGGGTGGGTTTTATTTTTAGATTAGGGTTTGGGCAGAAAAAGAGCTAAATGCCCTTTTAAGGGCAATGCCCATCCAAATGCCCTTCACAGGGCAATGGGGAGCTTATGTTTTTTAGATAGGATTTTATTTGGGGGGTTGGTTGTGTGGGTGGTGGGTTTTACTGTTGGGGGTTGTTTGTATTTTTTTTTACAGGTAAAAGAGCTGATTTCTTTGGGGCAATGCCCCGCAAAAAGGCCCTTTTAAGGGCTATTGGAAGTTTAGTTTAGGCTAGGGTTTTTTTTTTTTTTTTTTTGATAGGGCTATTAGAAATAGGTGTAATTATTTTAAATATTTGATAATTTCTTTTTTATTTTGTTTAATTTAGTGTTTGGTTTTATTGTAATTTAGTTAATTGTATTTAAATTAATGTAATTTATTTAATTGTAGTGTAAGGTTAGGTGTTAGTGTAAGACAGGTTAGGTTTAATTTTACAGGTAAATTTGTATTTATTTTAACTATTAATTAATAACTATTTACTAACTAGTCTACCTAGTTAAAATAAATACAAATTTGCCTGTTAAATAAAAATAATACCTAAGCTAGCTACAATGTAACTATTAGTTATATTGTAGCTAGTTAAGGGTTTATTTTATAGGTAAGTATTTAGTCTTAAATAGGAATTATTTAGTTAATGATAGTAATTTTTATTTAGATTTATTTTAATTATATTAAAGTTAGTGGTGTTATGGTTATACTTAGGGTTAGGTTAAGGGGTTAATAACTTTAGTATAGTGGCGGCGATGTTAGAGACAGCAGATTAGGGGTTAATAACAGTAATGTAGGTTGCGGCAATGTTAGGGACAGCAGATTAGGGGTTAATTATATTTAACTAGTGTTTACGATGTGGGAGTGCGGCATTTTAGGGGTTAATATGTTTATTCTAGTGGCGGCGATGTCCGGAGCGGCAGATTAGGGGTTAAACATGTTATTATAGTGTTTGCGATGCGGGAGGGCCTCGGTTTAGGGGTTAATAGGTAGTTTATGGGTGTTAGTGTACTTTTTAGCACTTTAGTTATGAGTTTTATGTTACGGCGTTGTAACATAAAACCCATAACTACTGACTTTAGATGGCGGTACGAATCTTGACGGTATAGGCTGCACCACTCACTTTTTGGCCTCCCAGGCAAACTCGTAATACCGGCGCAAAGGAAGTCCCATTGAAAAAGGACTTTTTGAAAGCTGCGGTAGTTACGTTGCGTTACTGCCAAAAAAGTGTGCGGTACAGCTATACCTGCAAGACTCGTAATACCAGCGGTAGTGAAAAAGAGCCTTAACGCTGCTTTTTTACTCATACTGCAAAACTCATAATCTAGCTGTTAGTAATTTAAAGTTAGGGGGTGTTAGGTTTAGGGATTAATAGTTTAATTTATTGTTTTGCGATGTGGGTGGCCTGTTTGGGGGTTAAATGGTTTATTTAGTGCCGGCGATGTGGGGGGCCGGTGGTTTAGGGGTTAATAGGTTTATTATAGTGGCGGCGATGTTGGGGAGTGGTGGATTAGGGGTTAATAGCTTTCTTATAGTGTCGGTGATGTCGGGGGTTGCGGAATGGGGTTAATAAGTTTATTTAATAGTCGCTATGTGGGTGGGCGGAAGATTAGGGTTTAATACGTTTAATATAGTGGTAGAAGGAAGCAGCACTCTTAATCCATTGTTCATAAAATCCCAAAAATGTATTTCATATAGTTAAAACCAAAACAGACAGCACAGCACAATACAGGCTACACAAGTGGAGGGGAGCAAATACTTACATGTTTCGTGCTATGCAGCACTTAATCATAGGATAGATCTCCACCTGTGCAGCACACCTTTAAAGGGTGTCATGGCCAATCACAACATCGAAACCTTACCACACCCCTAAGAATAGGTGTCTTAAAGGTGTACTGCAAAGGTGTGAGAAGAATTAGTGTAAATAGAAAAAAGTTTTTTTTTTAAAAAACACACAAACAAAAGTGCATATGAAAAATTAAAACCATTCAAAAGAAACTACAAGAAATATTTTTCTATATGTAAATAAACATATTAATTATTCACGTTACACAAATTCGAAATTAGCCTCAAACAATGAGAAATATGTTATGGACCAATGTCCATCCACGAATTGATGTGAATACATAAATATCAATAATATTAAATAAATTTGTATACAAAGTTCAATAACAGTGATCCAGCAAGAAGATATACAAAAAGAGAATATGTATACAGCAAGAAAAAGTATAATTAAATCTCAATGGGACTCTGAGGAATTTGATATGGTTTAGTTGAATTAAATTAAATTAGATTTTGCTCACATTAATGCATTAACACTGTGATTCAAAATTATAAACACAAAAGTTAAAATTTAATATTCAAAGTTCAGAATTCCAGAATTTGATATCCCTATCCCTACACAATAGTAGACATAACAGACCATTGGGAATTTTATTCAGTTTGATTTGAGCTCCTATAGTCAACCATAAGTAAATAGTATTTCATTATATTTATATAAGTGTATAAATGACTAGTGGGGCCACACGCTCACATGGTAAAACATTCAATTAAAAATATTCATTCATAATATTTCACAATACTAGATAATACAAGAGCAAAAAATGTTAATGTGAAAACATATACATATGTGTGTAAATATCAATATGTGAATATAGAATGTAAAGATGTAAGAATGCATATATATAGAATGTACCAAAGTATTGTTAATATTACTGTTGATGAGCCTATTAGTGGACAGGATGATGGCAAATTTACTGACCATATATACGTTAATGGAAATGCCCATTGTGACCAGAATTAATCCACAAAATAACTAATGTCCCATTCTTTATTGAGACCAAGGGGTGCCCTCGTACTGAGTTTCCAGATCCAATAAAGTTCTTTCTTGGAAAGTATGTTATAAATGTTTCCTCCCCGAATAGGCTTTTTAGCTATATCTATTACTTTTACAGTAAATTTGGGCTGATCTGGAAAAATGTAGACAATTAAAGTGCCTGGCTACACTCGAATCCTTGTTGTAATTTTTGATGTCCCTTCTATGCTCCCCTATCCTAGATCTTAGGGCACGGGAGGTCTGACCCATATACTGCTCAAAACCGAGGGTGAACTCAATGAGATAAATAACAAAAGTTGTACCACAGTTCGCATAATGGTTAATCTTAAAGTTCTGTTTGGTTACATGACTGGCAAAGTCTACTCCCATAGAGATCTGTGGACAGGTAAGACAATTTCTTGATAGACATTTAAAAGTGCCTTTCTTATTAAGCCACTGGCTCCCTGTTGCTCCCACTTGACTATCCACCATACAGGGGGAAAGTTTCTTAGCAAGTGTCGGTGCCTTTTTAGACACAAACTTAATTTTGTCAAAAATACTTGCTAAGGTATCATCACCTTTAAGTATGGATAAATTCCTTTTAATAATATTGCACAGATCATTGAATTGTAGAGAAAATTCGGTAGAAAAAACTACTGTGTCCTTATTAAACATTGCTTTTTTTGCCTGATTGTTCCCTTTCCTTTGTGTAGGATTGTAAGTTTTTCTAACCTCATCCAAAGACTGCTGCAATAAATTCCGATCATATCCCCTGGCACATAACCTATCCGTCAATTTACTTGCTTGAATATTAAATAAATTATCTGAATTGGAGTTTCGACGCAGCCTAAGAAATTGGCTCTTAGGAATTGAGTTTATGAGATGTTTAGGATGACAGGACGTAGCATGTAGGATTGTGTTGCCAGATGTTGGCTTTCTATATGTGTCAGTGATGATCCCATTATGTTCAACTGAACCAGATAGGGTGAGATCCAAAAAATGGATTTCTTTGTCTTGGATTTCCCCAGTGAACTTCAGATGTAAATCATTATTTTTCACAAAATTAAGGAAATCTTCAAAAACAAAGTCACCCTTGACCACAAAGATGAGATCATCAATGTAACGCATATATATGCAAATGTTTTCTAAGAATGAATTACTACTATTGTAGAGACTTCCGAGCTCCCACCATCCCACAAATAAATTTGCGAATGAGGGGGCAAATTTTGCCCCCATCGCTGTACCGCATATTTGCAAAAAGTATTCTCCATTAAACATAAAGTATTTGTGGGATAGTAGGAACTCGACAGTCTCACAGAAAAACAATTTAAATTCCCTAGAATAATTAGTATAATTATCCAAGAAAAAACCAATGGCATGTAGGCCCAGAGTGTGAGGTATGCATGAATATAGTGACACTGCGTCAATCACCACCCACCTATATATCTTTATTTCATTTAATCTTATCAATAATTGTTAAAAGATGGGATGAATCCCTTAGATAACTACTAAGGTTCTGTACTAAAGGCTGTAGTACTGAGTCAACCCACTCGGATAATGGTTCGAACAGCGAACCAATCCCAGAAATTATTGGGCGGCCCGGTGGGTTGACTGAGTCCTTATGTAATTTGGGTAGGTGTTGAAAGACCGGCGTCACTGGAAATTGGGGAATCAAAGAGACATAATCCTCTTGCAAGATAAAGCCTAATGCAAGCGCATCCTCAAGTAGTCTATCAAGCTTTTGAGCAAATTCTTTCTCAGGGTTATAAGATAACTTCCTATATGTTATGCCATCATTTAATTGCCTATAGGCTTCATCAATATATTGTACTTTGTTCATTACTACAACATTGCCTCCTTTATCTGATGTACGGATAACAAGGTCATGTTGGCTTTCTAGTTGTCTAATTGCTGCCCTTTGCCTATTTGTGAGATTATCACTATGACTTGTTGGAGTGATATATTTACCCAATTCCACAATTTCTTTTTCAACTTGCTTTTGAAATAAATTAATGTGTGCACCCCTAAATTGAGTGGGATAGAAATTGGATCTTGTTTTTTTAGGTTTTGGGACATCAGAATCATCCACCCCATCAGCAGTTGTGTCCAACAATCTTAATTCTTCCAGAATACAAATATCTTTAAAATAAAAAATCGGTTCTGGATTGATGCAGGGCAAACTGCTGATGGGATTGGATAAGTTGTGTTCCTCCTCAGTGGTTTCATTTAATACATCAACATCTACATCGTCACTTTCATTGGTGTTAGAGAAATGCCTATGCAATGTAAGCTTCCTTACAAATTTATTGAGATCTAACAAAGTATTAAATACTGAAAAATTGTGGGTGGGGGCAAAGCCCAAACCCTTAGATAATACACTGATGTGATCTTTTGTGAGTTTGAAGTTTGATAAGTTAACAACACTAAGTGCTAGTTATTATTTGATCCCCTCTTTGAGATTCTCTTCCTTCTCCTGGATCCAGCTCTGCGCGTCCTTTTTCTTTTCCTAAAGGGATGTCTTGATTTTTAACTTTAGAACGAACATCATTTTCTTTCTTCTCACGACTTTCACGTGATGTATCCTGTGAAGAAAAAGAAGGAAGGGGAGAAAGAGAGGAAGAAGAAGAGGAAGAAGAAGAGCTCTCATCTGATGATGCAGAATCTTGGTCAGAAGTAACCAAAAATAAAAATAAGAATAAACCACGCTTGGCTACAGTATCAACACCGATAGTGGAACCAAAGTCAATTCTAAAGAAAAAACACAAGAATAAAACCAAGAAGGTGGTCTTTTCTTCTACAGAGTTAGACACTTCTGACCAAGATTCTGCATCATCAGATGAGAACTCTTCTTCTTCCTCTCTTTCTCCCCTTCCTTCTTTTTCTTCACAGGATACATCACGTGAAAGTCGTGAGAAGAAAGAAAATGATGTTCGTTCTAAAGTTAAAAATCAAGACATCCCTTTAGGAAAAGAAAAAGGACGCGCAGAGCTGGATCCAGGAGAAGGAAGAGAATCTCAAAGAGGGGATCAAAGAAGAACTAGCACTTAGTGTTGTTAACTTATCGAACTTCCAACTCACGAAAGATCACATCAGTGTATTATCTAAGGGTTTGGGCTTTGCCCCCACCCACAATTTTTCAGTATTTAATACTTTGTTAGATCTCATTACATTTGTAAGGAAGCTTACATTGCATAGGCATTTCTCTAACACCAATGAAAGTGATGATGTAGATGTTGATGTATTAAATGAAACCACTGAGGAGGAACACAACTTATCCAATCCCATCAGCAGTTTGCCCTGCACCAATCCAGAACCGATTTTTGATTTTAAAGATATTTGTATTCTGGAAGAATTAAGATTGTTGGACACAACTGCTGATGGGGTGGATGATTCTGATGTCCCAAAACCTAAAAAAACAAGATCCAATTTCTATCCCACTCAATCTAGGGGTGCACACATTAATTTATTTCAAAAGCAAGTTGAAAAAGAAATTGTGGAATTGGGTAAATATATCACTCCAACAAGTCATAGTGATAATCTCACAAATAGGCAAAGGGCAGCCATTAGACAACTAGAAAGCCAACATGACCTTGTTATCCGTACATCAGATAAAGGAGGCAATGTTGTAGTAATGAACAAAGTACAATATATTGATGACGCCTATAGGCAATTAAATGATGGCATAACATATAGGAAGTTATCTTATAACCCTGAGAAAGAATTTGCTCAAAAGCTTGATAGACTACTTGAGGATGCGCTTGCATTAGGCTTTATCTCGCAAGAGGATTATGTCTCTTTGATTCCCCAATTTCCAGTGACGCCGGTCTTTCACCACCTACCCAAATTACATAAGGACTCAGTCAACCCACCGGGCCGCCCAATAATTTCTGGGATTGGTTCGCTGTTCGAACCATTATCCGAGTGGGTTGACTCAGTACTACAGCCTTTAGTACAGAACCTTAGTAGTTATCTAAGGGATTCATCCCATCTTTTAACAATTATTGATAAGATTAAATGGGATAAAGACTATAGGTGGGTGGTGATTGATGCGTTGTCACTATATTCATGCATACCTCACACTCTGAATCTACATGCCATTGGTTTTTTTCTTGGATAATTATACTAATTATTCTAGGGAATTTAAATTGTTTTTCTGTGAGACTGTCGAGTTCCTACTATCCCACAATTACTTTATGTTTAATGGAGAATACTTTTTGCAAATATGCGGTACAGCGATGGGGGCAAAATTTGCCCCCTCATTCGCTAATTTATTTGTGGGATGGTGGGAGCTCGGCAGTCTCTACAATAGTAGTAATCCATTCTTAGAAAACATTTGCATATATATGCGTTACATTGATGATCTCATCTTTGTGGTCAAGGGTGACTTTGTTTTTGAAGATTTCCTTAATTTTCTGAATAATAATGATTTACATCTGAAGTTCACTGGGGAAATCAAAGACAAAGAAATCCATTTTTTGGATCTCACCCTATTTGGTTCAGTTGAACATAATGGGATCATCACTGACACATATAGAAAGCCAACATCTGGCAACACGATCCTACATGCTACGTCCTGTCATCCTAAACATCTCATAAACTCAATTCCTAAGAGCCAATTTCTTAGGCTGCGTCGAAACTCCAATTCGGATAATTTATTTAATATTCAAGCAAGTAAATTGACGTATAGGTTATGTGTCAGGGGCTATGATCGGAATTTATTGCAGCAGTCTTTGGATGAGGTTAGAAAAACTTACAATCCTACACAAAGGAAAGGGAACAATTTGGCAAAAAAAGCAATGTTTAATAAGGACATAGTAGTTTTTCTACCTAATTTTCTCTACAATTCAATGATCTGTGCAATATTATTAAAAGGAATTTATCCATACTTAAAGGTGATGATACCTTAGCAAGTATTGTTGACAAAATTAAGTTTGTGTCTAAAAAGGCACCGACACTTGCTAAGAAACTTTCCCCCAGTATGGTGGATAGTCAAGTGGGAGCAACAGGGAGCCAGTGGCTTAATAAGAAAGGCACTTTTAAATGTCTATCAAGAAATTGTCTTACCTGTCCACAGATCTCTATGGGAGTAGACTTTGCCAGTCATGTAACCAAACAGAACTTTAAGATTAACCATTATGCGAACTGTGGTACAACTTTTGTTATTTATCTCATTGAGTGCACCCTCTGTTTTGAGCAGTATGTGGGTCAGACCTCCCGTGCCCTAAGATCTAGGATAGGGGAGCATAGAAGGGACATCAAAAATTACAACAAGGATTCGAGTGTAGCCAGGCACTTTAATTGTCTACATTTTACAGATCAGCCCAAATTTACTGTAAAAGTAATAGATATAGCTAAAAAGCCTATTCGGGGAGGAAACATTTATAACATACTTTCCAAGAAAGAACTTTATTGGATCTGGAAACTCAGTACGAGGGCACCCCTTGGTCTCAATAAAGAATGGGACATTAGTTATTTTGTGGATTAATTCTGGTCACAATGGGCATTTCCATTAACGTATATATGGTCAGTAAATTTGCCATCATCCTGTCCACTAATAGGCTCATCAACAGTAATATCTAATTTAATTTAATTCAACTAAACCATATCAAATTCCTCAGAGTCCCATTGAGATTTAATTATACTTTTTCTTGCTGTATACATATTCTCTTTTTGTATATCTTCTTGCTGGATCACTGTTATTGAACTTTGTATACAAATTTATTTAATATTATTGATATTTATGTATTCACATCAATTCGTGGATGGACATTGGTCCATAACATATTTCTCATTGTTTGAGGCTAATTTCGAATTTGTGTAACGTGAATAATTAATATGTTTATTTACATATAGAAAAATATTTCTTGTAGTTTCTTTTGTATTGTTTTTATTTTTTCATATGCCCTTTTGTTTGTGTGTTTTTTTAAACAAAAACTTTTTTATATGTTACACTAATTCTTCTCACACCTTTGCAGTACACCTTTAAGACACCTATTCTTAGGGGTGTGGTAAGGTTTCGATGTTGTGATTGGCCATGACACCCTTTAAAGGTGTGCTGCACAGGTGGAGAGCTATCCTATGATTAAGTGCTGCATAGCACGAAACATGTAAGGATTTGCTCCCCCTCCACTTGTGTAGCCTGTATTGTGCTGTGCTGTCTGTTTTGTTTTTAACTATATGAAATACATTTTTGGGATTTTATGGACAATGGATTAAGAGTGCTGCTTCCTTCTACCCTTTTGTCATGGATTTGGCTCGATTCTTATCTTAGCTGGCACCACGCCATCAGTGCTTCCTTTTGTGCTGACACTCTGGGGCTGTGATTGGACAACAGCGTACACACCCTCCCCAGGCTGTAGCGACGTCATTCCCCTATTCACTGTCTCTTCGTTTAATATAGTGTTTGCGATGCAGGAGGGCAGCGGTTTAGGGGTTAATAGGTAGTTTATGGGTGTTAGTGTACAGTTTAGCTATGAGTTTTGTGAAACATTTTTGTTGCACAAAACTCAAAACTACTGGTCTCAGATGGCGGTATGGATCGTGTCTGTATAGGGTGTAACGCAAGCATTTTAGCTGGACGGCACAACCTGTAATACCGGCGTCATGAAAATCCCATGCAAAAACTTAATTTTTTTGAGTGCAGAATGAACATTGTGTTACAGGCTAAAATGCTTGCGGTATAGCTATATGGACACGACTCGTAATATGCGTTACTGGCCATTAAGCTGGAATTGCAATTTTTTCAGAGTTAAAAGCCGTAACACAAAACTCGTAATCTAGGTGAATGTGAATACAGTATCATTCAAACACCAACAAGAACAATCATTCAGAATCCTTACTGATCTTAGCTCAACTAAACTCCTTCTATAGTGGAAGTTATTTTAAAGTTTTCTTTCCCTGACACGTGTCTCAATGTCACGCATCCCCTCTGAGGAAGCGTGACAGTGAAACACGTGTTAGGGGACCGGCTAGTGAGAGCATTGTCTCTCTTATTTTAAACAGCTTACTCTGTCAACCTGGATATAATGCTCTAAGTGTGGTTGATTTTTATTTAAAATTCTGTATATGTGATTGCTCACTCTGGCTACTAATTTGAGATCTCTCTCAGCACTCCTAATCACAGCAAAGATAACTTTAAAATAACTCCCACTATAGAAGGAGTTTAGTTGAGCTAAGATCAGTAAGGATTCGGAATGATTGTTCTTGTTGGTGTTTGAATGATACTGTATTCACATTAATAGTAATCAGTGGTATTACCCACAGCGATCTACCCCGCAGTATCTAATACTTTCCCACAAGTTACTCCATGGCAGCTGAGTTTAAAGGGATACTGAACCCAAATTTTTTTCCGTTGTCTTGTTATCTTCATTTTTTTTTTTTTTGGTTCAGACTCTGGACAGCATTTTTTTATTGGTGGACGAATTTATCCACCAATCATCAAGAACAACCCAGGTTGTTCACCAAAAATGGCCCGGCATCTAAACTTACATTCTTGCATTTCAAATAAAGATACCAAGAGAATGAAGAAAATTTGATAATAGGAAAAAATTAGAAAGTTTCTTAAAATTTCATGCTCTATCCGAATCACAATAGAAAAATATTGGGTTCAGTATCCCTTTAAGTGTTTTTAAACCATAGTATGTCTTTTTTTCTGTTTAATAAAGTGAGAGTTCGAATAGTGATATTCAATTCAACTTCTTTTTTATAACAAACTTTTCACCTTTTCCCATTCTTGAGGGGTTAGCACTCTTTTTGTTGCTGCCTTTTTGCAACTCATGTTTAGATGAAATATTATTTCACATTTCAATGTTCTTCATATAGCAGTTCTATTTATCCATAAATACATATTTTTATATATATATATATATATATATATATATATATATATATATATATATATATATATATATATATATGATGTTTTTTAGGTGAAATATATATCTATATATCCTACATAATAAAAAGTCAAGTATGTTTGTCCGATGCAGTCATGCGCAGTAGAGACTGCGTGAAACAACCGCGAGGATGGCGCTGGTCGTTAAGCCCTTAAAAGGACATTAAACACTTTGAGATGGTAAAATAAAGTGATAAATCATATAGAAAAACTAAACTCTGCAATATACTTTCATTATTTATTTTGTTCCGTTTTCTTGTATTTCCATTCTAAAACTGTGAGCTTTTCAGCTCCTGTTAAAAATGGAAGGGCAGAACGCTGTTATATACCACACAGCCATTGGCTGCACACTCTAGTGACCTATTTATAACTGTCCCTAATTGGCCACAGCAGAGAAGGTAACCTAAGTTACAACATGGCAGCTCCTATTGTTTTATAGACACTAAAACTTTACACTTATTTTGTTAATATTTAAACAGCTAATAAAACTTTAAAAATATATGTACGTTATTCTCAGACTATTCTTTTGTTTGACTGCATCATTCTATCTAGCATTTATTTAGTGTTTAATGTCCCTTTTAAAAGACCAGCATCATACCCTGTACCACGCTGCTGTCTTGGGCCTCTCTCTGCCGTGATCTCGCTAAAGGTAGCGAGATTGCGTTATTTCTGCATGCCCCAAGAGTGGGGGCAGTGCAGAAATATTCTTGCAGAGGTACCAAAGCAGAGAGGGACATTGTTTGTGGCATGGAAGGGTTAGGGGGTAGGTGGGTGGACAGCCCATCGCTGGAGGGGGGCAGGAGGGGCGGGAACAGGTGGAACTGCTACACTGCAGAAAAAAATGATGCTAAGAGCAGCAGGGAGGTTGAAGGGGGAGGAGGGAGAAGAAGGTACAGGGGGATCCTAGAGTTGAGGGGGGAATAAAGGCTAGGAAAAGGATCTTGGAGGGGGACATTTTGGCCCATGTACACAGGTTTTAACACTAGTATATATATATATATATATATATATATATATATATATATATATAATAAGAAAAGTAACAAAGTAGTGTCAGCACCGTTTCTTCATAAATAAAAATGTTTTGTCTTCATGACACTCCAATAAAGGAATTATTTTTATGTAGAAACGGTGCTGATGCTACTTTGTTACTTTCCTAATTGTACATGAGAGGAGTTGCAGGACCCCCAAGCGGACGAGCACCTGAATCAAAATCTATTTGCAAGATTTTATATATATATATATATAAATTAAAAAAAATATAAGCTATAGATATATACAGATATATATGTAGGAATATCTATTTATAAATACTTAGAACATATTCCCCTATGTAAAAAACATTTGAATGTGAAATATTTAAAGTAAATACACAGTATAACACTTTATTAAATATGAATATGTGTTCAGCAACTTGACTGCAAAGGGTACCAATGCAAATATATATATATTGTAACAGGGTGAGGGAAGGTGTGTACATTAGCAGGCACTTAGAGAGAGCAATTTTCCCCTGCAACTAAAGAGCAATCTCTTGGGTCAGTTTCACAGCTGCTCCCTGTTAAGTTAGCTCAGGCCTTTATAAGCAGCTATCTAGGAATAGTATGTGTCTCAGGGAGAAGGCTGTTTTTCCCAGAATGAAAGAGAGGCTGGAGACCAGTTGGCATGGCTGACTGCCTGTAAAGAGACACATCGGTGAGACAAAATTGTTTTTTTTTTGTATTTTGCTTATGCCATTTCTATGAAGTACTAAACTGGGTTCAGGTTAGCTGACTAGTTTAACATTAGCAAGGGAAATTATATGTATAGTTAGGCTCCTGACAGGAGTAGGCTTTTTATTTATGTGCTTTGTTTTGCTGGCTGCTTTGAAGTTTCTGTATTTAAAGAGACAGTGCACTCATTATGATAAAATATTTGTTTTTCTATGAATAAAACTGTTTGAAAATACAGTTACCACGCCATTGAGACTGTTCTTCCAGTGACCTTACCACAAGGTGGTGGCAGCGGTGGGATTTGTGAATGGTGCCAAGTTTCATGTAGTGGAAACCTTAAAGTAACAGTACCTGCCAAACATGGAGGAAATTGTAAAAGCTCTGCTACAAGCTTCCACAGTACAGCAAGAAACAAACCGACAGGATGCAGCCTCTCTAGCAGCTCAGCAAGAGTGTAACAGGCTTATGGCTATGCAACTTGGGGCCTTGAGTGAGGCTCAAAAAAGGGACCATGAAATACTGAGAGAGATTGCAGACCGCATAACTACCCAGGGACTGCTGGCACAAACAGGAGCTGTAAGCAGGATACGGGCTAGCTGCTGCCTGCAGAAAAAATGACGCCAGAGGACGATGTAGAGGCCTATCTGTTGGCGTTTGAATGCACAGCCACCCGTGAGACTTGGCCACCTTATCAATGGGCAGCAATAATTGCTCCCTTCCTCCTTGGTGATTCCCAGAAGGCTTATTATGGCCTAGAAGAAGGGGCTGCTGCTGATTACACCAAACTAAAGGCTGAAATCCTAGCCCGAATGGGCATGACCACTACAGTCCGAGCCCAACGTTTCTATAATTGGCGTTTCAATGAGGGAAAGGCTCCGCGATCACAGATGTTGATCTGATTCATCTGGCACGAAAGTGGCTCAGACCAGAGGAGCAAAGTCCTTCACAGATCATGGAATCCCTAGTAATTGACAGATATCTGCGAGAACTTACACGCAGCCTCCATAACTGGGTTGGGCAAGTAAACCCTACTACATATGATGCCATGGTTGCGCAAGTGGAAAGATACTTATCTGCCAAAGACCTAAAGAAAGCATCTGTTGTGCCAACCAAGGCTGGATCAGACACTTTTAAGACTAAGTCACTTAGTAACATTCAGAGGCCTGGTGTTAGAAAGGCAGAGTCTAAAATCAGGTCTAGGACAGAAACACATCCCTGGAATGCAGAGAGAAACTATGCCTTTGTAAAGGAAGAGCGTTTAGAAAAAAACATGATTACCTGTTTTGAGTGTGGTGAAAAGGGGCATATCAAAGCAAGATGCAGGAATTTTGTCCCATCAATGTGTCTCTTTACAGGCACAATGACTGTTATAGAAAAGTAACCAGCGCATAGGAGTGATATCTGCTCACTATAATGAAGACCCCCTAATAGGTCTAAAGAACAGAACACAGGAAATGGGATATATAGGAGCGCCACTGGCTAAGATATACCACAGGAGTCAAAATTTAAAAATCAAATTGTTATACAAAAATATTTAATAAATCGACATGCCCAAAAAATAAAATTACAATAATTACAAAAATTAGTAAAAAAAACTAGTAAAAAACAAAATATAATCAAAATCGATGAAGTCAGGTTATTTTAAAACCAAGTTATTTAAAACGAAATGATGAACTCACTGAAATACAATTCTTGGGGGTATTCACTAATGTATATATGAATACAATTCAATATTGTTGATTAAGCCTATCTAAAATTGGTACAGTTCTTGGTTTAACAAGCGATCATGAGCAATGTGTTACAAACCAAAATTTCACAAAGATCTAATAAATGAAATCTAATAGAAGATTTTCTCCTTAGTGCAAGACCCCTGATTATGGGTCAATAAGTGTTAATTTACTGTCAAATACAAATAAAAATAAAAAATAAAAAATAATAATGATAAAAATCCAATAAAGGATTTAGATCTTGGTGCTAAGTGTTAATTTTCTATCCAATACAGATAAAAAATGATAAAATATAATTATAAAAACAGAATTCAAAATTCCTTACAAATTAGAGTGATAATTTTGTGCAAAAAGTGCAATAATACAATACAGTGAACAACGGGTGGGTTTACCACTTTTAAACCTAAAACTAGACTAAACTGGTACCAGCTACAATTAATGAACTAATTCATAAACCAAAATTGGAATGGGATGAAGTTGTATTCAATCAATTTTGGACACAGCAGTCCATCCAAATCATTAAACTTCCCAATGTATTAGCTTCATATAGGATGTAAACCAAGTGATAAAAACATATGATATGACAATTGATAAACACTGATATAGTAAATATATACAAATGAATAAAAAATGAATGGAACAATGATTAAAAAATGTAAAAAAAACATATGAAAAAACGATGAAAAAGTCCGGTATGAATCAAGTCCTAATGATATGCAAAAAATAAATTGCACAAAATTGCATATAAAAGTCACTTCCTATAAATGTCTGTTAATGATTAGATTCCTTGAGTGCGATGAGGTCCAATGTCCTACTCCTTAGAAGAGAATACAGATACCTTCTGATATCCAATCTTGTGTCTGGTAAAGCATAAGTGGATCAACTCTAGAATATGTGTCAGATCCCCAAAATCAGCGTGTCTTCAAGTCTGCGGCTTTTCAACAATAGAGTCCCATCACAGACTCATCCGATAACAAGCACTTAATTTGTTCAGGAGCTCCAAGTGTTTTTGTAATCCAGTGTAGCGGTTATACCGCCAGCATGAAACAGCTCTGGGAACCCTCTGTGTGTGATGGGAAGAAAGCCGCCAAGCTCCTCCCTCAGCTGTGTGATGTCCATTTGTTGCAACAAATGTGTATAAATTTTCACTAAATAAAGTGTTTTCAAGCCTGTTTGTGGTCATTACTAGCCTATTTAACATGTCTGAGGAAAGCCAATGTTCCATGTGTTTAGAAGCCATTGTGTAACCCCCACTTAAAATGTGTCCCTCATGTACTGAAAGGGCCTTACATTGCAAAGAACATATTTTAGCTGATAAAAATATGTCTCAGGATGATTCTCAGTCAGAAGAGAATCAGGTTTTGCCATTTACTTCTCCCCAAGTGTCACAACCTTTAACGCCCGCACAAGCGACGCCAAGTACTTCTAGTGCGTCTAATTCTTTCACCCTGCAAGATATGGCCGCAGTTATGTCTACTACCCTCACAGAGGTATTATCTAAACTGCCTGGTTTGCAGGGGAAGTGCAGTAGGTCCGGTATGAGAGTAAATGCTGAGCCCTCTGACGCTTTATTAGCCATCTCCGATGTACCCTCACAATGTTATGAATTGGGGGTAGGGGAATTGCTGTCTGAGGGAGAGCTTTCTGATTCAGGAAAGATGTTCCCTCAAACAGACTCTGATATGACGGCTTTTAAGTTTAAGCTTGAACACCTCCGCTTGTTACTCAGGGAGGTTTTAGCGACTCTGGATGTCTGTGACCCTATTGTAATTTCGCAAAAGAAATTTTATATTGGCACTGTGAATATAATGATAGGAAAAAAAGGGAATATAGTAATCCCTGGTGCTGACCCTTAAATAAGTATATAATAATAAGGGAAGGGGAAAGACAAGGACAAGAAGGGGTTAAATAGCACTCATTTCCTATATAGAAGGTAGTAGCATTGAAATTATTCAACTACTATGTGTGTAAATCAGTTAAAAAAAACCTTACTTTATTAATCACTATTATAAACCAAACTAATAAATATACAGAACCTCTAACAAATGCTTGTGCACAAATAGACTGCAGCACCCAGAGATAGAATGCAGCTCAAACCACCCCCCTGTATTCCTGGCCGGTAACAGGATACGCCGGCTTCAGGTGCCAGGGATGGCTGAGTGCATCTGTAAAATCTCGTGCAATCTATTGCTAAGCGTAGGAGCGATATAATTAGTATTAAAAACAAAGCCAAACTAAAGTAGTTAAGCTAGAGTGAGCACACATATGTGCTCACTCTAGCTTAACTACTTTAGTTTGGCTTTGTTTTTAATACTAATTATATCGCTCCTACGCTTAGCAATAGATTGCACGAGATTTTACAGGAGCACTCAGCCATCCCTGGCACCTGAAGCCGGCGTATCCTGTTACCGGCCAGGAATACAGGGGGGTGGTTTGAGCTGCATTCTATCTCTGGGTGCTGCAGTCTATTTGTGCACAAGCATTTGTTAGGGGTTCTGTATATTTATTAGTTTGGTTTATAATAGTGATTAATAAAGTAAGGTTTTTTTTAACTGATTTACACACATAGTAGTTGAATAATTTCAATGCTACTACCTTCTATATAGGAAATGAGTGCTATTTAGCCTATTGTAATTTCACCAGAGAAATTGTGTAAAATGGATAGATATCTAGAGGTTCCTACTTACACTAATGTTTTTCCGGTCCCTAAGAGGATTTCAGACATTGTTACTAAGGAATGGGATAGACCAGGCATTCCATTCTCTCCCCCTCCTACTTTTAAGAAAATGTTTCCCATATCTGACACCATTCGGGATTCGTGGCAAACGGTCCCTAAGTTGGAGGGAGCTATTTATACCCTAGCTAAGCGTACAACTATACCTATTGAGGACAGTTGTGCTTTCAAAGATCCTATGGATAAAAAATTAGAGGGTCTTCTAAAGGAAATATTTATTCATCAGGGTTTTCTTCTGCAACCTATAGCATGCATTGTTCCTGTAACTACTGCAGCTGCTTTTTGGTTCAAGGCTCTTAAGGTTGAGACCCCATTGGATGAGATTTTAGATAGAATTAAGGCTATGAAGCTAGCTAATTCTTTTATTACAGATGCTGCTTTTCAATTGGCTAAATTAGCGGCAAAGAATTCAGGTTTTGCCATTTTAGCGTGTAGAGCGTTATGGCTTAAGTCCTGGTCTGCTGATGTGTCATCAAAATCTAAGCTATTAGCTATTCCTTTCAAGGGTAAGACCCTATTCGGGCCTGAACTGAAAGAGATAATTTCCGACATCACTGGAGGAAAAGGTCATGCCCTTCCTCAGGATAGACAAATAGAATGAGGGCCAAACAGAATAATTTTCGTTCCTTTCGAAGCATCAAAGGTGGTCCCGCTACCTCCTCCCCTGCCACAAAGCAGGAGGGGAATTTTGCTCAATCCAAGTCTGTCTGGAGACCTAACCAGACCTGGAATAAAGGTAAACAGGCCAAGAAGCCCGCTGCTGCTACCAAGACAGCATGAAGGGGCAGCCCCCGATCCGGGACCCGATCTTGTGGGGGGCAGACTTTTTCTCTTCACTCAGGCTTGGGCAAGAGACGTTCAGGATTCCTGGGCATTAGAAATTGTGACCCAGGGATATCTTCTAGAATTCAAAGATTCTCCTCCAAGGGGGAGATTTCATCTTTCACAGTTGGCTGTAAACCAGACAAAAAGAGAGGCATTCTTACGCTGTGTAGAAGACCTATAAACTATGGGGGTAATCTGCCTAGTTCCAAAAGCAGAACAGGGGCAGGGGTTTTACTCCAATCTGTTTTTGGTTCCCAAAAAAGAGGGAACCTTCAGACCGATTTTAGATCTCAAGATCTTAAACAAATTTCTCATGGTCCCATCCTTCAAGATGGAGACCATTCGGACAATTTTACCAATGATCCAGGAGGGTCAATATATGACCACCGTGGATCTGAAGGATGCGTATCTTCACATTCCTATCCACAAATATCATCACCAGTTCCTCAGGTTCGCTTTCCTGGACAAACATTACCAGTTTGTGGCTCTTCCTTTCGGGTTGGCCACAGCTCCCAGAATTTTCACAAAGGTGCTAGGGTCCCTTCTGGTGGTTCTAAGGCCACGGGGCATAGCAGTGGTGCCCTGTCTGGACAATATCCTGATTCAGGCGTCAACTTACCAACTAGCCAAATCTCACACAGACATCGTGTTGGCTTTTCTAAGATCTCACGGGTGGAAGGTGAACATAAAGAAGAGTTCACTTGTCCCTCTCACAATAGTTCCATTCCTGGGAACTCTGATAGACTCGGTAGACATGAAAATTTTTCTGATGGAGGTCAGAAAATCAAAGATCTTAACCACCTACCGAGCACTTCATTCCATTCCTCAGCCGTCAGTGGCTCAGTGTATGGAGGTAATTGGATTAATGGTAGTGGCAATGGACATAGTTCCGTTTGCTCGCTTGCATCTCAGACCACTGCAACTATGCATGCTCAGACAGTGAAATGGGGACTATGCAAATTTATCTCCTCAGATAAATCTGGATCAAGAGACCAGAGATTCTCTTCTTTGGTGGTTGTCACAGGATTATTTGTCCCAGGGAATGTGTTTCCGCAGGCCAGCATGGGTCATAGTGACGACGGACACCAGCCTCTTGGGCTGGGGTGCAGTCTGGAATTCCCTAAAGGCACAGGGTGGAGGAGGCTCTCCTTCCAATAAATATTCTAGAACTAAGAGCGATATTCAATGCACTTCAGGCGTGGCCTCAGCTGGCTTTGGCCAAATTCATAAGATTCCAGTCGGACAATATCACGACTGTAGCATATATCAATCATCAAGGGGGAACAAAGAGTTCTCTAGCGATGATAGAGGTTTCCAAAATAATTCGATGGGCAGAGACTCACTCTTGCCATTTATCAGCAATCTATATCCCAGGAGTGGAGAACTGGGAAGCGGATTTTCTAAGTCAACAGACTTTTCATCCGGGGGAGTGGGAGCTCCATCCGGAGGTGTTTACACAATTGATTTGTCAATGGGGCACACCAGAATTGGATATGATGGCATCTCGTCAGAATGCCAAACTTCCTTGTTATGGGTCCAGATCGAGGGATCCCCAAGCAGTACTGGTAGATGCTCTAGCAGTACCTTGGTTGTTCAACCTGGCTTATGTGTTTCCTCCATTTCCTCTTCTTCCTCGTCTGATTGCCAGAATCAAACAGTAGAGGGCTTCGGTAATTTTGCTAGCACCTGCGTGGCCTTGCAGGACTTGGTATGCAGACCTGGTGGAAATGTCATCTCTGCCTCCGTGGAAACTGCCACTGAGACAGGACCTTCTCATTCCAGGTCCGTTCCAGCATCCAAATCTAGTTTCTCTGCGACTGACTGCCTGGAGATTGAAAGCTTGATTTTATCTAAGCGGGGATTCTCTGAGTCGGTCATAGATACCTTGATTCAGGCTCGAAAACCTGTCACTAGGAAAATTTACCATAAGATATGGTGTAAATATCTTTATTGGTGCAAATCCAAAGGCTACTCATGGAGTAAGATCAGGATTCCTAGGATTTTGTCCTATCTCCAAGAAGGATTGGAGAAGGGGTTATCAGCTAGTTCCCTAAAGGGACAGATATCTGCTCTATCAATTTTACTGCACAAGCGTCTGGCAGATGTTCCAGACGTTCAGTCATTTTGTCAGGCTTTGGTTAGAATTAAGCCTGTGTTTAAACCTATTGCTCCGCCATGGAGTTTGAATTTAGTTCTTAAAGTTCTTCAAGGGGTTTCGTTTGAACCTATGCATTCCATAGATATTAAGCTTCTATCTTGGAAAGTTCTGTTTTTAGTTGCTATCTCTTCGGTTCGAAGAGTTTCTGAACTATCTGCATTGCAATACGACTTGCCTTATCTTGTTTTCCATTCTGATAAGGGGGTTTTGCGTACCAAACCTGGATTCCTTCCTAAGGTTGTTACTAATAAGAATATTAATCAGGAAATTGTTGTTCCTTCTCTGTGTCCTAACCCTTCTTCTAAGAAGGAGCGTCTGTTACACAACTTGGACGTGGTTCGTGCTTTGAAGTTTTACTTGCAAGCGACCAAAGATTTCCGTCAAACATCTCTGTTTGTTGTCTATTCTGGAAGACGTAGAGGTCAAAAAGCTATGGCTACCTCTCTTTCTTTTTGGCTGAAAAGCATCATCCGGTTGACATATGAGACTGCTGGACAGCAGCCTCCTGAAAGGATTACAGCTCACTCTACTAGAGCGGTGGCTTCCACATGAGCTTTTAAAAATGATGCTTCTGTTGAACAGATTTGTAAGACTGCGACTTGGTCTTCCCTTCATACCTTTTCCAAATTTTCCAAATTTGATACCTTTGCTTCTTCGGAGGCTATTTTTGGGAGAAAAGTTCTTCAAGCAGTGGTGCCTTCTGTTTAGGCATCTGTCTTGTCCCTCCCGTTCAACCGTGTCCTGTAGCTTTGGTATTGTATCCCACAAGTAAAGGATGAATCCGTGGACTCGTCGTATCTTATAGAAGAAAAGTAAATTTATGCTTACCTGATAAATTGATTTCTTCTATGATACGACGAGTCCACGGCCCGCCCTGTCATTTTAAGACAGATTATATTTTTTTATTTAAAACTTCAGTCACCTCTGCACCTTTTAGTTTCTCCTTTTTCTTCCTATTCCTTCGGTCGAATGACTGGGGGGTGGAGTCAAGGGAGGAGCTATATAGACAGTTCTGCTGTGGTGCTCTTTGCCACTTCCTGTTAGCAGGAGGATAATATCCCACAAGTAAAGGATGAATCCGTGGACTCTAAAAAGTAAAAAAAATTACTTTTATATATGTGTATATATAAATGTACACACATATAAATAAATATATATATTTTAAACAAAAAGGATGATAGAGTTCCTAGGGACCCCAAAAAGAGGCTCTAAGTAGAGGGGCCTTTTAAGAGTTGGCAACTGTTGTAGATCATCTTACAAGAAGGTGATCTACAGGACAGCTGGGCTTAAAAAACTTATATGTTAATAGGGTCCAAGTGGCTGACAAAGGAAGGAGAGGAACTTGGATAAGAAAAGGTTAGCATCAATTATATGCATCCCTGGACAGTAGAATTTGTTTTTGTTTGTTTGCTAGTTTGTTCTTTGTTTTTAGCTTTTTTGTGAAAAAAGTAACAGAGGAAGTTTAAAGTGTCTAGATTTGAATAGTGTACGACCCCCGGTCGAATTCTGCCACAATTTCTGTTATTTTCACAGTCTTTGGGTTAGCGGTATGTTCATCAATAGTAATGGTATATTTTACTTTGTTGACAGATTACATGAGCTATTGAGGCCTACTTATCAAGCCATCAACAGTGCTGCATTTGACGGCACCAATACGCTCGCCTAACATCGCGTCTGCGGACCTGAATACACTCTCCTTATTTATGCACCAAGTACGGGGCGATGAGCAGCGGACTGTTGTTAACTAGCAGTCATCGATCTTGCTGCTATTCAGCTTTTTCCCAGCTTTATTTATACCCTGTCACTAAACACTGCCACTATACTAAAATGTTTAACCCCTATCCCGCCACTCCTGGACCCCACTGCAACTAAATAAAATGATTAACCCCTATCCCGCCGCTCCCGGTGACCTCCACAACTAAATAAATGTATTAACCCCTAAACCCCTGGCTTCCCACATCACTACCACTTACGAAACCTATTAACCCTAAACCGCCAGCCCCCCACATCGTCATAAACTAAATTAAGCTATTAACCCCTAAACCTAACAACCCGCTAACTTTACATTAAAATTAACCTCATCCCTATCTTATAATAAATTTAAACTTACCTTTAGAATTAAAATAAACTATATAACTATTATCCTACAATTACATTAAACTATATTAAACTACTAATTTATCTAACCTATTATCCTACAATTACATTAAACTACAAATTAAATAAACTATATTACATATTTAAAAACCTAACCCTACTCAAATTATTTAAATCTACTATAAAAGAATTACTAAGTTACAAAAAGCTAACAAAACAGTTACACAAAATAAAAAAACACTAAATTACAAAAAACTAACAACTAAGTTACACAAAATAAAAAACACTGTTACAAAAAAACCCACTAAACTGCACAAAATAAAAAATAAATTATCAAATATTTAAACTAATTAAACCTAATCTAATAGCCCTATCAAAATAAAAAAGGCCCCCCAAAATAAAAAAACCCCTAACCTACAATAAACTACCAATGGCCCTTAAAAGGGCATTTTACAGGGCATTGCCCCAAAGAAATCAGCTCTTTACCTGTAAAAAAAAATACAAACAACCCCCCCAAGAGTAAAACCAACCACCCACACAACCAAACCCCCCAAATAAAAAACTATCTAAAAAACCTAAGCTCCCCATTGCCCTGAAAAGGGCATTTGGATGGGGATTGCCCTTAAAAGGGCATTTAGCTCTTTTTACATCCCTAATCTAAAATTAAAACCCATCCAACAAACCCTTAAAAAACTAACACTAACCCCAGAAGATCCACTTACAGTTTTTGAAGACCCGACATCCATCCTGAAGCGAAGCCGGCAGAAGTCCTCGGCGAAGCCGGCAGAAGTCTTCATCCAAGCCGGCAGAAGTCTTCATCCAGACGGCATCTTCTATCTTCATCCATCCGGCGTGGAGCATCTTCTTCTTCCAACGTCTTCTGGAACAATAAAGTTTCCCTTTAAATGACGTCATCCAAGATGGCGTCCCTTACATTCCGATTGGCTGATAGAATTCTATCAGCCAATAGGAATTAAGGTGGTAAAAATCCTATTGGCTGTTGCAATCAGCTAATAGGATTGAGCTTTCATCCTATTGACTGATCCAATCAGCCAATAGGATTGAGGTTGCATTCTATTGGCTATTCCAATAATAGTTAGGGTGGGTTAATTAATAGTTTAATATAGTTTAATTTAATTCTAAAGGTAAGTTTAAATTTATTATAAGATAGGGATGAAGTAATTTTAATGTAAAGTTAGCGGGTTGTTTAGGGGTTATTAGCTTAATTTAGTTTATGGTGATATGGGGGGCTGGCGGTTTAGGGCTTAATAGGTTTAGTAAGTGGTAGTGATGTGGGAGGCCAGGCGTTTAGGGGTTAATACATTTAGTTAGTTGCGGTGGGCTCCAGTAGAGGCGGTTTAGGGGTTAATAACATTATGTAGGTTGCAGTGGGGTCCAGGAATGGCGGTATAGGGGTTAATAACATTATGTAGGTTGCGGCGGGGTCCGGGAACGGCGGGATAGGGGTTTATACATTTATTTAGTTGCGGTGGTGTTGGGGAGCGGCGGAATAGGGTTAATAACATTATGTAGGTGGCAGCGATGTCGGGGGCGGCAGATTAGGGGTGTTTAGACTCCAGGCTTATGTTAGGGTGTTAGGTGTAAACGTAACTTTTATTCTACCATAGAAATCAATAGGATATCGGGCAGCAGCGAACATAAGCTTTTTGCTGCTTTCAGACTCCCATTGATTCCTATGGCATCCGCGGCCTCCAGGGTTGCGGATTGGAAACCAGGTACGCTGGGCCAGAATAGTGGAGAGCGTACCTGTTAGCAGTTTGATAACTTTCAAAAGTAGTCAGATATTGCCGAATTTGTATTCGGAACATCTGTAATGACGTAAGCATCGATCTGTGTCAGATTGAGTCCAGTGGATCATATGTTACATCACAGATTTCAACTTTTGCCGGTCTGTAGGCTTTGATAAATAAGGCGAATCAGGCTCGTGGTTGACGGCTTTATAAATAGGCCTCATTGTCTGTAATAAGGTAATAGTTGGAGTTTAAATTGTTTAGATATGTTTAGTGCACGACCTTGGTCAGATTCTCACATAACTTTTGTTCTGTTTCCTTTTCTTTGACATGTATGCTGTATACCCAGTTATTTTCTTGTGATATGTACAACAAGAGCAATGTTATACCTTATTTTGTATTTACATGAATGTGGATAGATTGTGTGAGTTATTTTTGTTCCTCTGCTATATTTTTAAAATAAAGATATAAAAAAAGAATCATTAAGGGATGCTTGAAACTTCAAAAGCTAGGGGTGGGTCTTGTGGAGTGGGGCAAAGAGTTCCATGAGATTGGGGTTAATCTGGAGACGTCCTGTAGACTGGAATGTGAGGCAGTAACAAGAGAGAAGGTGGTCTTGAGCAAAGTGAAGGGGGCAGGTGGACAGGTACCTCAAAAGAAGGGTTTAGAGATATAGGAGGCAGCAGTGTTATTAAGGGTTTTTAATGTTCGGGTGAGAATTTCATATTTTATTTTGGAGGCTAGAAAATGCCAGTGAATGAATTGGCAGAGAGGTGCAGAAGATGAGTAGTAATTTGTAAGAAAGATCAGCCTGGCTGGGATAGTGCACTGGCACAAGTGAGAGCTTGAATTGCATGTTAACCATTCAGTTTCACTTTTTTCTCTATGGCAACAATCAACATTAAGGGAGGCTGGCTAAGGCTAAAAAATAAAGGCATAACTGCGTCCTTTTAAAGTTTGAAATCGTATGTGATATCATATTGTTTCTCCATTGTACTGTTATCCTTGTACCCATGGGCAGCGCTGTGGAATCTGTTGGCGCTTTATAAATAAAGAATAATAATAATAGTAATAATATTATTTCTGTATTAGGGATAAATATCCTTATACAATAATTGATAAGCAGATACTTTATTAATGCAAATCTTTCTTTCCTTCCTTTCTACAGAACAGTCCAATTGTCAGCAAAGATACTGGTCGCTGTCTTGAAGTTGAGATGTCCAAGGATGCTAATTTTGGACTCCGATTAGTTGTACAGAGATGCTCAGGGCAGAAATGGATAATAAGAAACTGGATAAAACATGGACGCAATTGATGTTTGTTTATATTAAGGGGGTGTTCAGCTTAGACCTGGGATGTACAAAATGGGATACCTCTTTGGATAAATGGTACAAGAGGTTATCTCCTTCCATCTGTTCATGGACCACTGAACATTACATGATAACAATGGGTGTTTCATCATGTAGTGTGGATGGATGGATCCAGCATAGAAAAGCCAGAAGGAGTCACTCGGCAGAGACATTTTCAGATTCTATTTATGTATATGGAGGAGCCTGAGCAGTGTATTATAACTTCAAAGGAGGAAAGTCTTTTGGTGGAAAGTTCATTTCCCTTGGTAGATTTTTGTGTTAGAGACTGGTGCACTACTCCTATGATGAATTTTCATGTGCCTTTTTATTGTACTTCCTATTCAAGAGAACGGGGGAACCAGACATCAGCATGTATGATTTCTTGTGTTATAGAATATGTAAATAAGATGCAAATACCATTAAGCAATAATCACCAATGGGCAAGGTATCTGTTAATAGAGATAATTCCCTAAATTTATTGAAGATAGTCTGCAAGAATAGTGCATACAGAATTAATAAATATCTATAACATTACCGCATAGATTTAGATGGCTGCTCTACAGTTAGAGCAGAGAAAAGAGAAATCTAGACACATCAAGGTTTTTTGTCAGTGTTCTCTTCTATATTACTGCAAATAAATATCCTATGGTGCAAAGAAAGGGAGTCCAATGGCACTACCAATATGTCAAAGTGGCTGCACCCTATAGGTAATAGTGATCTAATAGTTTATCACATTAAAGGGTGTGGGGTACTGTGTATTATGCTTACTGTTTTACGATAAATGAAAGAGACAATTAAAGAATACACATATAAAGCACTCGCTGCAGACACAGGGGTCAACTCTTGATAGATATGGAAACAAATGGGCCAAGGAGATGATTCACTATTAATTACTTAAAATATAACTTTTATTAACAAAACGCCTAAAATGAAAAAGGTTAAAAACCTGGGATGTGCATATAAAATAACTAGAGGATTTAAAGTAACACAATGGCTAAGTGGACCAAGAAGAGAGTGAACACATGGAACTGCTGGGTATAATATACCGGTGATTATATCAGTGTGGTTGGTGCAAACATCTGATTAATATCAGATAAATACGTGGTAACTAATCCTCTGCATACATAGCTGTCTTATTCAGTTTTATTAATTGCTTATTACGTGATAACAGCCCGTTATCATTATTATAACTTATTATTATTATAACTTACAAACTGACAGTTACAGTATTACCATACAACTAAGTGCTAGCAGATCTATTATTTGCCATAAATATTGCTTGATGTATATTCACTTGTGATGTATAGCAAAATATTTGCAGCCAAATCTCAGAGGCAGCTCACAAGTTATCACATATATGGTATGAAAAGTTCATAATATATTATTCTCTATTTGGAATGGTTATTATCTTATCGATGGCGATGCCAAAAAACGTTCCAGTATTCATATATGTAACAATGTAGCATTAAAAAGAGGTATAGAATGCATAGCAATCTCTGTGTTGCTTATAATGGTGTGTATCATAGAATTATTATGACTCAGTGTAGAGTGTTTCAGTTGGAACAGGTGTTCTGTTTAATAAATCTGCCCAGTTTCCTACTAATGCAGGATCCACTAGAGAAAACAAACAGCGTTATATATTAGTTATATTACTGTTACACTCTAATCACTGTACTACACCACCTTATTAGTTCTCAAATGTAGCAATAAGCACCCAGCCGGTCGTGGCCGTAATATTTTAAAAAATCATAAAATGTTCCTGTCAGTTGAAAGTAATTTGTAATCCCAGATTCAGTGAGAATATAGTGTGAAATATCCAAGTGATTACAACGGCGAAACATGTTAGGGTACTAGTGAGGAGTCTGGGAGCTCCTGTGATTGTTAGGGAACCTAGAGGAACATTATAACTATACTACTTTAGCAATATTAATTGAACAACTCACTTATTGTTTGGCTAAGATAGACTAAGCGATTACACGAGAACGCAATATCTGCCACAAATAGAGCACCTTTAAGTATGGCCACTGAATTTAGTGTTATGGCTCTGTATTGCAGTATGTGCGGTAACTCTAGTTTACATATAGGATTTTAGACACAATGGTATGTCAGCTGCTATGATTATTTAAGAGATGGTTTAATGCTAACTCCAATGTTTATGAATTATATTAATTGAGGTACAGTTTTGTTATTGCCAATGCCGGCTCTGCGTTTCTAATATATTTCAACTGAATACAAGATTTATCACCTATTTCACACTGTACGTTTTTAGCTGTATTATAGAGAGATATCACCCCTTACTTAAAGATTATTCAAATCACCACCAAGATTATTCAAATCAACACGAAGCAGAGACAGTACCAGCTGGATGGTTAAGGGAAAGTGATTAGAGTGTAACAGTAATATAACTAATATATAACCCTGTTTGTTTTCTCTAGTGGATCCGGCATTAGTAGGAAACTGGGCAGATTTATTAAACAGAACACCTGTTCCAACTGAAACACTCTACACTCAGTCATAATAATTCTATGATACACGCCATTATAAGCAACACAGAGATCGCTATTCATTCTATACCTCTTTTTAATGCTACATTGTTACATATATGAATACTGGAACATTTTTTGGGATCGCCATTGATAAGATAATAACCATTCCAAATAGAGAATAATATATTATGAACTTTTCATACCATATATGTGATAACTTGTGAGCTGCCTCTGAGATTTGGCTGCAAGTATTTTTCTATACATCACAAGTGAATATACATCAAGCAATATTTATGGCAAATAATAGATCTGCTAGCACTTAGTTGTATGGTAATACTGTAACAAACTGTCAGTTTGTAAGTTATCAATGATAACGGGCTGTTATCACCTAATAAGCTATTAATAAAACTGAATAAGACAGCTATGTATGCGGAGGATTAGTTACCACATATTTATCTGATATTAATCAGATGTTTGTACCAACCACACTGATATAATCAACGGTATATTATACCCAGCAGTTCCATGTGTTCACTCTCTTCTTGGTCCAGCCATTAGCCATTGTGTTACTTTAAATCCTCTAGTTATTTTATATGCACATCCCAGGTTTTTAACCTTTTTAATTTTAAGTGTTTTTTTAATAAAAGTTATATTTTAAGTAATTAATAGTGAATCATCTCCTTGGCCCATTTGTTTCCATATCTATCAAGATTTGAACCCTGTGTCTGCAGCGAGTGCTTTATATGTGTATTCTTTAATGGTCTCTTCTATTTATCTAGTAAAATATCCTATGGTGTAGTAACCAAGCATTACTGCTTAGCACTAGTAAATATTCCAATATTTAATATTTTTAGGAAATGCCATATTTGTTTTTATTAAACATCCAATTGTCCCATTCCAGGCAATTTGCCCCAAATTATCTTAAACAAAATATGCTAAAATTGCTGTGTATTATTTAATATAAAATAAAGACAATCCCTCATTAGAATAATAACGATGTTGCAACCTACCCTTAGACACCTGTCCAATGGAGATTATTGTATCCTCAGACAAAAGTATGATTTACACATTTATGGTGGCTGTGGTTAGTGTTTCAGCCAATCATATTCCTTGGTTTTACACAGGCAATTTTGGAAATGGTGTATTGCAATGACTGTGTCTATTGGGTCAGCATTTCAACTCCTAAAAGTCACAAAAATAAAACTTCTAATGGAGCTTGTGTCCTTCTTGCTTTTAACTTATCCATTGAGAGTATATATTGTTGGTTCTATTATTTTCATGTTACTTGGTATAGGTGGGATTTAAATTGATTCTGTAAAGCCTCAGCTTCTTCCAGATGAACATGAAGTGGATGCCAAATGTATAAATAATTACATTTGAACTTCCAAATGTTGCTACTGTGTTCTGGAAAGTATACACACTGTATATATGTCTATAAAAAAGGATGTTTCAAGCTAGCTCGGAGATGTAATAATTTTTTTTTAAAAATAAACCTTGTAGAATCTCCCATGGTGTAAATTTCAGATATTGGGCCAGATTATAAGTGCATTGCTAACTATCGCTTTTGTGAAAGAGATATTTGCGATTCGCTGAGTAATACCAGCACACGATAATGTGCGCTGGTATAATAAGTTGACAGGAATGCAAACATGATCTCGCGTTCGCATTGCATGGAATCTTTGAACTCACAAGAGCGCGCTTCCATAGGCTCCATTGGTATCCTCGTTCTGATGTCGTCATGCATTGCACAGAACCAAAGAGCAACGAAGGAGGTAAGTCACGCAGCGATGGCAGCAAATTTTAAATATATATGTATATGATTATATACATATATATTTATGTAGAAAAAAAAGTCCAAAGTGTCCAAAATTAAAAGCCAAAACTATTTTATTAGGTAAACTTAAAATGGAGCAAAGTCCAAACAATCCATCAATGGGTAAAAGTGAGAGAGTTAGAAAAAAAGCCTGACTTGTTTCAGTCCTCAGACCTTAATCATATGCTGATAACACAAACCTAATACAGAAGTTTAAAAAAGCAATCAAACTTATCCATTGGTTAAAACACAATCATCTCTCAGATTTAACCACTTAGTTGTCTAAAAGATAATGCAAGGCAAATAACAAAAACAAATCAATACATATACATATATATATATATATATATATATATATATATATATATATATATATATATATATATACACGTTCTTAATGCAGATAATAAGAGATAGTCAGATTTTTCAATGTGTGGCAACAAAGTACCAAGTAAGCATGCTTATAAATTGTTTTAAATAATAATAAAGATATTTAACAATCAAGGAAAAACATAATAATAGATAACTACAAATGCACAGATGAAATGCTTGTTGGTATTACAGATGTATAAATATAACCCTAAGTTATCCCAAAAATAATACAAGGCAAACAGCAAAAATAAATCAACACATAGGGGTCAATTTATCAAGCTCCGTATGGAGCGTGATGCCCCGTGTTTCCGGCGAGCCTTCAGGCTCACCGGAAACAGAAGTTATGAAGCAGTGGTATCATGTCCGCTCACACATTAGTAAATTGACCCCATATATTTGTTCTTAGTGCTGATAATGAGGAATAATCAGATTTTACATTGTATAGCCACAAAATAGCAGATAAGCATGCGTATAAATAGTTTTAAATGATATTAAAGACACTTGGGGGCCGGTTTATCAAATGTCGGGCGGACATGATTCGCTGTAACGAATCATGTCCACCCAACATTGCTAAATGCCAACAGCATACGCAATGCCGCCACCTGCACATTTGCGGCCAATCGACCACTAGCAGGGGGTGTCAATCATCCCGACTGTATCTGATCAGGATGATTGCAGTCTGCCACCTCAGCAGTGGCGGACGAGTTAAGGAGCAGCGTTCTTAAGACCCCTACTTCTTAACTCCTGTTTCCGGCGAGCCGGAGGGCTCACTCAGAATAAGCAGCATCCGCTGCTTAATAGATGGACCCCATGATATTTAAGTTAATACATAGCAATGGATAACTCTAAATGTGCAGATTGAATACTTGTTAATATTGCAAATGTATAAATATAACATTAAAACATTATTAAGAGATCGGGGGCTGAGCTACGCTCGGACATGGCAGCACTGTAAACGAGCCCCGTAGTTGTTGGGGCATAAACTTGACATCACAGCTACCTAGCCACTCTAAACCACATTAGGTGGACATGATAGTGACCTATGCTGTGAATATAGTCTAGCGCTAAAAGCACGGGTAAAGAGTTATATAGATATATAGTAAAATAATTTTTTAATAATTGTTTGATTAATATTTGTTATTTATATGTAATATGAAATCGTAAGTCACTACCTGTGACCGCAAAGACAGCATCGTAAGTCACTATCTGACTCCCACATATACACCTATTAAGTTACAAAATTGTAACATATAAGGTTCTTGATAGATCTCTTGTTACATTATAACAAAATTTATGTTGCTAGGATCACAACTGTTACGTAGAAAGAGTCACATGATACATTTTTAAATACTAGCTTCCCACTAACGGACCGGTAATGCCGACCCGCCAAAAGAGCGGCCAGGTCGGCTTGCTTGGAACATTAAGCTCTTCTTCCATTATTTGGACATTTTTCACACATTTATCAGGTACCTTAAATATATTGTGTTTAAAAAATAACAACAGTCTTCTTATGCATTAATATTGATGTACATTATGTTATAAGGGAGACGTCCCTTTTTATCCATTGTATGATTTTAGAAATTTTATTAAACCTTGTTTAATCTCAGAAGTGCCTTCTAGTTTATAATAAGATACATGCCAATATATATATATATATATATATATATATATATATATATATATATATATATATATATATATATATAAAGATTTGTTTAGACACTGTATCTACGCTGATTGTAGACTATATCCAGATACAATACTTAGGGACAATATCTAGGATCGCATTATTTGATAAAAACACACATATGGTTATAGCTATATACATTTAAAAATTCATTTCATATTACATATAAATAACAAATATTAATCAAACAATTATTAAAAAATTCTTTTACTATATATCTATATAACTCTTTACCCGTGCTTTTAGCGCTAGACTATATTCACAACATTGCCATTACTGTCTTCTTTGAGGGGAACACACTAGTCTAGCAGGGTCATATTTCCTTTAGCGCTTCTTCTCTTTCTAATGATAGTGACCTATAACTGATCGCCACTTGACAGAAGAATCCCAGAATTCTCGGTAAAGCTTACCGACAGCAAGAAAACTTCAGACGTTGCATCAACACAGATGCCATCTTTGCTGCAGGCCCAACCACACGCACTGAAAACTCACACTGCCCATGCTGAACTGAAACAGCCAGCTACATCGGCTCAGGAGACAAGAAACTCCAAGCACCGTAGTGCGAACTGAGAGAGAGTAAGGAACTGCTCTTTTGCTGCACATGTGGAACGAACTGCCAGAACACAGTGAGTTGCAAAGGGTCACACTTTTACTCACACAAGACCCGAACAGGGCAAGCAAACCCCCAAGACAGAGGCAAAATCTCAAGACCAAGAGCCAGAAAAATAAGACTAGCAATACCGGCCTACTTCACCCTAAACAGAAGGTAAAACTTACCCAGATCACACATTAAAAATATTTAAGCTCCAGAATTGATGCCTACAGATTTCTGCACAGTAAAACACGTACTGCAAAAGGCACTGTAAATTCTGGTCCGGACTACACTGGCCCTCTGATCTAATATTTTTACACAGACTCCTCACTGTGACGGCAGCCAGAAAAGTGGCCAAGCTGGACAAACATAATAAACCATCATCTCTTGCACCATCTGTGTCCACTTTCTTTCAGTCATCTGAGAAGGCCGCACCAGATAAAGCACAGATTCAAGAGACTCACAGTACAGCTAACGCTGCAGATATGCTAGAAAATCAACATGACCCACTGTAAACTATTCAATCGCAAATAGCAGGATTGCCTTCAAAAACAGATCTTGAATCATTGAAGTCTTTTATAAAGGAAGAATTAAGAGACCTAAAAAGGACTTAAACGAACTTGGGTTAAGAAATGACTATCTGGAAGATGGTCAAGAAAAGCTCTTGATAAAGGTAGCTGTGGACTACCGAAATGCGTAGAATTTGTTTACTGATTGTACACTAAAAGGGTTTAATACTTGTAACAAGTAGGTTCATCCCCAAATCTTGATTTATCGTTTTTGGGCATATGAATAATTCCTATGTTACTTGGTCTTTTTTCCCTTCATTTCAAACACATTTCAGGTACATTGTTTGTGTTTTAACTTTGAAATACAAACCATATGTATAATTCCTGTCAAACATGTTTTGTCTCTTTAAAAATTGCCTAAACATTGATTGGGCCCTATATGTATTGAAGACATCATAAAACAGAGACTGCTCCAGATTCCTATAAAACAGAGACTGCTCTAGATTTCCTTAAAACGGAATAAACAACATCTTCACGATCTAAATTGTAATCACGGACCAGCTCTGTCTCCAGTATAGGAGCCTTTCTATTGGGCAAGAGACCCGCAGCATACAATGATTGGACCAAAAAAGGTCTGATGTTATCACATTCATCTAAGCTCCCAACGGACTGCAATACACGCTTGTATATCCGAGAACTGTGAGTTAATATTTTTTGTAAAGCGGTGCACAGCTGAAGAAATTACTTCTTAGACCAGAGCTTTCCAAACTTTTCATCTTGGTGACACACTTTTTAGACCTACATCATTCCGTGACACAGTAATTCAGTTGTACTGACAAACAGGAGGTTAAACTAACTTGCTTTAAGAGATAAGGACACATACATAAATTATATAATAACAAAATGTATTTAGAAGTAACAGTATGTAAGTATCTGCAAGAATTAATAACACCAATAGCTACTTACTATTTTAATGGGATGTATGAGGTTGATGGGATGAACACAATTTCTGAATATTTGGTGGAATAGTAGATAAAGACCCTAGCATTTCATCATCAAGCATTTTAAGCTTCCCCTTCCAATCCATATATCAAGAGCAGGAGCAGCAATGCACTACTGGAGTTAGCTGCAAAAAAAAATCCCACTGACTTCTGACTTCAGCTCAGTGTTTAAGCTGCCGCCTTCAGAGCTCGGTGAGTCCGATTGACTAGTGCCTGCGCTGCAAACACACTGCTGTCCCACTCACTGACTACACGAGCCGATTGAGGAGACTACACATGCAGTCAGGAGCCAATGTGCCGCCAAAGCCGCCAATTGGAATAGTTTCAGTTCCGACTGAGCTGCACAAATAGGTTAAGATGATCTGTGACCCCTTAGGTATCAATAACGTGTCAACCATGTCAAATGCGTAGCAGTCAGGCGGAAAGTCAGAAACCCAAAAAAAAGTTTTTAAAAAATTTGTGCTGAAGCAGGGACACACCTACACACTGCTGCCGACACACTAGTGTGTCCCGACACACAGTTTGGAAAGCACTGTCTTAGACCTTTCTTCCTAAGAATTTGTGTAGGAACACCCTAAACCATCTGAACCCAAATAGACTATCAAGTTCCTAATATTTTCAAGTGCTTATAGCCTGGGCGGCACATATGTGTATACTCTTGTTACATTGACATTTTTTTACCATTGTACAGCTGTAGATACGATCTTCAAATATATTTGTAGATTCATTTAGACATGATCTCTAAACACTTTTAGATTCATATAGATGCCGGCATCTTACACTATAAATTATTTTTAGTGTATTTTTAGTATTTTTATTATTTTAATAAATTTGCTAAATTTGATCAAATAAAATTTGTCATATCCTTGTATTGGATCACTTTTTCATGATACTAATTTTTTCACGAAATTAATTGTTCACAATTTTGATTGATAAAGATCACTTTGTCATATATATATATATATATATATATATGTATATATATATATATATATATATATATATTAATATTTTTAATATTATCAATTTTTTCACATTAATAATTTTATTATCATCACTATATTTTGTATGGTAAGCTCTGTGTTTGGAGCGCTTTTGTCCCACACCTATTTTATACAAGTAAAGCTAAACAATTTGATAAGCTCTAATACACAGCAGCTGTCCATCCAGGACTCAATGATACAAAATCTGCAAGAAAAGATTGAAGACCTCGATAATAGAGGGAGGATGAATAATCTTAGGATACGGGGCATCCCAGAAGAGATCACTCAAGAACAACTCAAATCCTATGTAAAGGAACTGTTTCACTTTCTAACACCTCACTTTTCACATCTTCATAACAATGATATTGAAAGGGTCCACATGGCCCTTCGACCCCCTACTAAATCTTCAGCCCCACCTAGAGATGTCATATTAAGGCTCTTGAAGTACACCATAAAAGACGAAATATGGCAAGCGGCTAGAAAAAGGTAAACCATCGCTTTTCAAAGTCACAGTCTTCAAATATATCAAGTCTACAAATTATTCTAAGAAGAAAAGAAGTTAGGTTCATTACCAAAGCCCTGCAAGACAATAACGTCTGTTACCGATGGGGTTTCCCCTTCAGTCTTAATATGAACCACAATGGACCTCACTTTGTATACAAGAACGTTAATGATCTGGACTCTCTGGCAAAAAACCTCTACATCTTTTTCAAACCACCCTCGGAAAAAATTATTGACATAACACACCCACCTGGGGATTTGGCTAATACATCTTCCAAAGAACAGCACCCTCAATGGCACAAAGTCCTCTCGAAAAGGCGCAAAACGGGACCTTCATCTTCAATGGACACTTGAGCCCAGTAGTTACAGACATCTCTTCAGAATGTAGACTGGGATAAAAGTATTGGTATGATATGCAATGGCACTATTTATTTGATTTGTATGGCATTCAATTCATTATTGATACCATTCTTAGCAATATCTATAATTACCTTATACAAACACTCGAAAATAGTCTCATTTATCTCGTTGATGCATAGGTGTACCAAGTAGATCAGCAATAACATCATTTTCTCACCTTATACTCTCGAAAATAGTTTCACTGATCTCTTTGACACATAGATCAGCAATAGCATAATTTTTTCGATATAAAAACTCTGCCTAATGTGGAAAACTGACAATATTAGTATGATTTAAAACTTGGCTAGGATAAGCCTTAATTTGCCCTCTTCCCTGCTTGACTGTTGAGAATGCTTCCTGACAACATTCTACCCCCTAGAATGGTGTATAAAGGAAACAATATACACGTTAAATGTTTATTTTTTATTTATTCATGTTTTAAAGTTTGTTCTATTTCATATGTTTGTTTTTATTTCTTTGCCTGTGTAGCAAGGCCTACATGGAAAACTTGTTTCACTGGAGATGTTGTTATTGATAAGTTTAAAACGAAATTTGTCTTCTGTTCCACCACTATTTATTAACCACTGTATAATGCATATGTCTAGACCTAGAGATATTGTGATCATGAATTGTGCTTCACCCCCCTCCCACAACAAAATGGCTAATGACCCCCTAAACATTAAGATCCTCTCACACAATGTCAGACGCCTAAATATACCTCAAAAAAGAGCCACAGCACTGAGAGATTATAAAAGGCTCGGATGTGATAAAGTATTCATACAAGAGACCCATTTTAAGAGAGGACAAGAGCCAATACAATCCTTTAGGATTGCATCTGGCTTCACATAACACCAAACATAATGAAGTAGGCATACTCATAAGGAAAAACCTACCTTTTCAAATATCCAATATCCATAAAGATAGAGAGGGGGGATTTATCATTATAACAGGCATACTTACAATAAATCCATAACATTGGCCAACTTGTACGCCCCAAATACAAACTCCCTACAGTTTTTCAACATGCATGCAAAAAAATATTATAGCTGATAAAGGGGAGCTTAATAGTTGGGGGAGATTTCAACCTAGCCTTAGACCCCCAAATTAGACTCTTCCTCCAGATTTTCATCAACATCACAAATGAAACTTAAACTTATAAAGTCTACCCTGTCCAGCTTAGCAGTACATGACACTTAGAGATTTTTTCATCCACAAAAGACTATACCTTTTACTCCTACCCCAATCAAATATACACAAGGATAGACTACTTATTTATAGACATCACCAATTTAGCACTAGTTCAAACCACAGACATCTCTCTCCTCACTTGGTCGGATCATGCAATGGTCAGCTGCACCCTTAAATGGCCCACCTCACAAATTAAGGATAGAGTTTGGAAATTAGATGAAACCCTACTAAAAGACCCCCTAATTTGCTCCCAACTTACAAAGTCCATAGAGGACTATTTCAGACATAATACAACACCAGAGGTAGAACCTCACCACATCTGGGAGGCACACAAATGTGTGATTAGGGGGAAACATATAGCCTTAAAAGCAGCCAAAACCAAACAGCGTAACACATATTTAAAAACTCTACTGGTTGACCTAAACAAACTTCAAGAAACACACAAACAATAGCCTAAAAACTGATCCTTAATGGAAAGTATAGAGCATAAAAGGAGCCAGCTAAATTTATACCTAGGGACCGAAGTGAAACGTAAGGCTTTATTTCTTAATAGACTATATTATGAAGGCGCTAACAAACAGGGTAAAATGCTAGCTAGACAACTGAGACAGAACACTAATAAACGTTACATTATGAATATCAAAGACTCAGAGGGTAAATAATGGTCTTCCTCTAGAGAGATAGAAGATACATTTAAAACATACTACGAACAGTTATACAACCTAAATAGGAATCACTCAGTCAACCTGACTGATACCTTCGATTTCCTCACCCAATTAAATTTCCCATCCCTGTCAACTGGACAAAAAATGATTTGTACTCCACATTTACTCTAAAGGAAATCCAAAATGCAATCACATCTTTCCCCCAGGCAAGGCCCCAGGACCAGATGGATTTGGTAATGCATAATACTCTAAATTCTACAACATACTAGCCCCACATCTTCTAACTTATTTTCAAGACATAGATAATAACAAATCCTTTCCCACATAGGCCCTCCAAGCTCATATAACAGTTATTCCCAAACCAAATAAATCTACAGACCAAATTCCCAACTACCGTCCGATTTCATTGTTGAACTCAGACATTAAGATATTTGCAAAAATCAGACTTAACTTAATTCTACCACAACTAATTCACTAGGACCAGGTTTGCTTCGTCCCTAATAGAGAAGCAAAATATAATACAGTGCGTAATCTCCATCTAACCGGGCATATTAGAGAACAGAAAATTCCAGAATAAGCCATTTTGGCACTGTGGCGGGAGTATTGCCGCCGCGCTGTAAATATTTCTGCTATAACCTAGCATGCACTAACAATCACTCCTGACTTCACACAATGGAGATACTTATCGTCCAAGATACTGACTCCTGCATCTTGGCGGAATTGACAGCTGCATTAATGCCTAAAATGGATCATCTTCTGTGTTTATGTGCTGATCTGTACGCAATGATGCAGGCAGAAGAACTTCCGTACCAGCAAAGAAAATCTGTCTTCAAGCCTACCCCACGGAGTATAATAACCGGCCCCGCACCACATTTATGAGCGGATGTCAGCCACATGGCTTCAGAGCCCTCACGAATGAGGGAAACAGCAGCAGTGGTGACGGTCAGAACAACTACATCCAGCATGAACCTGTCGGAACTCCTCACACAGTCGACTTCAAAATCAGAGACTCTAGTCACAGGTCCTAGATTGAGCCTTGAAAAAGAAGTCGCCCACAATACTGCTTACCCTGCAATAACAGCAAATGAGTCCTCTAACACTCCATATATGTTCCTTATTACATATCAGGACCAGGATAATCACTACACAAACGGAACTGACAGGCCTGTTATTGAGGTTATGGCATATGCAAGCAAGCAGCAAGATATGCAACATTCATATTGTTATTGATCCCTTGAGAGACACTATGATCAATTACAGATTTCTCTGACATGCAGACTGCCCTTCTCCAGCTATCTTGTACATCACACAAGATGGCCACTTGACTTGTGTTACGGTGCTATCATTGAAGTCCAAACACGCTATGGACCACTTGTTTTATCAAGAAAGGTGTGGGATAGATAATGACAATCTTACCTTAATCGGCTTCCCTGGCTTTTGAATTGGTTCATCCATGCGGTCCGGACCGGTTGGCTTATACTGTGAATGTTTTTGCCCTTTTTTATGTCTTTATTTCCCTTGCCCAGATGCGTGTAGCGCACATTGCCCTGCAAAATGTTAATCGTAATCAGATATGCTTAAGACACAGATTCGATTTGACTTTACAAGCATCATAGCTCCTACAATACTTGCCCCAATCCTACTCTTGTATAGACGTTTAAACTATACAGGGAGTGCAGAATTATTAGGCAAGTTGTATTTTTGAGGATTAATTTTATTATTGAACAACAACCATGTTCTCAATGAACCCAAAAAACTCATTAATATCAAAGCTGAATATTTTTGGAAGTAGTTTTTAGTTTGTTTTTAGTTTTAGCTATTTTAGGGGGATATCTGTGTGTGCAGGTGACTATTACTGTGCATAATTATTAGGCAACTTAACAAAAAACAAATATATACCCATTTCAATTATTTATTTTTACCAGTGAAACCAATATAACATCTCAACATTCACAAATATACATTTCTGACATTCAAAAACAAAACAAAAACAAATCAGTGACCAATATAGCCACCTTTATTTGCAAGGACACTCAAAAGCCTGCCATCCATGGATTCTGTCAGTGTTTTGATCTGTTCACCATCAACATTGCGTGCAGCAGCAACCACAGCCTCCCAGACACTGTTCAGAGAGGTGTACTTTTTTCAGCCTTGTAAATCTCACATTTTTTTTTAATATTTTTATTGAGGTAAAAATATCTTTGACAACATAGTCATATCTGAAAGAAATACAATTTTCATTACGATACATCATATGGAAACCAGTCCATAACACAGCGACATGACATGATATTCTGAAAACCTCGTTTTTGATTTTGTTGGTTCGCAATGTCCTCCAGACAAACAGTCTCCTTAAGAGACCAGAAGTGTGAACTGCCGCTGAGGACACATCAGGTAAGTTTACATCAAAAAGTCCAGTGTCAGTGTGGAGATAGTAGCGGTCAACTTTGGGAATCATAAGTAATGTCAATACTAACAAGTGTAGGAAAACACCTTAATTACTATCAAATAACGTCAATTAACATCAAACAAGGTACACAGATAAAAATGTTGTACTGTAACAGACCTCTGTTGCCACTGATACATATTCACTGATTACAATGAGCGTTGGTAATAACATATAGAATAGCATTACTAGATCCTGCAGAACCTAACACGGCTCAGCAGGCTGGGCAGAGGCTACTTAACTCTGCCAAAAAGGAATGCGGAGGAGGAGGTAATGAACCCTTACCGCATAGGGATATTGAAATAGGGGGGGGGGGGGTTATTCAAAGAATATTGCACTCCTTCAATGTTGGCTTACTCGCTTACATGACTATACCGAAGCATGGGGGGAATAAGGAATATCCAGGAACGCAGTACTTGACAATCAAAATGAATATACAAAGGATACATGTGAAAGAATATATATGCTCGTCTCCTATAGTTATCATTAACCTCACTGTTGGTTTTACATAAAAGCGTTCTGGGCTTTGAGAGTTATTCAAAATTAATATCTAGTATAACCCTGCATAACTGGGGACCACTACGCTGTAGTCAAACAAATACAGTATCATTAGCGCTTGCTGCTTTTTTTCTAGTTCTAGGTTCAGGGCCAGGGCAATATCCCTAAGGTACCACATACTCTAAGATAGGCGTTTTTTGGAGTTCTTCATGAAAAACCAGGGGTCAGCCAGCAAGACACAGGTCTTCCAGACATAACTCTTTACTGGGAAACACACTGATGAGTGATATGCATGCGTGCACCTTTATTCTACTTGTTGTATAGGGCATAAGACTCCCATACGATTATTGTTGAACTAGCCAAGCAGGCTACATATTTGTGACATAGCATGTAGCATGCACTCTCATCAAAATTGAGATGGTACTCCCTGACCCATATTCTGCGCTATGATAACTGTCAGAAACTCTCATGTTAAGGAGGTAGGAGGCACATATCTATCATAAAGGAAAACGGTGGGGGGGAGGGTGAGGGGGGGTGGACACAGATTGAAAGCAAACTCAGTTTCTAGTAAAAGTTGTATGGGGGCTAGGATGGTATTGCATCTATGGAGACATACTAAAACATACAGTAGCAAAAACTTTCCTAATAAGAGTTCCCCATAGTGAAGAACATAATCTATTGAGAACAGGGCATATATAACTGAAAAACATGGTAATAATAAACAACACAGTTATAGAGCATAAGAGCATAATCAGTGTAAATAAGCAAATACAGTGTGGGAGTCCAAGTATCAGGCATCAGGGCCGTCATAGCAAGCTGCAGCGGACATCTCAATATATTTATTTGGGAACCGCAATAATAAACACATAGATAGTGTCTCATTAACAGCAATCCCCTCAGACGGTATCACATCCCCAAAGTTGTAACCCATCACCTATCCAATGCCTGCCCGGGGTCCCTGGGAAGCATGTTGCCATAGGGCTTTGACTAGGAGAATCTGTAGAATCCGCCAGCTCTCACAACCGTCTAGTCGGAACGTATGTGTACAATCCAGTCCCACAGGCACCATGGGAGCCGGGCGATCCAGTGGTTGAGAAAGGTCTGCGTGGGGAGCTGTGAGGATCGTGCCGCGCTGCAGTACTGAAAACTCTGCGACTATCATCGCGCAGTTCTCCTCCTCTTTGGGGTAAGTTACTTGTGGCCACAGATGGATGCTGGATGAGAGAGGCGGAATCCCCTGGCCTGTGGCTGTTTGCATCAGCGGAGGGGAGCGCACATGAGGAACTGCCAGGGCCATGTTGCACCGCGGTTCTTGCACCGCCCTGCGCTCCACTTTGAGGCCGTCACTGAGTGTGTGCATGGCTTGTGACCTATATATAAGGGCATCCAGTCTCTTGCAAAGCTTTCTCCCATACTCTTCTAAGAGATCTTTAACAGCTGAGAACAGTAACTGCGATTCCATAGTGGCTCTTGCTGTGACACACCTCAGGCGTTGAGAGGTCCACTAGATTAAAGAACTGTTAGGTGGATCGGAGTGCAGTGTGCAATATCCCAGCCGGGCTCAGTAACATGCCAAGATGGCGCCGCTTGGTGTCTCGGCCCAGTCCTCAGCAGATTTCAGATCAGCGTAGGTCAAAAAGTTACTAGGCACTCGTTAGCATATCCAGGGTTGCCCTAGTATTAATAATCAGTAGTTCAGCATTTCTTTTTTTGGGGTATATTCACAGTTTTGGGCTTCTTTAGTTGTTGTACTATCAGAGCTCCCAGATTGTGCGACCAGCTCTGTTGCTGGTCAGCCCCGCCCACCGTAAATCTCACATTTGATGATGGACCACAGGTTCTCAATGGGGTTAAGATCAAGTGAACAAGGAGGCCATGTCATTAGATTTTCTTCTTTTATACCCTTTCTTGCCAGCCACGCTGTGGAGTACTTGGACGCGTGTGATGGAGCATTGTCCTGCATGAAAATCATGTTTTTCTTGAAGGATGCAGACTTCTTCCTGTACCACTGCTTGAAGAAGGTGTCTTCCAGAAACTGGCAGTAGGACTGGGAGTTGAGCTTGACTCCATCCTCAACCCGAAAAGGCCCCACAAGCTCATCTTTGATGATACCAGCCCAAACCAGTACTCCACCTCCACCTTGCTGGCGTCTGAGTCGGACTGGAGCTCTCTGCCCTTTACCAATCCAGCCATGGGCCCATCCATCTGGCCCATCAAGACTCACTCTCATTTCATCAGTCCATAAAACCTTAGAAAAATCAGTCTTGAGATATTTCTTGGCCCAGTCTTGACGTTTCAGCTTGTGTGTCTTGTTCAGTGGTGGTCGTCTTTCAGCCTTTCTTACCTTGGCCATGTCTCTGAGTATTGCACACCTTGTGCTTTTGGGCACTCCAGTGATGTTGCAGCTCTGAAATATGGCCAAACTGGTGGCAAGTGGCATCTTGGCAGCTGCACGCTTGACTTTTCTCAGTTCATGGGCAGTTATTTTGCGCCTTGGTTTTTCCACACGCTTCTTGCGACCCTGTTGACTATTTTGAATGAAACGCTTGATTGTTCGATGATCACGCTTCAGAAGCTTTGCAATTTTAAGAGTGCTGCATCCCTCTGCAAGATATCTCACTATTTTTGACTTTTCTGAGCCTGTCAAGTCCTTCTTTTGACCCATTATGCCAAAGGAAAGGAAGTTGCCTAATAATTATGCACACCTGATATAGGGTGTTGATGTCATTAGACCACACCCCTTCTCATTACAGAGATGCACATCACCTAATATGCTTAATTGGTAGTAGGCTTTCGAGCCTATACAGCTTGGAGTAAGACAACATGCATAAAGAGGATGATGTGGTCAAAATACTCATTTGCCTAATAATTCTGTACTCCCTGTACAGGGGGAAAAAAAACTGACCCCAAAGACTCTCTAGCATCACTTGCTAAAAGTTAATGACATACTTTAATATTTCTGTACAACTATTAAGAGACCTGTTATCCCACAACGTGCACAGGTTTTGTTTTTTAGATATTGTTGCTGTTGTTATTTTTGTTGATATTTTGTTCCGGCTCATCTACACAGGCTGGGTATGTAACTAGTCTTTAATGGCATATGTAATCATTATTACCAGAGTGACGGGAAATTTTTAAATAATATGCAAATACTTTTGATATAAAATTAAACTGCTAAATATTCAGGGTTCTATGCTGTTCTGGGCTAACGTGTATAGCCTAAAACAAGGCTCATAATACAAAATAGACTTATATAAGTTCCAAAAGGGTATGTAATAATTTTCCCATGGAAGGTGTTTTTAGTATCTTGAAAAGCACATTTATCCCATCTTACAAACTCCCACTACAAACTCTATCCTATAATATTAAACACTTTACACTCTGAAAATCAACGGATCGTAATTGTTCACTGAATTTATAGCTTATATTGGGTTCACTACATTAAGGTGCGCCATAAGTCTAGGGGGATAAAGCCTGATGCACCTCAATGAGATATACCCTATTAGTAATCCATTGACACTCTAAACTAATGTAAATATACTGGCAAACAGTAAGAGGCATCTTCTCAATTTTACACTCTAATCTCACATTGTTGTTATTCCACTTTTCAGCATCTTCACCCAGTAGTGGAAGTTTCTAACTTAAATACGGCATGCCCAAAGCCTAGCAGATAAACTGTTGTACACACCGCAAATTGGCTTATCATACTGGGTTCAGGGATAGCTTTATAGGTCAGCATTTCTTATAGGGTTTTGTTCTGTATCTTATTACCTTTAAGCTTAAACCTTTAATAAGCCCTCCCCCCGGGAACGCTGGAAATAAAATCTTTTACAACTCTTACATTGTATGGAATTCTTAATGTGAGAAGCTGTCATAGATGATATACGTTCTCTCAGACTCTATATGTAATAGAAATAATGCCCCTTATGGTATAGCCTACATCATTGACTTAACAATGGTCAATACCATTAAGAACACTAAGGTCCTACCTTGTTCTTTTTCCTATGGGTATAACCCATAATCTGCCTTGGGCCACCCTATTGCAGCAATAATTTCCTAGAATCAGTTATTGTTTGAATTTTTTTTTTTATGTTTAGATTTAATAATGTTAGTTTTATTTTGTTTTTGTTTATAGATGTTTAGTTGTTTTAGTTTATAAAATAATAAAACCCCAACATTGAGGTGCATATGCATGTAACCTAGATGACACTCTAATCCGTAGAAGATGCTTGCAGTTCCCACTATAAATGTGATTATTACATTTAATCTACCTGATAATGTATGCTGTTACATTTCTTTCTATTGCTTTATCAATGTTGTAATCCCTTTTTACACCCTGCGTGGTGTATCACTGATATTTGCTTTACTAATGTACCTTGTGTTGGTTATAAATACATTTTTTTTAAAAAAAGCACCCAGACATGGTTTAAGACAAAGTGCTGGAGAATATTGAACTAACCAGCAATGAGTCCAGATTTCAATCTCATAGAGCACATGTGGAGAGATCTCAAAACAGCAGTTGGAAAAGGAACCCTTCCAATCTGAGAGACCTGGAGCAGTTGGCGAAAGAAGAGTGGTCCAAAATTCCAGTAGAGAGGTGCAAGAAACTCATTGATGGTTACAGAAGGCAATTAATTTCAGTTCTTTTTTCCAAGGGGTGTGCTACAAATATTAAATTGAGGGTACCAATCATTTTGTCCAGCCCATTTATGGAGTTTTGCGTGGAATGTGTCAGATTTGGCTTTTTTTCTCTCCACTTTTTTTTGTTTCATACCAATACAAACAAAAAAAAAATAAACATGAGAATGCCTAAACATTTGTAATTGCAACAATTTTCTGGGTGAAGTGGTGCATTATCTGACAGAAATGCAAAGGTGCCAATATTTTTGGCCATGGGTGTATATAGAAGTGCATTGGAACCCTTTGCAGTTAAGTAGGTGAAAATATGAACAAAAAAAACATATTTTTCAATATTAATATATTACTGCAAATATTTAACATTCCAATGTTCTGTACATAGCATAATATGTTCCAAGTATTTTTAAATAAATATATATATATATATATATATATATATATATATATCTGTATATATCTATACCTATATATAATCATGTATATACACTCACCAGACACTTTATTAGGTACACCAGTTCAATTGCTTGGTAACACAAATTGTTAATCAGCCAATCACATGGCAGAAACTCAATGCATTTAGGTATCTAGATATAGTAAAGACGACTTGCTGAAGTTCAAACTGAGCATCAGAATGGGGAAGAAAGGGGATTTAAGTGACTTTGAACGTGGCATGGTTGTTGGATCCAGTCGGGCTGGTCTGAGTATTTAAAAATCTGCTGATCTACTGGGATTTTCATGCACAACAATCTCTAAGGTTTACAGAGAATCGTCCGAAAAAGAGAAGATAGCCAGTGAGCAGATGTTGTGTGGACGAAAATGCATTGTTGATGTCAGAGGTCAGAGGAGAATGGACAGACTGGTTCGAGATGAAAGAAACAACAGTAACTCAAATAATGACTTGTTACAACCAACCCATATGGAAGAGAAATGTATTTCCCATATATTTAGAAAATGAAAAATATATGCAACATATATTTAACAATATATTGGCCTTCGCCAATATTTTCAAAAGACATGTATTTGAAAATGTATTTTTAGAATATATTTGTCAGATATTTTTTTTTAATCTAAAAAGGGCATTTATACATATATTTTTTAAATATATTTGTAAATGCTTTCCAAAAATGTAATTGAAATGTATTTTCCAAACACATATATTTTTGAATATATTTCTAAGATATTTTTAACATCTAAAAAATTTTTTTTACTTAAAATGTATTTTCAAAGCACATATATTTGAAAATGTATTTTTAAAAATATATTCGCAAGATATTTTTTTTAACATCTAAAAAGGGCATTTATACATACATTTATATATATTTGTAAATGAATTCCAAAAATGTAATTAAAATGTAATTTCCAAGCAAATATATTTTTAAAAATATTTGACAGATATTTTTAACATCTAAAAAAGCAATTTAAACATATATTTTTAAATATATTTGTAACTGCATTCCAAAAATGTAATTAAAATGTTTTTCCATGCAGATATATTTGAAAATGTATTTTTAAAATATATATGTCAAATATTTTTTTTAGCCCAGCTTTTTGCAGATCACCTTCAGAGCTGACTACAACAGTGCCACTCTCGGCATAGCCCTCTACCCATTTTATCCCTATAAATGTTATCTTGTATACCATGCCTATGTTTAGCGCTGCAGAGTCTGTTGGTGCTGGATAATAATAATATTTTTAACATCTATAAACATCATTTTAACATATATTTTTTTTTAAATATATTTTTGTTTTTAGTTATAACAGTTTGTTTTTTGTCAGTGAAAATTATGTGACCCACCATCCAATTTCCCTCAGCTGTGTAAAGTTGGCACTTCATGTTTTCAAAAAGTGAATACAAATATAATATTAATTTGTGCTGTAAAAATTAACATTTGTGTCAGTTTCGTTTTTGGAGATATTAAACATTGTATATGATTAAACTCCGCCCACTTTGAACTCCACGTTACTATATATATATGTGTGTGTGTGTGTATATATATATATTTTTATATATATATATATATATATATATATATATATATATATATATATATAAAAATATATATATATATATATGTGTGTGTGTGTATGTATGTATATATATATATGTCATGTGCAAACAAGAAAAGTTCCAGGAACGTAATCCTGATAAAAAAGACAGGGATTTCAGCACTTTTTTTTACAAAAAACTCACAGACACTTTGTAACATTAATTAGTAGTTTTAATCATGAAAAGGGTATCTCCTGTGCATCGGGAGGGCAAAGTCATGCAAAAAAAGTAGTGATGTTCATAAGCATTCATATATGCAGTTCAAACCCACTAATGACAAAATCAATTATAAAACCTGACCGGTCAGGGGTACACGCAAAAACAGCTAAAGTAATCAATGAAAGTACATCGAATATTTCACAAAAGTCACAGAAGTACAAATTGGCCTACTACACCCTGCTGCACACAGAAACCCCTTTAAATGTAGGCTTGGAGGTATATCCTGGGCAGGTAGTAAATGGGATCTAAGAGGCCAAAGTTATAAACTCTGTGAAATAGTAAATAAAAAGTTATATAGTTGCAAATGCAGAATGTTATAGGTTATTGATACAGAGTATACTTTCTTATATTAAGGGAGATCACCTTTAGTCCTACTGCACCCTGCTGCCGTCAGCACCCTTAAGTAGAGGGGTATAGCACTGTGCAGGTACATATATGGGATCTAAGCAGACAGGAAAGTGAGCCCCCTGAATATTTTCATAGCGAGACAAGAATGCACAGAGATACAAGTACTTAGTATGTATACTTGTTATTTCCTATAGCAACATCATACATGCAAAGCTCAAAAAGAAAGCCTGTAGACAGCATGCAAGATTGTTAGAGCAAATGTTTATGGAGAATGTCAGTATTGCAAGATTTGAGCAAGCAAAAGCCAAAGCAAGTTCGTTAGTGCAAAGTCTTAGCCAGAAATGTATGATCCCCAGCAGAGACTTATTCATCCAAGATTCAAATAGTTGTATCAAAAACTGCGCACTTGAACCATATCATTATCAATTGTGACTCGGATACCAGAAGTTCCCTTGATAGGGACACCCATCCAGAGCGGGTATTGCTAGGTATAATGATTTTCGAGTCTCAACGATTGTATTTTCATACGACCTTGCTTAGGGAGACTTTGTTGCAAATGTCCACATAACTCCGTGCTTATCCTTCTCTTTACGGTTCCATATGAACAGTGACTTTCATCACCGGGACCAAACAGTAGTGGTATTTTGCGTGCATCACGTGACCTGGTCGGCTTAACCAATGCCGACGCGCATTTCACTCGCTCGTCTGAAGTTCAGACCGGGCTTCGTCAGGGCGTTATTCAGCTTTGATTCATGCATCCTGCTTTATACTTAAGATGCATTGCGCCTCTGCTAGAAGGTGAAAATATAGCATACTACTACTAAGTCATACACTTACAGAATTATTTACGTGCTTATACATAACAGGTAAGTAGATAATTAGTGAAAAAACAAGTAACACTTTAAAACATTTTCAAACATAATGTTAAGAACAAGTTGGGTTTGTCATCAGTGAGTCTTAGAAACCAATTTAGTAACTTTAAGTATAGTATAAAAAAAGGTATATTTTACTTTTGCATATATATCATTGTATATCACTATGAACATAATTACAGGAAGCAGGCCATATCCAACTTATTGTTGAGACCATTAGGGATTTGTGTCTCAAGAATTGAGATCCACCTGCACTCCTTCCTTAGGAGGGTCTTGTCGTTATCCCCTCCTCTGCCATTTATGATGCCTTTGTCTATGCCTACAAATCTGAGGGAATCAGGGTTGCAGTTGTGTGCCAATTCAAAATGTCTTGCAACATTGCTTTTGGGATTTTTATTTTTTACATCATCCCTGTGTTCGGTGATGCGGTCTTTTATCGTTCTCCTTGTTTTTCCCACATAAAAAAGTGGGCAATTACAGGAGAGTAGATAAATGACACCTTCAGTGTCACAATTCACGAAATGATTGAGTTTATAAGTTTTACCCGTATTGGTGCTAAAATCTTTGGTCTTTCGCATATATTTACAAGCCACACATTTTCCACAGGGATAGTTACCTGAGGATCTATGTTTGGTAAGCCAGTCACTTTGTTTCACTAGTACTCCTGTGTCGCTAGTAAGAATGTGCCAGTTTTTTGCTAATATACTTTTTAAAGAGTTCCAATGACAGTTATAATCAGTAACTAATCTTATTTTGGAATCATCTGTCTTTTGTGTGGGCACAATTAATTTTTCTCTGTCCTTACACATGGCATTATTGAATGCTCCTCTCACTACTCTCTTTGAGTATCCCCTATTCAGGAATCTTTTTTCCATTTCTGATGCATGTTTTAGGTATTTTTCCTTTGTTAAACAATTTCTACGGAGCCTAAGGAATTGTCCTTTAGGTATGCCTTTTTTCAAGGATGATGGCTCCGCAGAAATTGTTCAACAAAGGAAAAATACCTAAAACATGCATCAGAAATGGAAAAAAGATTCCTGAATAGGGGATACTCAAAGAGAGTGGTGATAGGAGCATTTAATAATGCCATGCGTACGGACAGAGAAAAATTACAGATGATTCCAAAATAAGATTAGTTACTGATTATAACTGTCATTGGAACTCTTTAAAAAGTATATTAGCAAAAAACTGGCACATTCTTACTAGTGACACAGGAGTATCTAAAGAAGTAGGTGAACTTCCTAATATCACTGCCAGAAGGGCACCCAACCTAAAAGGCAAGCTTGTAAGAAGTCAGTATGTATCCAAGCAAAAACAAAGTGACAGGCTTACCAAACATAGATCCTCAGGTATCCCTGTGGAAAATGTGTGGCTTGTAAATATATGCGAAAGACCAAAGATTTTAGCACCAATACGGGTAAAACTTATAAACTCAATCATTTTGTGAATTGTGACACTGAAGGTGTCATTTATCTACTCTCCTGTAATTGCCCGCTTTTTTATGTGGGAAAAACGAAGAGAGCGATAAAAGACCGCATCACCGAACACAGGGATGATGTAAAAAATAAAAATCCCAAAAGCAATGTTGCAAGACATTTTGAATTGGCACACAACTGCAACCCTGATTCCCTCAGATTTGTAGGCATAGACAAAGGCATCATAAATGGCAGAGAAGGGGATAACGACAAGACCCTCCTAAGGAAGGAGTGCAGTTGGATCTCAATTCTTGAGACACAAATCCCTAATGGTCTCAACGATAAGTTGGATATGGCCTGCTTCTTGTAATTATGTTCATAGTGATATACAATGATATATATGCAAAAGTAAAATATACCTTTTTTATACTATACTTAAAGTTACTAAATTGGTTTCTAAGACTCACTGATGACAAACCCAACTTGTTCTTAACATTATGTTTGAAAATGTTTTAAAGTGTTACTTGTTTTTTCACTAATTATTACCTGTTATGTATAAGCACGTAAATAATTCTGTAAGTGTATGACTTAGTAGTAGTATGCTATATTTTCACCTTCCAGCAGAGGCGCAATGCATCTTAAGTATAAAGCAGGATGCATGAATCAAAGCTGAATAACGCCCTAATGAAGCCCGGTCTGAACTTCAGACGAGCGGGTGAAACGCGCGTCGGCATTGGCTAAGCCGACCAGGTCACGTGATGCATGCAAAATACTGCTACTGTTTGGTCCCGGTGATGAAAGTCGCTGTTCGTATGGAACCGTAAAGAGAAGGATAAGCTCAGAGTTACGTGGACATTTGCAACAAAGTCTCCCTAAGCAAGGTCATATGAAAATACAATCGTTGAGACTCGAAAATCATTATACCTAGCAAATACCCGCTCTGGATGGGTGTCCCTATCGAGGGAACTTCTGGTATCTGAGTCACAATTGATATTGATATGGTTCAAGTGCGCAGTTTTTGATACAACTATTTGAATCTTGGATGAATAAGTCTCTGCTGGGGATCATACATTTCTGGCTAAGACTTTGCACTAACGAACTTGCTTTGGCTTTTGCTTGCTCAAATCTTGCAATACTGACATGCTGCATATACTTTTACTCTAACAATCTTGCATGCTGTCTACAGGCTTTCTTTTTGAGCTTTGCATGTATGATGTTGCTATAGGAAATAACAAGTATACATACTAAGTACTTGTATCTCTGTGCATTCTTGTCTTGCTATGAAAATATTCAGGGGGCTCACTTTCCTGTCTGCTTAGATCCCATATACGTACTTGCACAGCGCTATACCCCTCTACTTAGGGGTGCTGACGGCAGCAGGGTGCAGTAGGACTAGAGGTGATCTCCCTTGATATAAGAAAGTATACTCTGTATCAATAACCTATAACATTCTGCATTTGCAACTATATAACTTTTTATTTACTATTTCACAGAGTTTATAATTTTGGCCTCTTAGATCCCATTTACTACCTGCCCAGGATATACCTCCAAGCCTACATATAAAGGGGGTTCTGTGTGCAGCAGGGTGTAGTAGGCCAATTTGTAATTTGTACTTTCATTGATTACTTTAGCTGTTTTTGCATGTACTCCTGACCGGTCAGGTTTTATAATTGATTTTGTCATCGGTGGGTTTGAACTGCATATATGAATGCTTATGAACATCACTACTTTTTTTTGCATGACTTTGCCCTCCCGGTGCAGAGGAAAGACCCTTTTCACGATTAAAACTACTAATTAATGTTAAAAAGTGTCTGTGAGTTTTTAGTAAAAAGAGTGCTGAAATCCCTGTCTTTTTTTTATCAGGATTACGTTGCTGGAACTTTTCTTGTTTGCACATGAGATAAATTTCAAAGGGTCTGCACCACATTGTAATTTTTATATTGCATATGGCAGCTGTGCCTAATAGCAATTGATCTAACTTAAACTCAAATAGCAATTGCGTCCTCTCCGTATTGTTCTTGATTTTTTTATATATATATATATATATATATATATATATATATATATATATATATATATATATATACAGGGAGTGCAGCATTATTAGGCAAATGAGTATTTTGACCACATCATCCTCTTTATGCATGTTGTTTTACTCCAAGCTGTATAGGCTCGAAAGCCTACTACCAATTAAGCATATTAGGTGAGGTGCATCTCTGTAATGAGAAGGGGTGTGGTTTAATGACATCAACACCCTATATCAGGTGTGCATAATTATTAGGCAACTTCCTTTCCTTTGGCAAAATGGGTCAAAAGAAGGACTTGACAGGCTCAGAAAAGTCAAAAATAGTGAGATATCTTGCAGAGGGATGCAGCACTCTTAAAATTGGAAAGCTTCTGAAGCGTGATCATCGAACAATCAAGCGTTTCATTCAAAATAGTCAACAGGGTCGCAAGAAGCGTGTGGAAAAACCAAGGCTCAAAATAACTGCCCATGAACTGAGAAAAGTCAAGCGTGAAGCTGCCAAGATGCCACCAGTTTGGCCATATTTCAGAGCTGCAACATCACTGGAGTGCCCAAAAGCACAAGGTGTGCAATACTCAGAGACATGGCCAAGGTAAGAAAGGCTGAAAGACGACCACCACTGAACAAGACACACAAGCTGAAACATCAAGACTGGGCCAAGAAATATCTCAAGACTGATTTTTCTAAGGTTTTATGGACTGATGAAATGAGAGTGAGTCTTGATGGGCCAGATGGATGGGCCCGTGGCTGGATTGGTAAAGGGCAGAGAGCTCCAGTCCGACTCAGACGCCAGCAAGGTGGAGGTGGAGTACTGGTTTGGGCTGGTATCATCAAAGATGAGCTTGTGGGGCCTTTTCGGGTTGAGGATGGAGTCAAGCTCAACTCCCAGTTTTTGAATGTCAGAAATGTATATTTGTGAATGTTGAGATGTTATATTGGTTTCACTGGTAAAAATAAATAATTGAAATGGGTATATATTTGTTTTTTGTTAAGTTTCCTAATAATTATGCACAGTAATAGTCACCTGCACACACAGATATCCCCCTAAAATAGCTATAACTAAAAACAAACTAAAAACTACTTCCAAAACTATTCAGCTTTGATATTAATGAGTTTTTTGGGTTAATTGAGAACATGGTTGTTGTTCAATAATAAAATTAATCCTCAAAAATAGAACTTGCCTAATAATTCTGCACTCCCTGTATATATATATATATATATATATATATATATATATATATATATATATATATATATATATATATATATATATATATATATATATATATATATATATATATATATATATATATATATATATATGTGTGTGTGTGTGTGTATTTATATATGTGTACATATATATATATACTTATGATGAACATTGGAGAGAAAAGTATAATCCCTCCCTGTTGGGTGAAGCGTTCTCCATATGTCATGGAGGTTTAGATCAGATAGGGATGTTTTGATCGATTTTAGTATCTGTTTGGAAATACTAGAGTTTGAGTTTGACGTGTCTAGTGTTGGTTGTAGTGGGGTGTTGAAGTCGCCACCCAGGAAGACGGTATCCTTTTGCGTGATCTAAGAGTAGTCCTGAGATTTTTTTTAAAAAGAGGTGTTGTTGTACGTTAGGGGCATACACGTTTAAAAATGTGATTGGCCTGCCAAAGAGGAGGCCTATCAGTAAAAGATATCTGCCCTCTGAGTCTTTATGTATGGAGGTTAGTTGGAAATCTATTGAAGTATGCATCAAAATGCCCAGTCCATTCTTTTTTTTTAAGCCTGAGGCAAAAAAAAACGTGGGGTATTTCTGTGTGATCCAATTAGGCCAGGGGTGTCCAAACTTTGCTCTCCAGAGGTTTTGGAACTACATTTCCGATGATGCTCAGCCAGCATTTTATCTAGCTGAGCATCATGGGAAATGTAGTTCCAAAACCTCTGGAGAGCAAAGTTTGGACACCCCTGAATTAGGCTCTCTGCCTTGTTGGAAATGCGTCTCCTGTACGAAGACCACTGCACTGTGTAGTTTAGAAAACTCTTGTATCGCTATAGAGCGTTTTCCGAGGCTATTTAATCTGTGTGCGTTAATCGTAAGTAGTGTCACAGTGTGTTCCCGTCTACGGGAGCGTGTTGTACTCATCTAAAAAAAAAAAAAAAAAGAAAAGGGGAAAGGGGGAAAAGGGAGGAGGTTAAGAAAGGGGGTTAAAGGGTGGGAAGGTAAAAGAGTGAAGGTAGGCAGCAGATAGGTGCGAGATAAGATGTAGATAACCTTTGTTCTTGGCTACCAGCTGTTGTTAATTGGGATACCAAGTTGGTAATCTGGTCCACCTATCTACCACAAAATTTAAAAGGGTGAAATTGCAAGTGAGAGAAAAGTGTTCTCCCTGCAAGTGTGTACGATAGAGAGTGGTACACTACTGGGGATGTGTCCTGGCAATGTTGGAGGGCTGTCCATTAGGTGTTTAAGTTGGTTGTGGAGTGTGTGGCTTTGTGTCATAATTGCATAATAGGTTGTTACATATTATATGATTTAGCTAAAACGTAAGGCCTGATTTTAGCTGTGGTCAATGAGTATATGCTGTATTTATTGCAAGCCTCTTTGGCTATGATTGCCTGTTTCTAGTGTTGGTGTATGCGTGGCAACAGATTTGAATTACACGTACTTTGAATTCCTAGAAACATATTGACAAGATACATAACAGGTGTTAATGTTAACCATAGCAAACTTGTTTACTGTTTTACCCATAATCTTACAATACTAAAGAATCTCAATCAATCAGAACAGCATTTCAATGCTAACATCACTACTATATTCCTATTTGGCCTTTTTTGTAAAACATTACAATTTAACTTCTGTATTAGAGTTTCAAGGGCACCTGTCATATATTAATATATCAACAGTAAATAACAACTGTGCAAACTGGGTAATATTATTTTCAATAAACTTGCATTTGGCCGCCATTTGGCTTAGTCCTTAAAACAATAACAAGGACAGGGGTCCGCTGCCCCAAAGGCATCAGTCCTGTAGAATGTCAATAGTATTTAAATGTTCATTCCTTCTGTGGCTAACTGATGTTAATTAGACAAACAAACTAAACATTTCTAATTTTAACAAAATACTTGCGTCTCCCAGGCGGGGGTCCTGTTCTTTCGAAAATATGATACCCAAGATGCAACTTAGGTCAAGAATGTCCTCCAGGGGTCAATCCCCCATCGTCTTGTGTGGCATTGTAACTCGTGCAGATGGGCCTTCCTCTTCTTGCACTCTTTCTGGTGTGTTATGTGATACTTCTTCTGCCATCTGTGGAGGTGATGGTACTTTAATAGCAAGTTGAGAGCAGAACCTGCTGAGATCTTCTTTAGTTTTATATATTGCAGTCCTATTGTCCTTGGTTGCAATTATTGAGACAGGGAATCCCCATCTATAAGGTGTTTTATTTGCTTGAAAGGCTGATGTCAGGTATGAGAGGGACCTGCACTTTTGTAGCGTTGTAGGGCTGATGTCACTGAATATTTGAAGATTGATCCCAGCGTGGCGAATTGGCTGTTTTGCTCTTGAATTTCTTAGTATTTCTTCCTTATCAGGGAAGTGTAGGAGTTTAACAATAATGTCCCTGGGGGGTGCTTTGGGCGGGGGCTTTGCTCGTAATGCTCTGTGAGCTCGTTCGAACAGAACATCTGGGGCCCCAGGTGTCCCTTTGATGGTTCGAAATAAATCTTGTATATATCCCAGGATCGCAGCGGGGGCTATGGTTTCTGGTGTCCCCCTGATCCGCAAATTATTACGGCGGCTGCGGTTTTCTAAGTCCTCTATTTTCTCATGCAATATTTCAATAGAATCTTCTTGTGATAACATTTTATTAGTGAGCTGAGTGAGATCAGAGGAGTTTGTAGTACTTTGCTCTTCTATGACCGCAACTCTTCCTTTAAGGTTAGAAATATCTTTATGGAGATCCTTGTATAGGGTTCTAACCTCATGCATAGCTACCTTTATATCCTCTTTGGAGGATAGCATGCTCAAATCAGCCTTGGTTACATAGTCTGTAGGCAGTATGTCTGGTGTAGGTTCTGGGGTAGGTAATGTTGCCTGCCTCTCCACTAATGCTTCAGGTTGTGGGGGTATAATGGGTTCAATGGGTTTTAGATAGTGCCCCATTGTTTTGTTGTTGGCCCCCTTTTCCATTTTCTGGCCTTTCCTTTGTGGCATATCAGTTAACAGAATATTTAGGGGATGTGCTCAGTTTGTGTGTATTAGGTGCTGTATTAATCTTAGTCCTGAAGGCAGCTGCTGATCTCTTTACAGACGCCTATATAATGGACAAGTGAGGCTGCAATCTATTGCTCTCTGCTAATGGCCTCTATTTCACTGCTGACCGATGTGTGTGTTTGTTATAATCTTGTCCATCTGTGCCTGCGTTATTCCTACTGTGTTGCGATGCCCTGAGGGTTAGTAGGTTTAAGTATTACCGCCACGCTTGTTGCGCACTTATGTTACGTGCGTCTTTACTATTCCTAGTGTCCTTAGTGTTTGTATATTTGTCTAGCAGCCCTATCCCACCTGACCTGTTAGTGCTTGCCTTTTTTTTTTTGTCCACAAAATTGTTGCGTGAATGTCCCCACCTCAGCCTCTGCCTGTTTCACTGTCCGTTATTATTACATGGCTTACTTGTTGTTGCCACGTGGGTTGCCGATGTCTGTGCAGAGGCCCCGGTGAGTATTGATGTGAAGGTCTCTTTTACTTGCGGACAGTCAGTTTTTATAAATTCCGGTTTGACCCTGTTGCAGTCTATTGCTTTTTAGACTGTCATTTCTCCTGAGTGCTTAATGTTTCCAGCCACACTAATGGTGTAATTAGCCCTCCAAGTATGCCGGGCCTAGGAGCTCTATCTCTCTGCTGCCATTCAGCTCCGTGGCTAAGCTCCGCCCCCTCTGAGGCTGTTTTTGACAGGAAAACACCATGGGTCATAGTGCCTGATCAGTAACTTACCTGCCTTACTTGTCTTGCCCCCCACAACAAGTGGTTTTGTAGACTACATTGCTTTGGTGTAAGGTCCCACATATGGGGCCCCATTACATATGCGGCATCGCCCGCAAAAGCTGTCGACGCCAGTTTTTACGCGATTTTAGTATCACATATACAGCGTAGCATACAAGTTACGTGCATATATTTCACCCATTGCCCGCAATTTTTACTCCCGTAAGCTAACATGGGACCGCGTCTTAAATCGGTATACAATATTCAGCGCAAGGACTTACATGGTGAAAATGGAGAAATCTTACTCAATTTTTATCTCACCATACTAAGACAACCGCAGCAGGCCTTGCGCTGAGTATGGGAGCACCGTAACTCCTGAAACTGCCTGCAAAAATAAATACCTAACGCATGCACAATATCTATATACCGGTCAACCGCCAACCCCCACCGCAATAACGAATAAACTGCTAGGTTTAGAGTTTTGCGGCCAAAGGGGTGCGTTAGCTACGCGTGTTTTTTTCCCCCCCGCACCTTTTAAATAAGGCTGGTATTTAGAGTTCTCTGAAGGGCTGCGTTAGGCTCCAAAAAGGGAGCGAAGAGGCATATTTACTGCCACTTCAACTCTAAATACCAGCGTTGCTTACGGTAGCGGCCAGCTGGAAAAACGTGCTTGTGCACGATTCCCCCATAGGAAACAATGGGGCAGTTTGAGCTGCAAAAAAACCTAACACCTGCAAAAAAGCAGCGTTAAGTTCCTAACACAGCCCCATTGTTTCCTATATCTGCACCTAACACCCTAACATGAACCCCGAATCTAAACACCCCTAACCTTACACTTATTAACCCCTAATCTGCCGCCCCCGCTATCGCTGACACCTGCATTTTATTATTAACTCCTAATCTTCCGCTCCGGACACCGCCGCAACCTACATTATCCCTATGTACCCCTAATCTGCTGCCCCTAACATCGCTGACACCTACATAATATTTATTAACCCCTAATCTGCCCCCCCCAACGTCGCCGCTACCTTACCTACACTTATTAACCCCTAATCTGCCGATCGGACCTCGCCGCCACTATAATAAATGTATTAACCTCTAAACCGCCGCACTCCCGCCTCAAAACCCCTATAATAAATAGTATTAACCCCTAATCTGCCCTCCCTAACATCTTTGACACCTAACTTCAAGTATTAACCCCTAATCTGCCGACTGGACCTCGCCGCTACTCTAATAAATGTATTAACCCCTAAAGCTAAGTCTAACCCTAACACTAACACCCCCCTAAGTTAAATATAATTTTTATCTAACGAAATAAATTAAATCTTATTAAATAAATTATTCCTATTTAAAGCTAAATACTTACCTGTAAAATAAATCCTAATATAGCTACAATATAACGAATAATTATATTGTAGCTATTTTAGGATTTATATTTATTTTACAGGCAACTTTGTATTTATTTTAACTAGGTACAATAGCTATTAAATAGTTATTTGCTATTTAATAGCTACCTAGTTAAAATAATAACAAAATTACCTGTAAAATAAATCCTAACCTAAGTTACAATTAAACCTAACCCTACACTATCAATAAATAAATTAACTAAACTACCTACAATTACCTACAATTAAAAAAACTAAGCTAAATAAAAAAAAAACCCCACTAAATTACAAAAAATAAAAAAAGATTACAAGAATTTTAAACTAATTACACCTACTCTAAACCCCCTAAAAAATTAACAAGGCCCCCCAAAATAAAAAAATGCCCTACCCTATTCTAAAATAAAAAGTTAACAGCTCTATTACCTTAGCAGCCCTTAAAAGGGCTTTTTGCGGGGCATGCCCCAAAGAAATCAGCTCTTTTGCCTGTAAAAAAAACCATACAATACCCCCCCCCAACATTACAACCCACCACCCACATACCCCTAATCTAACCCAACCCCCCCTTAAATAAACCTAACACTACCCCCCTGAAGATCTCCCTACCTTGTATTCACCCAGCCGGGTATCACCGATCCGTCCAGAAGAGGTCCTCCAGAGGGTCCGAAGTCTTCATCCTATCTGGCCAGAAGAGGTCCTCCAGAGGCTCTGAAGTCTTCATCCAGGTGGCATCTTCTTCCATCCGGAGTGGAGCGGGTCCATCTTGAAGCAGCCGGCGTGGATCCATCCTCTTCCGAATGAAGGTTCCTTTAAATGATGTCATCCAAGATGGCATCCCTCGAATCTATCAGCCAATCGGAATTAAGGTAGGAAAAATCTGATTGGCTGATCCAATCAGCCAATCAGATTGAGCTCGCATTCTATTGGCTGTTCCGATCAGCCAATAGAATGCAAGCTCAATCTGAATTCGAGGGACGCCATCTTGGATGACGTCATTTAAAGGAACCTTCATTCGGACTTAGGACGTCGTTAGAAGAGGATGGATCCGCGCCGGCTGCTTCAAGATGGACCCTCTCCGCTCCGGATGGAAGAAGATAGAAGATGCCACCTGGATGAAGACTTCTGAGCCTCTGGAGGACCTCTTCTGGCCGGATAGGATGAAGACTTCGGACCCTCTGGAGGACCTCTTCTGGATGGATCGGTGATACCCAGCTGGGTGAATACAAGGTAGGGAGATCTTCAGGGGCTTAGTGTTAGGTTTTTTAAGGGGGGTTTGGGTGGGTTAGATTAGGGGTATGTGGGTGGTGGGTTGTAATTTTGGGGGGTATTGTATGTTTTTTTTTACAGGCAAAAGAGCTGATTTCTTTGGGGCATGCCCCGCAAAAAGCCCTTTTAAGGGCTGGTAAGGTAATAGAGCTGTTAACTTTTTATTTTAGAATAGGGTAGAGCATTTTTTTATTTTGGGGGGCTTTGTTATTTTTTTATGGGGCTTAGAGTAGGTGTAATTAGTTTAAAATTCTTGTAATCTTTTTTTATTTTTGTAATTTAGTGGGGGTTTTTTTGTAATTTAGTTTAGTTGATTTAATTGTAGGTAATTGTAGGTAGTTTAGTTAATTTATTTATTGATAGTGTAGTGTTAGGTTTAATTGTAACTTAGGTTAGGATTTATTTTACAGGTAATTTTGTTATTATTTTAACTAGGTAGCTATTAAATAGTTAATAACTATTTAATAGCTATTGTACCTAGTTAAAATAAAGACAAAGTTGCCTGTAAAATAAATATAAATCCTAAAATAGCTACAATATAATTATTCGTTATATTGTAGCTATATTAGGATTTATTTTACAGGTAAGTATTTAGCTTTAAATAGGAATAATTTATTTAATAAGATTTAATTTATTTTGTTAGATAAAAATTATATTTAACTTAGGGGGGTGTTAGTGTTAGGGTTAGACTTAGCTTTAGGGGTTAATACATTTTGAGTAGCGGCGAGGTCCAGTCGGCAGATTAGGGGTTAATAAGTGTAGGTAAGGTAGCGGCGACATTGGGGGGGTCAGATTAGGGGTTAATAAATATTATGTAGGTGTCGGCGATGTTAGGGGCAGCAGATTAGGGGTACATAGGGATAATGTATGTCGCGGCGGTGTGCGGTCGGCAGATTAGGGGTTAAAAAAATTTATTAGAGTGGCGGCGATGTGGGGGGGCCTCGGTTTAGGGGTATAAAGGTAGTTTATGGGTGTTAGTGTACTTTAGAGCACAGTAGTTAAGAGCTTTATAAACCGGCGTTAGCCCATAAAGCTCTTAACTCCTGACTTTTTTCTGCGGCTGGAGTTTTGTCGTTAGAGTTCAGCCAAGACTCTAAATACCGCCATTAGGAAGATCCCATTGAAAAGATAGGATACGCAATTGGCGTAAGGGGATCTGCGGTATGGAAAAGTCACGGCTGGAAAGTGAGCGTTAGACCCTTTCCTGACTGACACTAAATACCAGCGGGCGGTAAAAAGCAGCGTTAGGACCCCTTAACGCTGCTTTTGACGGCTAAAGCAGAACTCTAAATCTAGGCGAAAGTGTTTTAACCCCTATATCTATTATAAAACCCACACCGCAACTACAAATAAAGTATTAACCCCTATATCCGCCAATCCCAACATCGCAAACTACCTAATAAAACTATTAACCCCTAATCCACCATTAACCCACAACGCAAACTACCTATTAAAGTATTAACCCCTAAACCGCCAAAGCCCACAACGTAAATAAATAATTAAATTACTAAGCCCCCTAACCTAACACCCCCTAAATTAACCCAAATTACCTAAATTACAAAAAACTAAAATTACTATTAAAATAAAAAAAACTGACACTAAAAATAAAAAATAAACTAAGTACAAATTAAAGGGACAATCTGGTCAAAATTAAGTCTGGTGTAGACTGTCCCTTTAAACTACAATTACAGAAAATACAAAACAAAATTATCAAATTTTAAAAAATTATAGCTAATCCATATGAAAATAAAAAAGCCCCCCCCCCAAAATAAAAACACCCCCTACTCTAAGAATAAACTACCAGTATCCCTTTAAAGGGCTTCTTGCAGGGCATTGCCCCAAGATAATCAGCTCTTTTACATTAAAAATACACAAAGTCTCCCCTAACAGTATACCCCCCACCCACCCACCAAACCCCCCAAAATAAAAAACCTAACACTAAAAAAAATTAAACTACCCATTGCCCTGAAAAGGGAATTTCTTGGGCATTGCTCTTAAAAGGGAATTTAGCTCTTTTTCAAAATGTCCACCCTAATCTAAATAATAAACCCCCAGTTTGGTACTCACCGTTCCTGAAGTCCGGCGGAGAAGGTCCTGTCCCATGCGGTGAAGTCTTCTTCCAGGAACCATCCAGCGTGGGCCGGAGCTGAAGACTGGTGACCCTGGGACTGAAGACTGGCGACCCTGGAACTGAAGACCGGCGACCCCGGAGCCATTGAGCGTGGAGGATCCTCTTTGTACGATCGTCGCCGTACACTGGATAGTGAATTCAAGGGACGCTATTAAAAATGGCGTCCCTTGAATTCCTATTGGTTGATTTGTTTCTTCAAATTCAAATCAGCCAATAGGAGAGCTACTCAAATCCTATTGGCTGTTAGGGGGAACTTTGTGTATTTTTAATGTAAAAGAGCTGTTTATCTTCAGGCAATGCCTTGCAAAAAGCCCTTTTAAGGGCTACTTGTAGTTTAGCATTAGATTAGGGGGGGTGTTTTTTAGGGCGGGGCTTTTTTACTTTCATAGGTATTAGGTATTTTCTGTAATTGTATCTTAAAGGGACAGTCTACACCAGAATTTTAATTTTGACTAGACTGTCCCTTTAATTTTTATTTTTTATTTTTAAAGTAGTGTTTTTTTTATTTTAATAGTAACTTTAGTATTTTGTAATTTGGGTTAATTTAGAGGGTGTTAGGTTAGGAGTGTTAGGTTAGGGGGCTTAATAATTTAATTATTTACATTGTGGGCTTTGGCAGTTTAGGGGTTAATACTTTAATAGGTAGTTTGCGTTGTGGGTTAATAGTTTTATTAGGTAGTTTGCGATGTTGGGGTTGGCGGATTTAGGGGTGAATACTTTAATAGGTTTATTGCGGTATGGGTTTGATGACGGATTTAGGGGTTAGTACTTTAGTTAGTACTTGCGGTGTGGGTTTGATGGCGGATATATGGGTTAATAGTTTAAATAGGCATATTGAGTTGTGGGGGGGTTGTCGGTTTTGGGGTTAATACTTGTATTAGTTCCGATGTGGGTTTGATGGCAGATATAGGGGTTTTATGTGTCGGGCTTATTTTTGGGAGGCGTGTTAGACTTTTACGGGAGATTTGGGTTTTTTTTTTTTTCTTTTCTTAGGCGCCGGCAGTTTCTAAAGTGCCGTAAGTCACTGGTGACTACAGAAATTTACGCTCATTTCTGGACATCGCTAGTTTATCCGACTTACGGCACTTTATGAACTGCCGGCGCCGTACATGTAATAACCCGATGTGCGTGGTGAAATTACAGGCGGCATGGGTTCTAGTGCTTGCGCTGAAGCCTGCGCCGTATATGTAATCTCGTCCATGATGTCTTGTGAACTCTCACCATGTTATGAAAGAAAACAAATTTTATTGTTGCCTGATGAATTAATTTCTTTCATAATAGTGAGGCGGGAGTCAACGAGCTCCGCCCTTGTCTTTCTGTACAGTTGATGACAGTACTTGTTTTACACTTCTTCCTCTGCTTTGTCAATTCCTCTTTTTTTAGTTTTCCTTCTCTACTTGGTATGTTGAGGTATTTTTTCCTAATCCTTATCCTAGTGGACTGGAGTGGTATTTATTTAAAATTGCAGCATTACCACATACAAACGTTCTGTGTATTTATTTACAAAACAGCACAAATTATATTTTGAGTGGCTTATAACTAAAGTTTATGTCCCTTTCAAAGTGTTTTTTATTTTATAAATTTTATACATAGATATATTAAATTTGATAAACATCTTTTTAATGTAGATAATGTGTTTATTTTAAAACATGTCTGCTTATTTTTATACATGTTTATGCGTATGATTTTGATTATTAACCATGAAGTGTTTGTTTAAATGATTACTGAATATCTAGGAAGAACAAGGAGTGTTTAAAAAATACAGTATTTATTTTAAGACATATTAATGAAAAACACACAAAAAACTGGGATTTTTTTGAGATGCATATACACCTAGATTACAAGTTTTGCACTATAGAGGGTGCGAAATGAACCCTACAAAAGTTGCGTTATTTCACCCTCCTTAGCGCTGCCATTACAAGTTTTAAAAAAGCCTCCTTGTGCGTGCGATATGGGGGCAATGAGCTCCATACTGCACAAAATACAAGCGCTGCTTTGACGTGCTCATGCACGCTTTCCCCATAGACATAAATGGATTTGAATCCGCTAATAGGAATAGGAGCTGCTTAAATCCTATTGGCTGATTTGAACAGCCAATAGAATTTTAGCAGCTCTGATTCCTATTGGCTGATTTAAAATTTTCAGCCAATAGGAATGCAATGGTACCCCCAGTATAAAAGGGGTACCATGCATTTTAATCCTCAGTGTGTGGCGGACGATCACATGAAGAGGACCTCCGCCTTGAACCTTCGCCTGGACCTCTGCCTTGGATCTTCGCCTGGGCCTCCGCGCATCGACCGCTCCGCCTCCGCAGGGATGAAGATGCTGGTCCCGCAATGAATGAGGATGGAGCCGTCGGGATGAAGATCTTTCAAGCGGGACTTTAGCAACTGTGCGTACCTATAGAGGAGTTAGTGTTAGGTTTTTTGGGGTGGTTTTTTTTTTAGATTAGGGTTTGGGCATTTCTTAAAAGAGCTGAATGCCCTTTTAAGGGCAAGAAAAAGAGCTGAATGCCCTTTTAAGGGCAATGCCCATACAAATGCCCTTTTCAGGGCAATGGGTATCTTTTTGAGTTAGGTTTTTAATTTTGGGGGGTCGGATGGGTGGTAGGTTTTACTGTTGGGGGGGTGTATCTTTTTTTTCAGGAAAGAGAGCTGATTTCTTTAGGGAAACCTTTTAATGGCTATTGGTAGTTTATTGTAGGCTAGGGGGTGTTTTTATTTGGGGGGCTTTTTATTTTGATAGGGCTATTATATTAGGTGTAATTATTTTTATTTTGGATAATTTCGTTTGTTATTTTTCGTAATTTAGTGTTTGTTATTTTTTGTACTTTTAGTATTTTTTTATTTTTTGTAATTGTAGATTTATTTTTCTTAGTAGGGTTAGGTTTTTTTAATGTGTAATTTAATTAATTTAATTGATAGTTATTTTAATTTTAGTCTAATAGTAATGCTAGTTTAATTTATAGTTTAAACTTAGTTATTTTAATTTCCCAGGTAAGTTTGTATTTATTTTAAGATTGTAATTTTTATTTAAAGTTAGGGGGTTGTTAGGTTTAGGGGTTAATAGTTTAATTTATCTTTTAGCGATGTGGGGGCTGTCGGTTTAGGGGTTAATAGGTTTATTTAGTGGTAGTGATGTGGGAGGCCAGAGATTTAGGGGTTAATAACTTTATTTAGTGGCGGCGATGTCGGGAGAGGCGGAATAGGGGTTAATATATTTATTATAGTGTGGGAAATGTTGGGGTGCAGGGGAATAGGGGTTAATAACTTTAGTATAATGTCAACAATGTCGGAGAGCGGCGGAATAGGGGTTAATACATTTTATTAGTGTTGGCGCTGTCGGGAGCAGAGATTAGGGGTTAATAAATTTTACGTAGTGTTTGCGATGCGGCAGGGCCTCGGTTTAGGGGTTAATAGGTAGTTTATGGGTGTTAGTGTACTTTGTAACAGTTTAGTTATGAGTTTTATTTAACAGTTTTGTTGTGTAAAACTCATAACTACTGCTCTCAGATGGCGGTACGGATCTTGTCATTATAGAGTAAAACTCATAATGGCAGCGCTATAGGAATCCCAGTGCAGGACTGATGTTGCGTTATAGGCTAAAAGGCTTGCGGTACAGCTATACCGAAAATACTTGTAATGGTTGCGTTGCTGTTTTAACACTAAAATTACCATTTTTTTTCAGCATTAAAACACGAACGCAAAACTTGTAATCCAGGTGATAGTTTGCTTGTAATGTCAAGGCTGCTGTAGAAAAAGTAGAAATATCCAAAAATACTCAAAAATGCATAAAATCATAAAAATGTACTCAAACAAGTGATACATTTGAACACCGTTTTTAAATTTTTCAAATGCCAAATGTTAGGTTCAAATCCATTAGAATGCCACAAGAGAACTGTTTTCAAATAATTTGCAATGGCTTCTAAACAATTTAAAACACTTTGACACCTTTTTAAATGGCCTACAATATTTGTAGAAGAAATCACAGCCTGGCCATTTCATTTGGTAAAGTTGCACTGCTACAAGGAATAAGGCTTGCAGCAACTAATTATTCTTACCCTTGGTCAGAGCAATAATTTATGATGTGTTTTTTTTTGTTTTTTGAGCGATTAAGATGTATAAATGATGCTACTCAGTATTTCAAAAAGCATTTCATTAATACCCTTCAGCGTGTTTAAATTGCATTCAGTCCCTGAAATTCATCTCTGCAATCCCTCTAACACTGTCAGCAACTAAGCAGTTAAATGGAACGTTTTACCCCAATGTGGGACCTTAATAAACAAACTCCATATATCATCTTTCCTTGGCTCATATATCAACACAGCTAATAACAGAGCTGTGGAAGGCAATAACCAAGTTCATAATAAATATTAGTTCATTACTTTCATTACACAAGGGTTGTTTATCTAAGCTAGTCTTCCATCATTTGGGTTTAATTGCTCATTACTAAATCATTAAAAGTTAGTATGCAAAAAACAAACAAACAGGGAAAGTGAACTTAAACTTCTTTGGGAGACAGCAGATAGTGTTATCTAAGCCCAATATATAGTATTCCTGCTGGAACTTAAACTTCGCTAGAAGTAATCTTTTCGAGTGATCAGGTTAGAACACATATTACAAGTTGAAAGTGAAACTTTTTGCGCATTAGAAAAAAAACAAAACCTAACACTAACCCCTCTTTAGGTACTCACAGTTGCTGAAGTCCCGCTTGAACGATCTTCATCCAGGCGGCTCCATTTTCATCCGTCGCAGGACCGGCATCTTCTTCATCCCTGCGGAGCAGTCGATGTGCGGAGGCGGAGGTCCAAGGCAGAGGTTTTTTTTTTTATTTGGGGGGGCTTTTTTATTTTAACAGGGCTATTAGAATTAGGTGTAATTGTTTTTATTTTGGATCATTTCATTTGTTATTTTTTTGTAATTTAGTATTTTAATTTTTTTTGTAGTGTTAGGATTTTTTAATGAGTAATTTAATTTATTAAATTGATAGTTATTTTAATTTTAGTATAATAGTTATGTTAGGTTAATTTATAGTTTAAACTTTTTAATTTAAAGTTAGGGGGTTGTTAGGTTTAGGGGTTAATAGTTTTATTTAGTTTTTTGCAATGTGGGGGGCTGTTGGTTTAGGGGTTAATAGGTTTATTTAGAGGCAGTGATGTGGGAGGCCATAGGTTTAGGGATTAATAACTTTATTTTGTGGCAGCGATGTCGGAGCGGCGGAATAGGGGTTAATATCTTTATTATTGTGTGAACGATGTTGGGGTGTGCGGAGGAATAGGGTTTAATAACTTAATTATAGTGGCAGCACTATCGGGAGCAGCAGATTAGGGGTTAATAGATTTATTTCAGAGCGGCGATGTCGGGGGTGGCAGATTAGGGGTCAATAAATTTATGTAGGTGTCGGCGATGTTGGGAGGTGGCAGATTAGGGGTGTTTAGACGTGGGGTTTTTGTTAGGGTGTTAGGTTTAAACTTAACTTTTTTTCCCCATAGACATCAATGGGGTTGCGTTACGGAGTGTTTCATTCCGCGATCACAGGTGTTAGTTTTTTTTCTAGCACTTTCTCCCCATTGATGTCTATGGGAAAGCGTGCATGAGCACGTCAAAGCAGCGCTTGTATTTTGTGCGGTATGGAGCTCATCTCCACCATTTTGCACGAACAAGGCGGCTTTTTCAAAACTCGTAATGGCAGCGCTATGGAGGGTGAAATAATGCAACTTTTGTTGCGTTCGTTTTGCACACTCTTTAGCGCAAAACTTGTATTCTGGGTGAAACATAACATTTTTAAATATGTAGAAAAAAGGTTTCCAAGAAGGCAATGACCCTCAGTTATATAAAAATAGAAAGTCCAATTTATTAAGTACACTTAGTGCAAATATTTAAAAGCAAGCAGAGCAGCATCAAAAATGTACAAAAGCAGTAGGTAAGATCACAGTCATTGTGAAGTTAATTACTACATACATTTAAAGAACCAACTCTCACCTGATTGGTGCTCTAAAAACATACACCTACTAATTAGATTGTAACACAAGGTCCTAAAGACCTCCCTCTCTCTCCTGTCTTGTTTAATATTATTGGCATTTTTATTGATGTTTATCCCTTTCAAGAACCAGAGCTGTATGATTTTAACCCTATGTAAGCTCAATCACAATTATACAGTTCTACCATAATAACTATATGGAATATTTAGAAAAGATAATTATAAAGATACATATTATCCATCTGTGTAACATAAGATGAGCTACTAAAGGGAAAAAATTCTAGGGAATCATCTAAATAATCAAAACAGAGACCAACAGGACACTCATTTAAGTCATTCATTATCCTTTTTCATCAGAAGCTCACTGGATTATTTTAGGTACTGGACCATAATCACATTGTGAACATTAAATCATATACTGTGTTGTTGTTGTTCCACCCCCCCCCCTATATATCAAAAGGTGTAGGGAAATACCAAGGGTGTGTTTTAACATTTTCACTCCCAGAAATTAATAATGTCATTGGCTGAGTTAAAGCCCATTGGAGTCAACGTGCCCAACTTATTGATCCAATAGACTTCCTGTCTGGCTAAAATGGACCACTTGTCACCTCCTCTAGGAGGACTCTTAATAAGTTCTATAGCATTCCATTTGAATGTTGACACATTCTGATGGTGTTCATCTATAAAGTGTCGTGCCAACTCTGAACATCTCATTTTATTTGTGATATATCCCAGATGCTCTCTTATCCTTGTACGGACATCTCGAGATGTCATTCCTATATATTGTTTGGAATGAACCGAGCATTCAATCAGGTATACCACAAAGGTAGAGGAACATTTAATGCAACCTTTTGTGTCAAAATTCTGGCCTGTTGAGTATGACATGAAATTTGGGCCCACTTTTATGTACTCACATGCTTTGCAGTTTTTTCCGCATCTATATGTGCCATTGTGTGTGAGCCAGGAACTATTGCTTTTTGGTGTTCGCAATTGGCTAGGGGAAAGCATATTACCTAGTGATAGATTCCTAGAATATACAAATTTGCATCCTTGTTTAATGGTATCCTTTAGGAGGTCATCTCCATACAGGATAGGCAAATACTTCCTCACTATCTTACAGATATCGTAGTATTGCGAGGAATATTTGGTTACAAAAACAGGTTTCTTACGTATTTCATCATTTCTCTCCTGTCTATTCTTCCTTCCTCCTAAAAGATCTTCCATTTTACATTGTTGAACCTCCTTAAATATATCTTTTATTAGGTTGTCTGAATATCCCCTTTGTTTAAATCTATTTGCCAAGGTGCTGGCTTCTGCTTCAAAAGTATCCTCTTTTGAGTTAATGCGTCTGTTTCTTAGAAACTGGCTTTTCACAATTCCTCGAAAGACATGCTTCGGGTGTGCACTCGAAGCATGTAGTAGTGAATTAGCTGTGATGGCTTTACAATACAAAGATGTGTGTATTATTTTAGACTTAAAATCAAATATCAGTTTAATGTCCAGAAAATTAATCTCTGTTTTGTGCCATTCAAAGGTAAAATTAATCTCAGGTACACATGTAATGAGATATTTTACAAAGTTCTCTGTCTCTCTTTGATCAAAGGTACTGATGAATATAAGGTCATCAATGAACCTTTTATAGAATTTAATGAAAGGGTTGTTATCCCCCAGAAGAAGGGTATATTCAAGCCAACCCATAAACAGGTTGGCATACGAGGGGGCGAATTTCGCCCCCATCGCTGTACCTCTCTTCTGGAGGTAAAAAACCCCCTTGAATGAAAAGTAATTATGTTCCAACAGGAACTCTATAGATCTCAATACAAAATCTTTAGTTTCATCATTATAGTCAGTTAGTAGATCCAGAAAAAAATGAACAGCTCCAATACCTAGAGAGTGAGGAATAGAAGTATAAAGAGCGGTGAGATCCACCGTCAACCAGCTCATGTCCTCTTCTACCTGTATGTTTTTAACCATGGTCAACATATGTGATGTATCCCTAAGGAAACTAGGTAAAGAACTAACTAGTGGCTGTAAAATATTGTCCTCCCATTCCGACAAATGTTCAGACAGTGAGCCTATACCTGCCACTATAGGTCTGCCTTTGATGTCCTCTAGACACTTTTGAACTTTTGGCAAATGGTGGAATATGGGTAGGATAGGATTTTCCACCAAAAGGTGTTCCAATGTATTCCTATCAATAACCCCCATATACAACCCATCGTCTAAAAGAGACTTAAGTTTTTTACAGAATATCACAGTTGGGTCCCCACATAGTGGCTGGTATGACTCACTGTCCCCCAATTGTCGATGGGCTTCTTTAATGTACATTTCTCTGTCCATTACTACCTTGTCCGATTGCTTAATTACAACAGACAAATTATTCTGTAGAGAGGAAATACCCTCCCTCTCTTTTCTAGATAAATTAGAGTGGCTTGTATTGGCTGTAGTGTCCAGATAAGCTAAATCTTCCAAAACTCTTTTATGGAAATTCTCTAGGGATTTACCCCTAGACTGTACCGGATAAAATTTAGATTTCTGTTTCATGCCATGACTTGATATTATACATCCCTGAGATATATGATCACTTTCAGCATTGAGAGACTGCAGGGTATCCAAATCCTGCATGTCTGTAAATGCAACCATTGTATTTAGATTGTCTCCTCTACCAGTATCCTCTGTATCTTCCTTAAAATTCGTTTCTGCCTGTATATTGTCATGTTCAAAATTTTTTTTAAATATGTGTAACATGCTCCGGGTTTCGTGCTTTAGATCTAATGCGACAGCGTGTTAGCACACATGAAAAAATAGTTATCTAATAATTTCTCCTTCTTAATTTTTGAGTCACTTTCACTGCAAATGATAGATACTCAGTCTATGTAAATCACTTTACTATTGTTACTATGATTCAGTGGTTACCTTGACAACCGTCCTTTGGCGTTTTTTTTGTCTAATTAGGGGGTGGGGTTTATTGTTTGGTTATAAATGCACTTCAGTTTGTAACACATGTGTCTAAGGAAACGTCACACGGTCACAGTAAAAATCAAGATTAAAAATCCAGTGAGTGCAAGTTTTCTTTTATGCTATATATATATATATATATATATATATATATATATATATATATATATATATATATATATATATATATATATATATATAAAGCAGCAAAGAGGAAGTCACTCACAGGGTCTTGCAAAAAGATAAAGTATTTATTTTGATGTTTCGGGTGTTACCCCTTTCTCAAAAAACAGCACAGTGTGAAACAGTATACTCACCCCCCTTAAATACCCCTGCAAAGCAAACAATCAGTGTGGTAAACACCCTGGCACCTGGAAGTAAAAACCATGTCACATGGACTTCCGGTGGGAGGAGCGAAGGGAGAGCAGCAGGCTATGTGAGCTCCGGCAAGAATCTACACAAAAGTCATTTATTAGCCTGCATCTCCCTTGCTCCCACGCACAAGCCTTGTTCATACCGGGTCTGGGACCATTGCTGGGCTAGGTGATCGACCGGCAACGAAGCATGAGGGGCGGAATACACCCTAACCGTGGCAGTCAGAAAGGAGAAGACGGAGCGTATAGCCGCCATCTTGGCCATACCGCAACTCCACGTGACAACTGGACGGCAACGGCTGTCCCTCTGGAAATAGAGAGAAGACACTACATGCTGAATTATATCCCCAGGAACTACACAGATATAAACAATCACAAGACCACGTATGCAGAGATATTACAGTAGTTTTTATAAAACTACTAACAAAATGTCAGCAAAAAATAAACAGGCAGACAGGAGAACAAAACACCATGCAGAGATACACGCTTCCATAACAGCAGCTGATGACACTGAAGCTATGCTGACTCAGGAGACACATCCTATTGTAGCGCAAATCTCAGCTTTATTTTTACCCAAAATTGAGCAGCTACAGATGGGTGTAGAATCATTAACCACAGAATTTAAACAGTTCTCAAGAAGGCTCACGCATGTGGAACATAGAGTATCTGAACACGACGACCGGCACAGAGAGATGTTTACCTCCGTAACTAATCTGCAGAAGCAAAATACAGACCTAAAGGCTCGCCTAGACGACCTTGAGAACAGGTCTCGCAGGAACAATTTAAGGATTGTAGGCTTGCCAGAGTCAGTTCAGAGCTCAGCACTTATGCACTTTGCAGAAGTTCAACTCCCTCAACTGCTAAAGTTAGCCGACAAATAATTCCCATGCATAGCAGAGAGGGCTCATAGAGTGGGACAACCGAGGTCAGAACAAAAGAATAAAGAGATACCACGACATGTCCTAATTAAATATTTAAATTTCAAAGATAAAGTGGAACTCCTTAGAGCATACCGAAAAGCAGGCCCTATCACCTTTGAAGGGAAAAAGGTGCTACTATTTCAAGATTATTCATCAGAAGTTACTAGAAGGCGAAGAGAATTTTCACCCTATTGTCAACGTCTGTTAGAAAAAGGAAGATCAGTGGCACTGCTATTTCCAGCTAAACTGCGACTACAGACCAGTAATGGCCCACAGTTCTTTGACTCTCCTGCACAGCTTCAAAAGTACCTACAAACAGAAGAGAAGGACTTACTTTCCAATGGAACTCTGCCACACTTGGAACAGAGTGGAGAACAACCTAGATGAACTAAAGACACGTGCTCTTGAAGCATCCAAACACTGAAACTGGTACCAATAAGATAGCATGTTATGTTTTGTTGGGGACATACAGAGAGCCAGGGTTGAAACCCTCAGACTACCTATACAAGCCCCAGCTATTTCTATTTATTCTTATTTGTTATTTCTTGCTAAGGACACAGTGAGAACCATAAAAGTAGCTCTTAAGTTATCCTTGCAAGTCCAAGTTATATTTATTTTGTCCTTACTGGTTATAGTCTGCTGGGAATACAATGAGAGTCATGGAAATAGCTCTTAAGTTACCTTTAGTCCTAGTTATTTTTATTTCCATTTTGTTATAATATGTTGGGAACATACTGAGGACCATGGTTGTAACTCTATGTTGCCGCTATTAGCCCCAGCTATACTCATTCATAATAGAAAGGGGGGGGGGAGTTAGAGAAACTGCCACGGGAGGATAATAATTCCTTTATTGATATGTTTGTATATGGTTGTTTGTTCTTGGTTTAAAGTGTTTGTTTATGTATTAATGCAATATCTCAGGTTTTCACACAGCAATGCCCTAGGGAGGTTTCTGATAAACTCTAGTGACCAAAATTTGGAAGATCCGCAAATGGCAGGACGAGATCCAGGAGAGGATGAGTACAATTTTGTTATAAGGGTCCTATCATATACATGGTGCCGCAATCAGCAGGTATGGAAAGTTCGCTTTGTAGACATTTTCTTACTTAGACAAGTTTATGGCTAGCACCAGGGCAAATATAATTACGTGGAATGTAGGAAGGGTCACTTCACCTATTAAGAGAAAATGTATTTTAAAAACACTAAAAAACAAGGGAGCCGATATTGCAGTTCTGACAGAAACATACCTCACGGTCGCTGAACATGCAAAACTCAAACAGGCTTGGGTACAAGAGGTTATTAGTTGCTCTTTTCCGGGAAGTAGAGCTAGGGGAGTAGCCATCTTATTTAGAAAGGAAATGGCCTATAACATATTACATAAAGAAATTGATGTAAACGGCCGATATGTTATCTCACACTTAAAGTTAGGCAACATCACAATAGCACTGGTAGGAGTTTATGGCCCGATTGGGAATAAGTCTACTTTTTGGACAGACCTACAGAGGAAGTTATTGAAATCAGTGCATCTCCCTATGGTAGTTGGAGGGGATTTTAACATAGCACCCCACGTTCCTCTAGATCGATTTAAAAACCCAGCCCTCACGCCATTTAAAAACGACATTGAACACTAATTCTAAAAGGGAGACGAGAATACTCACCAAACTGCAGAAAAATCTTAGATTGATAGATATCTGGCGCTCACGTAATCCAGAGGCCAGAGACTACACATGTATCCCTCCTTCTAAATTAACTCTATCTCGTATAGACTACTTCCTGGTATCTAGGATCTTGACTACTAAGATCACAGACATTAAAAATGATGTTGTGACACTGTCCGATCATGCACCAGTGAAATTAGTTATTAACACAAGACATGACTTGCCACGTGAGAACAAATGGTCTTTCCCCGTATATCTGTATAAAGACCCAAATCTACGGAACTATCTGATAGGTGAGTGGTATGCATATCACGACATTAACATACAACACCTACAAAATCCTATACTGTTTTGGGAGACGGCAAAGGCTGTTTTGAGGGGGGTAATCACTAACTATGAGGCAGGGATCCGTAAGAAATCCAAAGAGAAGGAACAGCTACTACTCAGACAGTTGATAAACGCCCAAAATAGATACCTTAAGACACCTAATCTTAGCAATAGGAACTCCTTCAAACAAGTTAAGTTAGCCAGAGACAACGTCCTTCTGCAGAACACAGTAAGGGCTACAACTAGATTGCAAGCCAGGTTTTATCGATTTGGAAACAAGACTGGTAGATCATTGGCCCTGCTGACCAGAATCGCTAGGCCACCAAATATTATACAGGTCATAGGGAAGGGAGGGGAGATCCATCCACACACCGAAGAGATTCAACAGGTCTTCACTGACTACTATTCTAAGCTCTATAGCCCACAAGAGATCGATAGAGCTAAGGTAGAGGCATTCTGGGACACTTTAAAATTACCTATACTCACAGAAGACCAATTACACGGGCTAAATACTCCCATTACAACAGGAGAGGTAAATAAGGCAATAAGAGATCTTCCCCTAGGTAAAACCCCAGGTCCTGACAGCATACCCGCTTAGTTTTATAAACTTTTAAGGACAGAGATTTCAGATACACTGGCCCACCTATATAACAGCATACTCACAGGACAAACCATACTAAATCACAGATTCACTGAGGCCCATATTAGTGTTTTGTTGAAGCCGGGAAAAGATCCACTGAAACCAGAATCATATCGTCCAATCTCCCTATTGAACCTAGATTACAAGCTTCTCACTAAAATACTAGCAACCAGATTAAGTAATATTCTACCGACCCTGATACACAAAGATCAAACGGGCTTCATTAAGGGCAGATCTTCTGTTAAAAACATTAGAAAGGTGCAGCTAATTTTGTCATACTTCTGGAAATCTAGAAAGGAGCCTGATCAGGTGGCGCAGGCAAAGGCCTGCATGTTAGCTTTAGATGCCGAAAAGGCTTTCGATAAAGTTATCTGGGAATACCTATTCATAGACTTAGAGAAATTTGGTTTTGAGGGTAATTATTTAACAGCTATCCAAAATCTATATCAAAACCCAGTATCAGCAGTTATTATAAATGGAAGGGTTGCCCCCACCTTTCAACTGTTCAGAGGCACGAGACAGGGATGCCCCCTTTCCCCGCTCTTTCACCCCCACTTGCTCAAGCCATTAGAGAGAAAATTCAAGGATTGAAGGTGGGGACCGCAACTATGCACTTATCATTATATGCGGACGATATGATTCTGTTTATTCCCGAGCCCAGACTCACCCTCCCAAAAATACTAGAACTCATTCAGGAATTCAGTAGAATCTCAGGCTATCTATTAAATCAGGAAAAGTCAGAATTAATCTGGCTAACAAAAAATAATCCCCTAGACACAGCGGGTCTCAATTTTAAACTTGTCACCACACACTTCACATATTTAGGGATAAAGTTATCGGTTAACCCTGCCCAGTGGTACACAATTAATTATAAACCTTTGATCCAGAAAGTGACTAATCATATAGACGGATGGAAAGGGCTCCCACTCTCACTCTCAGGTCGCATAAACTTGATAAAAATGATTACATTCCCGAAACTATTATACATGTTTCAAATGTTACCAGTTATGCTGAAGAGTATGGATTTGAAAATACTAAATGCCAAGATCTTAGGCTTTGTGTGGGCAAATAAGAAACATAGAATAAGTGCTCAAAAATTGACATGCTCTGTGATGCATGGTGGGTTAGGTCTCCCTAATCTCAAGCTGTATAATTGGGCATCTTTATCAAAATTTGTAATTGACTGGCTGAGTCAAACGGAACACTACACCTTTAGGAACTTAGAGGAAGAACAGATTAGGCCATTGTCACTGGGGGTCCTCCCTCATTTGTCGATACAGCAAATTTACCAACATGCAGGGGGGTTGCTCCCACTAGTAGAACCGTTGAGGGCCTGGAGAGCAATCTGCAAATGGCTTAATCATGCACTAAATACATACCATTCCAGGGGAACCCTAATTTTATAGCAGGGCTTACTACTCACCCCTTTAAAATATGGCAGCAACAGGGATTACAAAACATACAGCATTTCTTAGAAGACTCAGGAGACACAATCAGGAGCTTTACATCACTATGCAATTAGTATTCACTACCACGCACACATCACTTTGCCTATCTGCAAGCAAGACATTATGTTAATAGCCTCCTGCAAGGAGAGGACACTTTAAGAACAACACAACCAATAGGACAGGACTGTTGCAGCAAAGTGGGCTTCCTCTTTGGGGGAACCAATTTCTGCAGACAAGATACAGACTAGCATAATGATGCTGAGGAAAAGCACATTGTCACAGGACTTAAGAGACTCACATATTCGTTTATTACATCAAGCCTACATCACACCAAGAATATATAAGAAATGGGCACCACAAGTAGATAACATTTGCCCCAAGTGTCACAAACCTAACCCTGATTTATCTCACATGATATGGCGCTGTCCACGCCTGGTTAAATATTGGAACTCCATGGCCTACTGGCTTAAGACCCTCGGGAGAGTTAATATGGAGATAACTGATGAAACCATACTTTTCTTGCAACTCCCCAGGGGATTAAAGAAACAAAGTAAAATACTGGTCACCATTATCCTTTTAGCTAGGAGACTAGTGTTTCAAACATGGACATCCAAATCTGTACCCACATTAACTCAGCTGAAGAACTCCCTTATTCATCAAATGACAATAGAATTATATGACTCAGTGGGTGACATGACACTCAGGACACAAAGTTTTATGAGCAAGTGGGAAAGCTTTATACGCACACTACCCATGCAAGTACAAACACACTTATTGTTTCCAATAAGAAATATGGAATACATGTTAAATGCAAGGCTGAGAGGGGACTGGCGGTTAGAGTTTGATTAGCGAGAGAACTACAGCTTACAATAGGTCAATGGGAGTGAGAGGAGGAGAAAGGGAGTCCTAGGGGGCATTGCTGTGATATCTACATGTATATATTCATTTACAGCTATGAAACATGAGATGTCAAGATATTATGTTGAATTGTTGAAAGGTTACACGGTTTATTGAGGTAGATAGTAGTTTTATAAAACAAGAGAAAATACTTAAAGTTTCAAATTAGCAACAGACATGAGTACGAGGAATATGGAAGAGTGCCATGAGAACAAAAGCGATGAGAGCAGTAGATGATGTTAGCATTTATTTGACTGTATAACCACTGTATAACTATAAACATGATTATACTACTGTCTCATTCTATGCCTGTAAACCTTTAAGTTGAAAAATAAAAATTTGAAAACCACATCACATGACACAAGGTCAAGCCCTGTTGGCATAGCAACCAGACACTCAGTAGTGTAAAACCAAGTGAAAGTTAAAAACATAGTGAAAGTTAAAAACATAGGCAAAACAGATTGTTAGGAGCAATATATAAATACAAAGATGGATTTAAACTAAAATGTTAACAACCAAACAAGCAGTAGTATATTATCATGCAGATAGCGTTAATCACCAGGGTGACCATAATCCCACAGCATAAATACACATAGCCATATACAGCCTCAACCATATCATATCTTAAAGTACAGGTAATGAACTACTGGACAATTTGCGGAGCCCAGGTATAGAACTACAGATAGCGGTCTTCTTAAGTCCCCCCTGTCATTTCATGCAGGTAAAAGTAGTAAGGCATAGAGGCAAAACACACAAGCCTGGTTGAACCTGCAGTGATAGTCGTTATCACACACTCCATGCCACGGCACATAACCAATGCAGATACCCAAGGGAAGGTATCAGACCAAAAACATAACTAAAGAAAATACCCAAGAGAACTTAAACACATAGTTAGAGGCAGTCCCTTATATGGTGTACCTTACTAGATTACATAATGTCCGATAGAACCAAGGCAGGAACAGTCTTGAAAATAGAGAGGTGGTTCATTACAGAGTCTTGTCCCTATAAACAGCAGTGCCAGTCAAGGTGGACATTGAGTCCCCGGGGGGTCATTGTCCCAAGATTGAAAATCCATCTTGACTCTCTTTGTAAGAGAATTTTAGCCCTGCCACCCCCCCTACTAAGTGGGGGGATGTGGTCGATAATGATGTATTTAAGGTCGGTTACCTTGTGTCCTGCTTCCATGAAATGCGGTGCCACTGGCTGATCTGATGTACCTTTATCCAATGCTGCACGAATCGCGGACCGGTGGTTGGCCATTCTGGTCCTTATGTCATCAACCATTTTTCCTACATAATACATCCCGCACACACAATGCAGGAGGTATACAATGAATGTTGTGGTACAGGGGACCCTGTGTCTGATTTTAAACTTTCTGGTGGAATACGGATGGATGAAGAAGCTACCTGTAGAGAGACCTCCACAGGTGGTGCAACCCAGGCACCTAAAACAACTTTTCTTAGTTTTAAGCCAGGTGTCATTGCTCTAACAGTTCCTGGGGTCAGTTTTTATTAGCTGATCCCTCAGTGAGTTAGCTCTGTGGTACCCAATTCTGGTTGGGGGCATGCATTTGAAAGGTAAGTCTTTATCAGATGATAAGAGTCCCCAGTTTAGCTTAAGGGTATCAGCAATCCCTTCTTTATTCTTTGTATAGATGGTGGTAAACGTGAGTCTATCCTCAGGTGTGGTAGCATTAGTACCAGCTAGCAGGTCCTTTTGCGCTGTATCCGATACTGCCATTACAGTATACTGTTTAAGAGATTGTTGTGGTTGTATCCCCTCCGTCTGAATTTAGTCATCATGTCAACCAGTTGTGCTTCTTTCAGCTCCTCAGTGGTATTATTCCTAGCTACCCTCTTGAATTGGGATGGTGGGAGTGCCTTCTTAAGGCTGGGTGGATGGCAACTGGTTGCATGAAGGACGGAATTCTTGTCCGTTGGTTTACTGAAGAGGGTAGTGTTTAACTTATCACCATGCTTGAAAATTCTTATGTCAAGGAAGTCTATTGCTTGTTTGTCATATGTAAGCTTGAACTTGACTGTCAGATGTACCTTGTTGAGTACCTCAAACCAGGCTAGTAGTTGGTCCTCTGTGTCTGTCCACAGAAACAGGTCATCAATGTACCTCTTGAATATTGGCACTCTGTTGTCTTTGAACAGGTTGGCGTATGATGGGGCCATGTTAGACCCCATCGCCATTCCAGCCACTTGTAGGTAGAAAGATCTTTCGGAACGGAAATAATTGAGTTCTAGACATAGTCTCAGCATTTCACATATGACATCCGGGGGGGCCCAACATACGGATACTTGAGAAGTTGTCGTCTTGTGGCTGCTATGCCCTCCTGGTGAGGAATGACTGTGTAAAGACTGGTCACATCCAGTGTGACCAGCAGTGTATTTTCAGTGAGAGGAGGTAAGTCCAGTATTAATTTGAGCATGGATGCTGAATCCAAGAGGAAAGAGGGTACGTTGCGGACAATAGGTTGTAGAAAATAATCAATATAGGTTGCTATTGGTTGTAGAAGAGAGCCGACAGCTGACACAATAGGTCTCCCAGGGGGAGCGTCCAAGCTTTTGTGTACTTTAGGTAGCATATAGAGAACTGGTATTCTAGGGAATTTTACCATCATGTACTCGCTGGTGTTGGTATCAATATAATTGTTCTTGAGTAACAGTTGTATCATCTCATCCAATATTATCTTGAATTGTTTGCTAGGATCACCTTGTAGCGGGCAATAGATGTCCTTGTCCTCTAACTGTCACATTACCTCTTTCTTGTAATCGGTGTAGTCTTGCAGGACTACAGCACCACCTTTGTCTGCCTCCCTTAGAACTATGCTGTTGTCCTCTTGTAATGTTCTCAAAGCTTCTCTTTCTTTGATGGTTAAATTGTGTCTGTATTGTTTGCGCTTTATACACTTTTCTTCACATTCCTGCCATAGCAGTCTGGAGAAAGTCTTAATTGATGCATTGTGGCTGTTTGGGTCATAGGTGCTTTTACCCCTAAATTTAGTGCCTGTTTCTGTACTGTTAGTATTGCCAAAATGTTCCTTTAGTCTTAAGGTCCTAGAGAATCTCTGAACGTCCACATAAAGATCAAAGTTGTCCGGTTGGGAAGTTGGCACAAAAGAGAGGCCCTTGTTTAGGACACTCCTTTCTTCATCTGTGAGTATGTGGCTGCTGAGGTTAATGATCAGTTCCTCCTTGATCTGCCCCTCCTGGGTGGTCTCAGTGGGCGGCCTGTGCTCCCCCCTTCGGGTATGCATCCTCTGCCTCCTTTGTTTTTTGAACGTGTCTACATCCCCTGCTGGTAGTCTCCAGTGGTGGTGATCTGGAGGAATTATCTGTATCAGAGCTATTACCTGAGCTGTCTAGGGTCCCAGTCAGTCTTGTGCGGCTGTGTCTTTGCCTCCACGGTCTGTTCGATAATGTGTTCTCTCATCAGGGCTCAATTGCCAACGATACACACTCTTATTTTTATAATCTTGTGTTACATCCTCAAGCGTGCGATTTTTGAACACTATTAATTCGTTCTCATATTTGTCCACTTCTTCCTGTTTCTGTTAATCTCCAGCAGTCTGGTTACTTCTTCAATGACCAATAGGATTTGGTCAAGGGAATATTTATTCATAATATTACACCATTTGAGGCAAAAGGCTGGGTTATTACGGCCTATGGTAGGCGTATTTCTAATCCTGAAGACCCGTGGAATGAATTTTTTCTGTGGTATTCTGACAGGTATGTTGCATGCAGAATAAGATCTTTTTCCTCAATTTAGTCAGTTTAGCATAAATGTGTGAGTCTTGTTCTGTAGTTACCCTTAGTGGCAAGGAGGTATATCTGATCCTTGAGGCATCTTCCTCAGTAAAGAAGAATTCCTCTTCTCCTTTAATTTCCTCTGTGTAATCCTCTTCAGTCTGTTGCTCCATGTTACAAATAACATACAGTGTATGTTGCTGAGATGCTCCTTGCTACCGTAGTAGTTAACAGAGGTATGCTGCAATCCAGATGCGGGTGCTCCTAAAGAGAATAATACATGTAGAAGGTGTAGTAGCACTCCAGCTTCAAATAGCTCAGTTCAGCTCACCTTGCCCCGGGTGCACTTCAAGAGTATAGATAAAGCAGCAAAGAGGAAGTCACTCACAGGGTCTTGCAAAAAGATAAAGTATTTATTTTGACGTTTCGGGTGTTACCCCTTTCTCAAAAAACAGCACAGTGTTAAACAGTATACTCACCCCCCTTAAATACCCCTGCAAAGCAAACAATCAGTGTGGTAAACACCCTGGCACCTGGAAGTAAAACCACATCACATGACACAAGGTCAAGCCCCGTTGGCATAGCAACCAGACACTCAGTAGTGTAAACCAAGTGAAAGTTAAAAACATAGTGAAAGTTAAAAACATAGGCAAAACAGATTGTTAGGAGCAATATATAAATACAAAGATGGATTTAAACAAAAATGTTAACAACCAAACAAGCAGTAGTATATTATCATGCAGATAGAGTTAATCACCAGGGTGACCGTAATCCCACACCATGAATACACATAGCCATATACAGCCTTAACCATATCATATCTTAAAGTACAGGTAATGAACTACTGGACAATTTGCGGAGCCCAGGTATAGAACTACCAATAGTGGTCTTCTTAAGTCCCCCCTGTCATTTCATGCAGGTAAAAGTAGTGAGGCATAGAGGCAAAACACACAAGCCTGGTTGAACCTGCAGTGATAGTCGTTATCACACACTTCATGCCACGGCACATAACCAATGCAGATACCCAAGGGAAGGTATCAGACAACTTAGCAAAGCAAAAAATAGGACAACTTCAACAAAGAACACTTCAAAGAACATAGTACACTTCAAAAAACATAACTAAAGAAAATACCCAAGAGAACGTAAACACATAGTTAGAGGCAGTCCCTTATATGGTGTACCTTACTGTAAATGGCTATGTGTATTTATGCTGTGGGATTACGGTCACCCTGGTGATTAACGCTATCTGCATGATAATATACTACTGCTTGTTTGGTTGTTAACATTTTTGTTTAAATCTATCTTTGTATTTATATATTGCTCCTAACAATCTGTTTTGCCTATGTTTTTTACTTTCACTATGTTTTTAACTTTCACTTGGTTTACACTACTGAGTGTCTGGTTGCTATGCCAACGGGGCTTGACGTTGTGTCATGTGACGTGGTTTTACTTCCAGGTGCCAGGGTGTTTACCACACTGATTGTTTGCTGTGCAGGGGTATTTAAGGGGGGTGAGTATACTGTTTCACACTGTGAAAGACTCTTTGCTGCTTTATCTATACTCTTGAAGTGCACCCGGGGCAAGGAGAGCTCAACTGAGCTGTTTGAAGCTGGAGTGCTACTACACCTTCTACATGTATATATATAATTACTCTGCAAACCCTCACAGCAACTTCCATTCCTCTACCATCCTTGGAATTTCTTGGGAATTCGCCTGCTTCTTGAAGCCATCGTGCAGTTTTCTACAACTGGAATCGTTGAAATACCTGGTATATATCTGGACAAGAAAGTTCATACCAAGACAAGAAAACCAAGCTCCAAGAGGCAATAAATACAGGAAGTTTCCTAAAGAAACCAGCACAAAGGAGACCTACATCCCATTCTACTCCAAGAGGCAGCGATTTTATACAGACCAGAACATCCAGGATTCATCTAACCACTAGATACATCCTCCAATGCGGCAAACTTACCTCATAGGATTGAGGTAACTTTTGGTAAGGGTATCTATTACTCCTTCACTACACTAGGATTCCAATATCCTATCAAAAACTCTAATATATATACGTATATTCATATACTTTTTTTCTCTCTTTTTTGTTTTCTTTACCCACCAACACTGCCGAGACTTGAATATATTCAGTTTTTAAGAATTTCCATAAGCGCTGTTTACCCCTTGACTCATATATATATATACAGTGGATATAAAAAGTCTACACACCCCTGTTAAAATGTCAGGTTTCTGTGATGTAAAAAAATAAGACAAAGATAAATCATTTCAGAACTTTTTCCACCTTTAATGTGACCTATAAGCTGTACAACTCAATTGAAAAACAAACTGAAATCTTTTAGGTAAAGGGAAATAAAAATAAAAAAATAAAATAATATGGTTGCATAAGTGTGAACACCCTTTTATAACTGGGGATGTAGCTGTGTTTAGAATTAAAGGGACATGACACCCACATTTTTTCTTTCATGATTTAGAAAGAGAATGCAATTTTAAACATCTTTCTAATTTACTTATATTATCTAATTTGTTTTATTCTCTTGATATTCTTTGCTGAAAAGCATATCTAGATATGCTCAGCAGCTGCTGATTGGTTGCTGCACATAGAAGCCTTATGTGATTGGCTCACCGTGTGCATTGCCTTTTCTTCAACTAAGGATATCTTAAAAATTAAGCAAAATAAATAATAGAAGTAAAGTGTAATGTTGTTTAAATTTCTATTCTATATCTGAATCATGAAAGAAAGATTTTGGGTTTAGTTGCCATTTAAGCAATCACATTCAAAATCATGTTAAATAGGAGTCAGTACACAACTGCCATCATTTAAAGTGCCTCTGATTAACCCCAAATAAAGTTCAGCTGTTCTAGCAGGTCTTTCCTGACATTTTGTTAGTCGCATCCTACAGCAAAAGCCATGGTCCGCAGAGAGCTTCTAAAGCATCAGAGGGATCTCATTGTTAAAAGGTATCAGTCAGGAGAAGGGTACAAAAGAATTTCCAAGGCATTAGATATACCATGGAACACAGTGAAGACAGTCATCATCAAGTGAAGAAAATATGGTGCAACAGTGACATTACCAAGGACTGGATGTCCCTCCAAAATTGATGAAAAAACGAGAAGAAAACTGGTCTGGGAAGCTACCAAGAGGCCTACAGCAACATTAAAGTTGCTGCAGGAATATCTGGCAAGTACTGGCTGTGCGGTATATGTGACAACAATCTCACGTATTCTTCATATGTCTGGGCTATGGGGTAGGGTGGCAAGACAGAAGCCTTTTCTTACAAAAAAAAACATCCAAGCCCGGCTAAATTTTGCAAAAACACATCTGAAGTCCCAAAGGCATGTTGCAAAAGGTGTTCTGGTCTGATGAAACCAAAGTTGAACTTTTTGGCCATAATTCCAAAAGATATGTTTGGCCCGAAAGAACACCATACCCACAGTGAAGGATAGTGGTGGCAGCATCATGCTTTGGGGCTGTTTTTCTTCAGCTGGAACTGGGGCCTTAGTCAAGGTAGAGGGAATAATGAACAGTTCCAAATACCAGACAAAATTGGCACAAAACCTTCAGGCTTCTGCTAGAAAGCTGAACATGAAGAGGAACTTCATCTTTCAGCATGACAACGACCCAAAGCATACATCCAAATCAACAAAGGAATGACTTCACCAGAAGAAGATTAAAGTTTTGGGATGGCCCAGCCAGAGCCCAGACCTGTATCCAATTCAAAATCTGTGGGGTGATCTGAAGAGGGCTGTGCACAGGAGATGCCCACACATTCTGACAGATTTAGAGTGTTTTTGCAAAGAAGAGGGGCAAATCTTGCCAAGTCAAGATGTGCCATGCTGAAAAACTCATACCCAAAAAGACTGAGTTCTGTGATAAAATCAAAAGGTGCTTCAATAAAGTATTAGTTTAAGGGTGTTCACACTTATGCAACGATATTATTTTAGTTTTTTATTTTTATTTCCCTTTACCTAAAAGATTTTATGGTTTTTTTTCAATTGAGTTGTACAGTTTATAGGTCACATTAAAGGAGGAAAAAGTTCTGAAATTATTTATCTTTGTCTCATTTTTTTGTGATAATATGAAAAAGAGAAGGATGATCCAAAAACGATGGAGCCCCACAAGAAAAATAAATAAAATGAGAACATTATTCAGATGCTTAAAAAATAGCATTGACCACAAGTAAGTGCTGAACTCAGACATAGTCTGATTACGATCATTCAGCACTTGTGGTCATTGCTATTTTTTAAGCATCTGAATAAAGTTTGCATTTTATTTATTCTTCTTGTGGGGCTCCATCATTTTTGGATCATCCTTGTCTTTTTCATATTTAACACGGAGTACTGAGACTCCAACAAGATTCTTCACTCTGGGTACGCCCCCCGAGCCAGAAGCTATTGGCTAAAGTGTGTGAGGGAATTGCCTGCCACGTCACTACACGGAAGCAAGGACAGATTCTGTTGCAGTGAAAAAGTCTAACAGCAATCAAGTCAGCTCTAAGCCGCAGGAGGAACTATATAGTTGGAGAGAAAACAATTTCTCAGTGAAGAGTCTTCCGACTTCTGGATGGACACGACAGCGGGTGAGTGTTGGTTTAGCCACTTGTGAAGTGGACACCGTTAACACGCATAGTGTGTATTTTGTTTTCCCTGCTTTGCCGTTTCCTAGGGACACATGCAGCTGTCATAAGGGGCGTTGGGAAACACACTCCTTGTCTGTTGACACGTTGTACTCTGGTATTGGGTTAGGAAGTGGTTGACCCCTAAATACTGCCTACTGACTAAATCTCTCACTATCAATGGACTTTTCCTCACTATATGCCTAGACACTAATGGTGGAGTATTACAAATACTGTACTATACCGGTTCTCCCGAAGAGGGTTACAATTTTACATTTGGATATATGTGATAATGTTAATGTAAAATATATATCTATAGCTATATATCTATAGGAATATATATGCAGGTATAAGTATAGATATGATTTGAATAGCCAATAGGATGTCAGTAGCTCTCATCCTATTGGCTGTTTTGAACAGCCAAAAGGATTTCAGAAGCTTTCATCTTATTGGCAGATTTGAATTTAAAGATCAAATCAGCCAATAGGAAAGCAAGGTATGCCATTTTGAAACTGCTACCTTGCATTAAAATTCAGTGTACGCCGGTGGCCATATGAAGAGGACGCTCTGCGCAGGATGTCTTCGCTGTCCATAATAGCTCCGTGCCACCGCAGGATGAAGATAGAAGATGTCCCCTAGATAGATGAAGGTGTCGCCATCTGGATGAAGACTTCTCGCCACCTGGATGAAGATGGATGTCTGGACTTCAGGAACTGTGATTAGATTTCATGGAGTTAGTGTTGTTTTTTTTATTTTTATTTTGGGGGGGGGTTAGATTAGGGCTTTGGGCACTTGTAAAAGAGCTGAATGCCCTTTAAAGGGCAGTGTAGAAGAGCTGAATGCCCTTTTAAAGTCAATACCCATACAAATTCCCCTTTAAGGGCAATGTATAGCTCAGTAATTTTTAGAGTTAGTTTTTTTATGTGGGGGGGTTTACTTTTAGAGGGGGACTTAGTAAATTTTTAAGGTAAAAGAGCTGTTTAACTTAGGGCAATGCCCTACAAAGGGCCCTTTTAAGGGCTATTGGTAGTTTATTGTAGCTTAGGGGGTGTTTTAATTTTGGGGGGCTTTTCTATTTTTATAGGGATATTAGATTATGTGTAATTGTTTTTATTTTTGATAAGTTCGTTTTATTTTTTGTAATCTTAGGCCTAGATTTGGAGTTCGGCGGTAAAAGGGCTGTTAACGCCACGCGTGTTTATGTCTAACGCACGTCATTGTTTGACTCCGGTATTTAGAGTTAAAATAAGACCATCTAACGATGCTCCTAACGCGTGTATGTCACACGCGTAATACTGCCCGCGTAAGACAGTCTCCCATAGAGATCAATGGGAAAGGCAAAAAATTGCTTTTTTCACCTAACACTAGATCTCGCGAGAATACGTACAGCTCGGTCATATGACGCATACCACATCATGCACAACAATAACACGCCGCAAATGTCACAACAACAATCAATCAACAAAGCACACAAGCATTACACATTCACAAGCGGGGGATGTTTTAATAAAATTTTATACGGGGAATACGCATATACTTTAAGATGCGGAAAATCGCTAAATAACAACAAGGATTAAAAATGATATACATACACTCGAAACAAAATCGCATTCAATATCACTATATATTATGACAAACATACATATACAACACTTCACAAAGAACACACCATTGGACTGGATGTCCCTCCAAAATTGATGAAAAAACGAGAAGAAAACTGGTCTGGGAAGCTACCAAGAGGCCTACAGCAACAGCAACATTAAAGTTGCTGCAGGAATATCTGGCAAGTACTGGCTGTGCGGTATATGTGACAACAATCTCACGTATTCTTCATATGTCTGGGCTATGGGGTAGGGTGGCAAGACAGAAGCCTTTTCTTACAAAAAAAAACATCCAAGCCCGGCTAAATTTTGCAAAAACACATCTGAAGTCCCAAAGGCATGTTGCAAAAGGTGTTCTGGTCTGATGAAACCAAAGTTGAACTTTTTGGCCATAATTCCAAAAGATATGTTTGGCCCGAAAGAACACCATACCCACAGTGAAGGATAGTGGTGGCAGCATCATGCTTTGGGGCTGTTTTTCTTCAGCTGGAACTGGGGCCTTAGTCAAGGTAGAGGGAATAATGAACAGTTCCAAATACCAGACAAAATTGGCACAAAACCTTCAGGCTTCTGCTAGAAAGCTGAACATGAAGAGGAACTTCATCTTTCAGCATGACAACGACCCAAAGCATACATCCAAATCAACAAAGGAATGACTTCACCAGAAGAAGATTAAAGTTTTGGGATGGCCCAGCCAGAGCCCAGACCTGTATCCAATTCAAAATCTGTGGGGTGATCTGAAGAGGGCTGTGCACAGGAGATGCCCACACATTCTGACAGATTTAGAGTGTTTTTGCAAAGAAGAGGGGCAAATCTTGCCAAGTCAAGATGTGCCATGCTGAAAAACTCATACCCAAAAAGACTGAGTTCTGTGATAAAATCAAAAGGTGCTTCAATAAAGTATTAGTTTAAGGGTGTTCACACTTATGCAACGATATTATTTTAGTTTTTTATTTTTATTTCCCTTTACCTAAAAGATTTTATGGTTTTTTTTCAATTGAGTTGTACAGTTTATAGGTCACATTAAAGGAGGAAAAAGTTCTGAAATTATTTATCTTTGTCTCATTTTTTTGTGATAATATGAAAAAGAGAAGGATGATCCAAAAACGATGGAGCCCCACAAGAAAAATAAATAAAATGAGAACATTATTCAGATGCTTAAAAAATAGCATTGACCACAAGTAAGTGCTGAACTCAGACATAGTCTGATTACGATCATTCAGCACTTGTGGTCATTGCTATTTTTTAAGCATCTGAATAAAGTTTGCATTTTATTTATTCTTCTTGTGGGGCTCCATCATTTTTGGATCATCCTTGTCTTTTTCATATTTAACACGGAGTACTGAGACTCCAACAAGATTCTTCACTCTGGGTACGCCCCCCGAGCCAGAAGCTATTGGCTAAAGTGTGTGAGGGAATTGCCTGCCACGTCACTACACGGAAGCAAGGACAGATTCTGTTGCAGTGAAAAAGTCTAACAGCAATCAAGTCAGCTCTAAGCCGCAGGAGGAACTATATAGTTGGAGAGAAAACAATTTCTCAGTGAAGAGTCTTCCGACTTCTGGATGGACACGACAGCGGGTGAGTGTTGGTTTAGCCACTTGTGAAGTGGACACCGTTAACACGCATAGTGTGTATTTTGTTTTCCCTGCTTTGCCGTTTCCTAGGGACACATGCAGCTGTCATAAGGGGCGTTGGGAAACACACTCCTTGTCTGTTGACACGTTGTACTCTGGTATTGGGTTAGGAAGTGGTTGACCCCTAAATACTGCCTACTGACTAAATCTCTCACTATCAATGGACTTTTCCTCACTATATGCCTAGACACTAATGGTGGAGTATTACAAATACTGTACTATACCGGTTCTCCCGAAGAGGGTTACAATTTTACATTTGGATATATGTGATAATGTTAATGTAAAATATATATCTATAGCTATATATCTATAGGAATATATATGCAGGTATAAGTATAGATATGATTTGAATAGCCAATAGGATGTCAGTAGCTCTCATCCTATTGGCTGTTTTGAACAGCCAAAAGGATTTCAGAAGCTTTCATCTTATTGGCAGATTTGAATTTAAAGATCAAATCAGCCAATAGGAAAGCAAGGTATGCCATTTTGAAACTGCTACCTTGCATTAAAATTCAGTGTACGCCGGTGGCCATATGAAGAGGACGCTCTGCGCAGGATGTCTTCGCTGTCCATAATAGCTCCGTGCCACCGCAGGATGAAGATAGAAGATGTCCCCTAGATAGATGAAGGTGTCGCCATCTGGATGAAGACTTCTCGCCACCTGGATGAAGATGGATGTCTGGACTTCAGGAACTGTGATTAGATTTCATGGAGTTAGTGTTGTTTTTTTTATTTTTATTTTGGGGGGGGGTTAGATTAGGGCTTTGGGCACTTGTAAAAGAGCTGAATGCCCTTTAAAGGGCAGTGTAGAAGAGCTGAATGCCCTTTTAAAGTCAATACCCATACAAATTCCCCTTTAAGGGCAATGTATAGCTCAGTAATTTTTAGAGTTAGTTTTTTTATGTGGGGGGGTTTACTTTTAGAGGGGGACTTAGTAAATTTTTAAGGTAAAAGAGCTGTTTAACTTAGGGCAATGCCCTACAAAGGGCCCTTTTAAGGGCTATTGGTAGTTTATTGTAGCTTAGGGGGTGTTTTAATTTTGGGGGGCTTTTCTATTTTTATAGGGATATTAGATTATGTGTAATTGTTTTTATTTTTGATAAGTTCGTTTTATTTTTTGTAATCTTAGGCCTAGATTTGGAGTTCGGCGGTAAAAGGGCTGTTAACGCCACGCGTGTTTATGTCTAACGCACGTCATTGTTTGACTCCGGTATTTAGAGTTAAAATAAGACCATCTAACGATGCTCCTAACGCGTGTATGTCACACGCGTAATACTGCCCGCGTAAGACAGTCTCCCATAGAGATCAATGGGAAAGGCAAAAAATTGCTTTTTTCACCTAACACTAGATCTCGCGAGAATACGTACAGCTCGGTCATATGACGCATACCACATCATGCACAACAATAACACGCCGCAAATGTCACAACAACAATCAATCAACAAAGCACACAAGCATTACACATTCACAAGCGGGGGATGTTTTAATAAAATTTTATACGGGGAATACGCATATACTTTAAGATGCGGAAAATCGCTAAATAACAACAAGGATTAAAAATGATATACATACACTCGAAACAAAATCGCATTCAATATCACTATATATTATGACAAACATACATATACAACACTTCACAAAGAACACACCATCGCAAAATCACATTTAAAAAGAATACTATTGGACAATGTTAGAGAAAACGACCACTATGACATCATCGCATTCTACACATTCCACAAATACCAACTCAAAATGAGCATGCGCAAATTCACACACCTAATACACATTGCACTAATATTAATTGCTAATAAAGCACACCTGAACACTATTTACAACGCAAATAGGTACATCATTAAACATTTACACAGGGTATATAAGCACCACACAAGCATGGCTTCTTTGACTGTGTTGCTGTTGGGTCTTTGGAGATTGGAGATTTAAGAATAGAGAGTTTGAGAATTTTTGAGAGTTAGTGTTAGCGTGAGAGAGTCAGTTGGTAGTGTTAGCGTGAGAGAGTGAGTGAGTTAGTGGTAGTTAGTGGGAGTGGGAGAGAGTCTGTTAGTGGGAGCGTGAGTGAGTTAGTGGGAGTTATTAGTGAGAGTTGTTAGTGGGAGCGTCAGTTAGTGGTAGTTAGTGAGCGTTAGTGGGAGTGTTTGTTAGTGAGAATTAGAAGTAGTGTGAGTTAGCGAGCGAGTGATTTTTCTGTACACTTAACACATTTACACGCAAACACATTCAATACATACATACACTTATCAATTACACTACATACACTCCATACCCCCTACCCCCTCATACTACACTCCATACCCCATTCCTTGTAGTCCCATTCCCTTTCATCCCATTTACTCTTATCCCATACCCCATACCCATCCCATACCCATCCCCTAGTTACATTTAGTTTACATATCCTCCTTTTAGTCTTATTCTTTTCGTTTATTTAAATACTCCTTACCCTCTTTGTTTTTTACATCCCTCTCACACTTTAAGCACCTTTTTTGTCTTTTTAGTTCTTTATTTTGACCCCCTTTAATTTCATCACACTCACTTTTTGTTTGATTATTTGGGGTTTAGTTTAGGGAAGAGATGGAGGCCAGGCAGGGGACAGGTAGAGGGGGGAGTAGAGGGAGGGGGAGAGGAACAGGGCAGGAAGGGGGGCAGGAAGGGGGGCAGGAAGCGGGGGTGGAAGCGGTGGGTGGACCCAGCCACTTGGTTCAAGATGACCAAGTGGCTGGGCCCAGTGGCGGTCAGAGTAGGGCTTCACAGTCCGGGAAACAGAGGGCATCATCACAGGGGAAGGCCAAGGCGACTAGGGAGGCGAGGTTTTCGATGGAGGAGAAGGAGGCCCTCATAGAGGCCTATATGGCCAGGCATAGGATGCTGCAGCACCAAAAGACCACCCCGACTGACAGGAGGAGGCTCTGGAACGAGATCAGGAATGCAGTCAATGCAGTGGGTGGCCGGAACCGCGATATGGATTTTATCAAACATCGGTACGGGGACTGTAAACTTGAACTGAAAAAAAAGTTAAGCCTGGAGGCCCGACATGCCGCAGGGACCGGTGGCGGCCCTTCCATTGAAATGGAGTACTGCCGATGGGAGGAAATGTTGCGGCCCAGCATCTCCGAGGTGGAAGTAGTCGGTATCGGAGGAATCGATACCGGGAACCTGCCACTCTCATCTGACGGTAAGCTCATTGAACAATAATTTCACATACAAATGTATTTCAAGGGACACTATACGCAAACATTTACTTTCATGATTGAGGTAGCGAATACAATTTGACAAAACATTCAAATGTACTTATATTACCTAATTTGATTCATTCTTGAGATATATTTTAATGAAGAAATAGCCATGCACACGGTGAAACAATCACAGGAGGCAGCTATATTCAGCTAACAATCAGCATCTTATAAGCATATTTAGATATGCTTTTCAGCAAAGAATATCCAGAGAATTAAGCGAATTAGATAAGAAAAGTACATTCGAAAGTTGATACAAAATGTATGCTTCTAAATCATGAAAGATAAAACATTGGGTTTCATGTGTTAAGGATCAGATTAATGCTATAACGTTGTTTACACGCATTCTATTACTTTGCGGTTACATCAGTATCTAGGCTATAGGTTAGGTGTGCATTTAAACAGACTGAAAAAAAACGCAAAAACATTCACATTGACCACAGATATCACAAACACGGTTTAGAAAAAGCGGAAATAGTATTGATTGTTTGTTAGATTTCAAAGTGGATTAATGATTCTGCATTTGTAATTGTATCGTAAGCTAAGTCATTTAAACCTTTATTTGCAAATATGCTAATATATACATTTCTTTATTTTTTATTTATTTTTTTATATACAGAGTCTGGGGACGAGGCAGCACAGCCTCCTGCATCTCCCCGGGATGAGAGTGGTGGTGAGGAATTTCCACTTCGGAGGGAAGAGGCCCCCCGTGACGAACAGCGCACGGGAGATGATGAAGAGGCCCCGGAAGCACAGGAGGAACCCGCGGAACCCGCGGAACCCGAGGTCCCTCAAAGACCCGCACTCCGCCGTGCACGGGCACCCCGCCGTGCACGGGTTCAACATGCACAACAAGAGGAAATAGCGGAGGTGCGGGTTCTACTGGAGTACATAGACCAGATGCGTACCTCCCGGATAGAAAATATAGAAGGACGACACAGAATACTTGATGGCCAAAATCAGATTATTCAAGGACAAAATGAAATCATCAACATACTGAATCGAATAGAAGAAGGCCAAACAAGAATATTTCAGCTTCATCAAGAAATGTTCACTTTTTTCCGGGAGGCGCATGCTGGTCTACCTCCTGTTGCTGTGCCTCTTGTTGCTGGGCCTCTTGCTGCTGGGCCATCTCCTCCTGCCGGCCCATCTCATCCTCCTCAGCCATCTACTCCTCCTCCTCCTCAGCCATCTACTCCTCCTCCTCCTCAGCCATCTACTCATCCTCCTCAGCCATCTTCTCCTCCTCATCCATCTTCTCCTCCCCAGCCATCTACTCCTCACCTTGGTCGTCCCAGTACTCTTCCTTCCACTCCTCCCACAACAGCTCCAAGGAGGACTCTTCGGAGTCGGCAGTTGCCTCTCCCAGAGCCTCAGCCCCGTGGGAAGAGGGGAAGGAAGAGGAAGTAAGTATTTTTTTCATCTTCACTGCTTTTTTTAATTTAATGTGTAATGGATAGGTATGTGATGATGTGGTTTTCATACACTTGTGGACCACACTCTGTATATAATCGACTTCTATGGGACCGGGTCCATGGAGGCAGATTGTTTGCAGAGTGTGGGTTATAAGTGTGTGAAAACCACATCATCACATACCTATCCTTGTTCATGATATTGATTGGTTTCTGTGATGTGATGTCCAAACTGTTTCCCGAATCGCTAACTAAATTACCATAACAATTTTCCATGATGGCATATTACTGTTTGAATGCCAATAACACAGCTTAAAGGGACAGTCAGAAAATTATTGATTACAAAGAAAACACTGTATTACGCATTATAAAGTTTGAAACAACAAAACATGGAGAAATACATGTGTGACTTATGTGCTTACCCTTGTATCTATGACTATGAAAAATGACCACTTATTTGTTGTTCTGACATAACAACATTTTAGATATCAATGATCAATACATGGTCAATAATATGCTGTATGAGCACAAGGTTTTACATATACAAATGCTATCAAAATGCCCTCTAGTGCTCAAATTGTATAATGATTACAAGCACTCTTCAAGATCGAAGAAATGAGCACACCAACCTCATAGGTTTAGATAGCAAATTTAAATAAACCCAGACAAATGTTCAATTGTTGAGAAACATTTGATATCCTTGATATTACATAATTGACTTTTAGAATAATGACAAACATTATATTTTTTCTAAACTGTCCCTTTAACAACATTACATATGCTAACACATATTTTAAGCTTGTTGGTATATCTACATGTACTTTGTCAAATAAAAAAAATTTGAAATCACATTTATATTGACGTGTTAAATAAAGTCTATTTTCTTTAAGAGACATTATTGTGTTAATATTTTATTGTAAAGACATTTTTTTTTAACAATGAATATGGTTTAAAGTCCTTTTAGGAGTGGGGGGGGGGTGAAAATATGCTAACAATAATATATTTGAAGATTAAACTATGTGGATCTCATACATGATACAAAAAACAACATTTGCATTCAAGGGACAGTATCCTATATTTTTAACATAACTGTATGTAATAGACACTACTACAAACAACAAGATTAACATATACTGATATCAATATTAAAAAGCTTCAAACACTTGAAAATAAAATAGGGTTAGCTATATTGAAAATATAGACGAAACCCCCATTACAACCGTAAAACAACACAATACCCCATCATTAACATATGAAAAGACCCTTTACACAAACTGGAGAAAGCTGGAGAATGTACTCACATGAAACTCAGAGGCTTTGCGAGGAGTAAGAAAATTACTTACATTTTCTTAGAACAGAAGAAAAAATAAACGTATTGGTTAAACAATGGACTATCTAACTAGAGACAAAATCCAAGCTTTTGATTTATAATGTGAGTGTCTAATGAACCTTTAATAAAATATACAACGAAATTACATTTAGAAGAAGTCGGCATCATATATTTAGCATATGATAAAGATAAATGCATATTGATTACTTTATTCAAACACAATAGCGCATATTTATTAATTAGATATATTCAACATTAAACACAACATTAATTTTTTCAGAAAAAGGAACATATTGTTGACAAACATATTAAACATGGACTGTAGAGATTTGCACTTGCCTAGAAATATCCTATGCATGAAAACATTTTTCTTTCGTTCGTTGATTCAACCAGACATACAGCAAAAGAGAATGTGGTGGTCTTTATCAGCTACGGGTCAACAATGTAACATGATGCAAATAATACATATTCGCAAGCTTTTTAAAATTGGATGCAGTCACAAACGTTTTTAACGTGCACAAATATTGCGGGACTACGTAATCCAATCAGACGTTTTTTTACCTTTACATGTGCCGTCTTAACATGGCGCTTCCTTGATCACGTAAGAACGCCATCCAATGAAAGGCACATTATTGATCACGTAAGAACGGCCAAAAAAAAAGGCGCATCCTTGATCGCGTCAAAACGCAATCCAATAAAAGGCATATTCCTGATCACGTAAGAACGTCAGTCAATACAAGGAATCATTGGACAGCCTGGCAGGTGACGTCTTAAGCAACATGGCGCATCCGAGATCGCTGAAAAACCGCAGACAATACAAGGACTCAGTGACATCTTGGCATATCACTAAGAAACGTATTTATATTTTAGGAACTAGTATGTGTGTAGATTGCTATCTAGGAATGACAACAAATCCTGAATCATCTTTTCGGACTTGACTGTCCCTTGAACTATAGCTATGGTGTATATCTTTAACATTTAAAAGATACACATGAGAAATACATATGCCATTGATGTTTTAAGATATGTTTGGATTGTTGTTGAATAACAATAGTTATACATGTATTGATTAAACGTGTCATTTATTCAGGTTTAATTATTGTCAGCCTACCTATAGCCATATATGGGAGGAGATGTATTTTGTTAACATATTAGTTAACTAATATTCATCATCTAAATTATTTGCATTACACACAGAGATTTATTTGGTTACACTTTTACACTAATATAGATTTGAAAATGAAATACAGGTGCTGTCAACATTACAATAAGATTGTTTATTAATAAAATTATATGTCCTTGTTCTTGTAAAAAGGACAAAAACGCTTTACAAATGGAAATACATTCATTAACAATTGTGATCAACATCACTTAAAGGGACATTATTTTGTTTTTAAAAAGAGCATACACATAGTCAATACTATTTCAATAAAATGAAGACTTTACAGGGATTATATCATTTTATCAATACTCAGATCATTTGGTAAAGGTGCATCAATTCATGCAGACTTTCTAAATACACACATGGATCTGAACATTTAAATATACATATATACACAAATACCAATCTATATATACATATATAAAGAAATTACTCTGCTAATCATAATCAGGCAATGATAGAGCTAAGAGAAAATAATATAAAGACAAATAATAAGATTACATTGGAGATGTTAATCTTAAAGTCATTTACTATTGTCTTACATATATGATTTCAGTATAACAAATATATTTAGTAGGTCCCTTTAAGGATCAACAACATAAACTAGAGCTTTCAAAAAATAACAGGAAGAATGAGGACAATTATTTGTGAAATAAAATGTATTTTATTAGTATGTAAGAAAACATACACAACGTTTATAAATAATCTTGTAAAAATAAGGAATATATGAGCCATATGACAAGGTAACACAGTGCATCACAGTCCATGAAGAGAGTTGCCAAGGGCCAGCATAGCCCCATTGGAGACATATGACAAGGTAACACAGTGCATCACAGTCCATGAAGAGAGTTGCCAAGGGCCAGCATAGCCCCATTGGAGACATATGACAAGGTAACACAGTGCATCACAGTCCATGAAGAGAGTTGCCAAGGGCCAGCATAGCCCCATTGGAGACATATGACAAGGTAACACAGTGCATCACAGTCCATGAAGAGAGTTGCCAAGGGCCAGCATAGCCCCATTGGAGACATATGACAAGGTAACACAGTGCATCACAGTCCATGAAGAGAGTTGCCAAGGGCCAGCATAGCCCCATTGGAGACATATGACAAGGTAACACAGTGCATCACAGTCCATGAAGAGAGTTGCCAAGGGCCAGCATAGCCCCATTGGAGACATATGACAAGGTAACACAGTGCATCACAGTCCATGAAGAGAGTTGCCAAGGGCCAGCATAGCCCCATTGGAGACATATGACAAGGTAACACAGTGCATCACAGTCCATGAAGAGAGTTGCCAAGGGCCAGCATAGCCCCATTGGAGACATATGACAAGGTAACACAGTGCATCACAGTCCATGAAGAGAGTTGCCAAGGGCCAGCATAGCCCCATTGGAGACATATGACAAGGTAACACAGTGCATCACAGTCCATGAAGAGAGTTGCCAAGGGCCAGCATAGCCCCATTGGAGACATATGACAATGTAACACAGTGCATCACAGTCCATGAAGAGAGTTGCCAAGGGCCAGCATAGCCCCATTGGAGACATATGACAAGGTAACACAGTGCATCACAGTCCATGAAGAGAGTTGCCAAGGGCCAGCATAGCCCCATTGGAGACATATGACAAGGTAACACAGTGCATCACAGTCCATGAAGAGAGTTGCCAAGAGCCAGCATAGCCCCATTGGAGACACATGGCAAGGTAACACAGTGCATCACAGTCCATTAAGAGAGTTGCCAAGGGCCAGCATAGCCCCATTGGAGACATATGACAAGGTAAAAGAGTGCAACAGGCACAACAATAAACAGAAAAAAAGGCCAAATGGCAACACTAAAAATACAAATTCAACATGTGGACGGAGGATTCTTATCTGCCACCATGGAGCATATCCAGATCCTCCACTTACTGGTCATCCTCTTCATTGTCCTGTGCATGTCCAGCTCCAGATTCAGGCCTTGAACGTAATCGCATAATTTCACGCAGAGTCAAGTCCTGAACCCGGAGCTGGGCCTGCATGGTGTCGTTCATCCCTCTCAGGACAGCTGCGTTCCTCAACACGGCCTGCTCTACTCTTGCTATCCCTTCTAGCATGAGCCATGCTGAGTCACAGCCTAAAATAAAATAAAATTAAATATTAAGGATAATTACACAACAGACTAAAAAATTTTAATACATACATTGTCATCATAAAGACAAATAATTATTTACATAAATTAGTTTACATTTATTCTTTACACATGAATTAGGTTATTCAGACAGACAGAAATCATTAAAGGGACATGTTACTCAAACATGTTGTCCCCTTTAATTGGTTTTAGATGATCCACTTATACAGCTTGAGTGTATCAAATCTTGTTAAAGGATTTACATTGTACTTACATCAGCAATTTAAAAATTAAATTTAGACTGTGGTAGGCACACCTATCCTTAAACATTTTTGCATTGAGGACAAGCTGTGTAAACATAGCAACCAGAAGAAATTACATTCCCACTGGGTTAGACAAGAGATAATGTATCCACATTTGTACATAAAATTTTGGATCCAAGTAGTGGTGTTTGGTATATGTAGCGATATCCAATTAAAGGGACACTGAACCTAAATATTTAATGGACTCATTCAGATAGAGCATGACATGACAAATCTTTATAAATTACACATATTCATTATATGTTTTAATTCTCAAGCTATATTTTGAATGCAAGAATGTTGCTTTTTATGGAAGCCAATATTTGTTTATCAACTTTGTTTGTGCATGCTGGTTGATGGATACATTCATCCAACAATAAAGAAATGATGGCCAGATTTATTTTATTGTTTAAACTAATTATAGGAATTACTTTTTTTTAAAAAATATATCAAGAGAATGACGAATAATTAATAAGAGTATTAAATTATAAATTTGATTAACATTGCATGCTGGATTTGAATCACAATTTAACCAATTTAACTTCACTGTACCTTTAAGTATCTTATAAAGTGTATTTAGAATGATACTTACAGCTGTGCCTGGGAAGGACAATCTGACACCCAGGACAATGAAGGTTGAGACAGGGGGGAGGGATGGGATTGGCTTGGGGAGGGATGTGAATGGCTTGGGGAGGGGTGAGCTGCCGCTCCGGGGTAGGCCGTACAGCTGGGGAGTGGGGAGTTTGGGTCTGGGCAGCTGTACGGGCCAGAATACGGGGAGAGCGGCGAAGGGGGGTGTATGGGCGTTTTGTGGGAGGGACAGGATTTGAAATATGGGAAGGGCTGGCAGTGGTCTGGGCATGGTCATGAGTTTGGTCATGGGAAGGGCTCTGGGTCTGTGCAGGGGTGTGGCCATGGTCATGGGTGTGTGCATGGGGAGGGGTCTGTGACTGGGCAGGGGCGGAAACCAGATGACCAGAAGTGGTGGATCCATCTGAAAATGTAAAGAAAATATATTAACATCTCATACATCCTGACATCAAATCAACGCATTTCAAATTGATTATGTTTTCAATATACTTCGAAGTGTGTTTGAATTTTTAAACAATTCTGAAATGAGGATATGGTATGTATATAGGCACTCAGATGAATATCAATGACTGTCTGTACAATTTGAACCTTATTATTGTGTTTTGGCATGGAATATGCATGTGACATAATGATGGCATGAATTATAAATTTTTAAAAATAAATATACAAGCAGAATTTCATGCTGCCTGATATAGAAAGGGGGCAGTAGTGTATTTGAACAGACAAATAATATTCCTTTTTAAAGGGCAAAAGCTGTAGACTTTTAATGTCTTCAATAAAATGATTTCCAAAAAAGAAACATGTTGGAAACATGATAGATATATTTCACATACCATCAGACTCCAAGGCAGCCTCTTCCTCCTCCGTCCCACATGTGACAGCAATCTCTGTAAAACATAACATGTTGTGTACACGTTAAGATCAGATATTATAACATATGTTACTGTTGCTCAAATACGCACATCAATGTTGCATTAAAGATATACACACACAAAGTTATGATTTACATCATTTTGATGGAGCATACAAATGACAATAGATTTGTTATTGTCAATGAATATTAATTTTAATGTATTGTTTGTATTAATGTTAAATTCATAAAAGCATAGTACATAGAACATTTAAGATTTCTCATGTGTGTATCACTTGATGACTGTTGTCAAAAAATCTAATGGAAACAAACATATGTTATACATCTTATGAATAACAAATGTGTAGACTAATAAAGTAGAAATTATTAATCGTTCAATATGAAAAATAAATTAATATATAATCAGAAGATAAATATTTTGAATTTTTATAATGTTATGCTTCATCAGAATCATGATCATAATATTGATTAGCAATACACCTTCAATTACATATAAATGAGTCAATGGACTTACCAGGAGACCGCAAAGGCGTCTCTATGTCACTGCTGGATTCCTGTGGGCTCACCACACCAACTCTCTCTATGAATGATATAGATATATATTATTAAACACATTTGGGATATCACTAAATCACATCTGTCTAGAATTTTAACATTAATCAACTTTAAAATGTGAAGAATAGAGCAGTCATTACACCAGAAAATGCTTGATTGAATCAAGGGGATTCTGTAAAAATATCTGTATTGAACATATGTTTAATGTCAGATTACATTAGACATCAAATTCATCTCAGATGCTGCTATTGCATATCTAAATATACCCAATGATCAATGTTCTTAACCCTTTAAGGACACGGCTTTCACTTTGCTCAATTGTTTTATGACGGAATAATTCCGTCATATGTCCTTAAGAAGTTACAAGAATACACACAAACCACATATTGAGTAGCATCTGTTGACAAATCTAAACAAACACATGTGTCACATTGAGCCATTTTTGCAATGTACAGTAATCTTGTTTAGGACACAACACATATTTATCACAATACAAAACAAAATTGATTATTACAAATATGTAATCATGGTGCTGTTAGAGTATGCAGATATCTATAAAGTAACTCCAACAGAGAATGTGATTTATATATCAATAGTTTTTAATAAAAAGAATGTAAAGATGAATGAATCTATTTTGTCTTAAAGGGACACTGACATGATTAATTTAAATAATTGATTTCTATGTTCAAACTGTAAAAAATCATTTAACATTGACTCCTATTATAATTAGAATGTTGCTCGATATTAATCTTAAAGGCAGATAAGGAATATTGGATTCAATAAATATTGTTTGTTGAAGGTATCCACCAATCATCAATAAAAACCCAGGTTGGTCAACCAAAATTTAGATGCACATAAACGTACTTTCTTTATTTTACAATACATTTAGCAATAGAATATGTCACATATGATGATAGTATTATATTTTTATGTTTATTAATATTGCATACTGTATCTGAATGACAATATTAATAATTGTAGCTCAGTATCCCTTTAATGTAAAATTAAATTGATTCCACAATGTTGTTGTTAATGAATTATCTACTCCATATGTTGATGTCATGAATGGTATTGAGCATGCAATTAAAATGTAATATGTTATTTAAGGATATCCGAATAATTATTTAATTTTCATCTATTAAATAGACATTACATATAAATATTGAACAATGTGTATTTAGTATGTAATGTTCAGTCCATGTTTCTAAGACAAATGTCAATTAAAAAGAGACATACCATACTGTGACAAGCCCTGGCTTGAGGATCCAGCAGCCACATCCATATCTGTAATATATTAAATGAGGATTGCATATCATTAATACTAATCATGCCATGTTTAAAAAATTTACATGAATAACAAATCAATTGAAAAATATTAATCCTTTGGTAGTCCCATGAGTTAATAGTTTCCTCAATTAAATTAATTATAAATATATCCTGGACTCTTATTTTCAATCAGTTGTGTTGTTTACTGTATCTTTAAGAATATCTGCTTGTTATTACATAATCATCAATTGATGGCCATATGTTATAATTGTTTTGTATTATTCGTTTTTTATTAGCTATAATATTTAAAATAAGAATACTGTATTCTTCACTAATCTAAGAATTCCCATTTAATTTTTAACAACATGTATAAAGCAATGCCACTTTCCGCAAACCCATGTTAACGTGGATGAGAAATGCCATTTTCGCGATCATTGCGCAATGATTCCAAGCGGAATTACGCATCCGTCATTTGAACAACATGTATAAAGCAATGCCACTTTCCGCAAACCCATGTTAACGTGGATGAGAAATTACATTTCCGCTCTGTGACGCATATTCTGTAGAGCACAAGAAACATCATTCCTATTTCATGTGTCAATAATCTAAAATCAGATATCTAAACATCATATGTAGTGTATGTTGTGAGATCTGTATAGGTTTAGTATCTGACTATATACACATATTTTGATTATAAAAAAAATAAATATATATATTATATGAAGTTGGATAATTACCTGGTTCAGATTCTCTATCATCTCCTCCCAGGCCACCGGACGGAGAAGCATCTGCCCTGTCCCCCGCGTCAGGACTTTCAGATCCCGCAGCTGGGAGGGAAGAAGAGGAGGCCGAGGATGGCGAGGATCTAAATCTTTTGGGGACCCGGAGATTGAGGAGCTCGCATAAAGTCACCTCATAAGGGAGTAGGTACAGTTTCCGCGGGGCCTTTCTTTGGCCCCCTCTTTTACGGGCTTGTACCCAGTCCCTTATGAGGTTTACTTTTTTCGATAAACGCAACCTCATATCTCCGAATCTCCTCATGATCTGATCCTGGGTCCTCTGGACGTCACACACCAATCTAACCGCATTGGTGATAGACTCCCAGAGGGCCTTCTTAACAGGCGCATCTGTCAACCTCCTCTTGTTCCCAAACAGCTGGGGATAAAAGTCCTTGACGGCGTGGACCAGTGCAGCGCTCTCCTCCTTGGTGAACCTGGGAACTGACATGCCTGCTGGGTTGTATAATTATAATAATAATAATATATATTGCCTGCAGGCATTAGAGAACTGACAAAGATGGCAACGTGTAATGGACTTTTATATGGTGAAGTAAACATGAGATGCACCATGGGACAATTTATCTGTACATCTGATTGGATAAAAGTTTGAAATATTGTTATAATGTCTGTGAGACCATCCTGACTCAAGTTGTGTTTGTGTGATGAACTCTGATTGGCCGTTCCTTAATGTTTCATATCTTAGTAACTTCCTTACACATACCGCTTGGTGGTGCTGTTACTTCATTTTTCATGTAGACTTATTTGTAACTCATGGGCCTGTCATGCGGATATGTGTGACGCAGATTTAATATCCGTGATCCGTTAAATATTAATGATTAAATACTCTTTAAAATCTAATACTGTCACATTATTAATGTTGTAGACATTTCTCGGTTTAATAACGGTCTGTTTCTTTAATACAAATACACATTTCATATTGTATGTCTTTATTGTTCTTTAAATACATTTATTGTGAAGTATTGACATTGCTCTATTAAATGTCTTTATAATGCACATTGATTGTGTGCTATTGCGTGACATTAGACTCTAATGTTTAAAGATGCTAATCTGGTGTTTCAAGATGCGTTTCCCACGCAATATTTATTAATGTTAAAATTCAGGTTAGAATGTCAGTAACTTGGATAATCTGTTTATAAATATTAAACTACAGCTTTGTTATTCGCAAATAAACCTCGAGCTTGTATTTGTCTGAAGTGCTCATATATGTTATTGTGCAATGGCGTCTTTAGTTTTAAAGAGACATTACAAACAATTGTATCAAATGATCTGTAGAGATAGAAGATTGTTTAGACTTTAAAATGTGAATCATTTTCCATTAGTATTTATATATCCTCAACAGAAGAAATTTAAATGCACATGGTTGAGACAATCACATAAGGCATCTCTGTGCATCCACCAATCTTCATCTACTGAGCCGATCTCGATATGCTTTTCAAGCAAAGTATGTCAAGATAGCAAGATAAGTAAATACACTCTTTAAATCTCTTAAAGGGACACTGTCCAAACTAATTTAGCATTGGTGATTGAGCATGAAATGTTAATCAACTTTATTCTTTAATCCGATTATCAAATGTTAACAGTTATCTTGTTATGTTTCTTTGCAAATCAATAATGATATTTTATATTACGGACAATTGTTTTATAAAAACCTGGGTTGTCCTTGACGATTGTTGCATCAATTATTCCAAACAATCAAGTTCTGTCCAGAGTACTGAAGCAAATAAATTAGCTATTTACTGCCTTATTTTTAAAGTAATGATAGCAACATCACAATGAGCATTCATAATATGAGACAAGTTTTAAAGTTGATTCAAATAGAATACTCATTCAGAATGTATAAATCATTAATTTTTTAACTGTCTACCTTTAAGTATATTTTGAGTTCATGTCCCTTTAAATAAACATTTCACAATAATGCTTAAAATATCATAAACCTAGGCACCTTCCTTTTGCTAAATGAGTCTAACATATGAGTAAAGCAAATTTAGATTAACTTCTAGATTGTTTTACACACTGACTGAAATATATTTATTAAATGAGGTCTTTTTTAGCCTTCAGCGTAGAGGGACATTAAGCTATATGTTATGTATGCATTTTGTATAATATTCTTATATTTGAACAACTTAATATGTTTTGTTATTCAATCATTATATTGTAATTATATATATTCTTGGATTAAATACATCTCTACATAGGCTATTTTGATGCTGAATGTTGTTTGCATATAGATGCCTTATATCATTGACTAAGATATGTGCATTGTTTTTTTTATTTTAACAAGTATATTTAAAGACTGAATGTAATTCTATAGTACTTTCTAAATATGTTTAAATTCTTGTATGATATTTTTAAAAATCTATACAAAATATACTTTGTGAATGTCCCTTTAAGGACCCAAACATTTTGTATTTTGATTTAACATTGACAAAATAAACAAAAGGGGAATTTACATTCTATATAGATATTTGATGTCTAACCCAAGAGGTAAGATTGTAATAAATACATAATATTACTAAGTATAGTTAAATGACTCCACTAGAAAATTACATAGATTAACCTGGCATCCAATAACTAATTTTTGAAAAATATCAAGTTAAATGACCTACCATTTATAAATGTAATAATTTAAATAATTTTTCAATTAATTTTTTGAGATACCTAAGGAAGATACATGATCTTATACAATTATTTTTACATTCAACAACACTGTCACTTTCATGTAATTGAACCACTTCACCTTATTAAATGTTAAAAAAATAAAAATGTTACTACATATCCTAAATAATTTTAATATATACATTTTCAATATAAAAGCATTGAAGAATCTGACTCCCCAATTAATGTTATAAAATATATTTTAATATTCTCGGAAGCATTTTATTTTCTAATATTAATGCATTATTTTATCTTATGCATGTGCTTGTCAAATAGCCAACTACCAGTCATGGGAGTCCAAGTTTGATTTATTTACAGATTATATTGATATTTAGTAGAATCTGTTCAAAATAATGTATTTAATAATAAAATGTTTAGTATTAACATGTCAAAATATATTTAATAGAAAATAATTAAATATTCCTGGAAGTCATCAGATGCCAATCTGAAATGAAAAATAATAAAAATGGAACAAAGTTAATACACACGTTGTCAAATATTCATAAAATACATTTAAAATCATATGGTGTCTATGCTCTAACTTTGATCAACATTTTTTAAAGATAATCATTAAATTGATTTAAAATTAATGAAATACATACACCATTATATTGTTGCTTAAAAATTCTATTTAAATATCCAAAATTCAAATTATACATAATAATGTATATCACATTTCAACAATATATGTATGCTGAACATAAATCTAATATTTCATGTCCATTCAAATACCTCTATATCAACTATAATATGTATTCCTTTTTCTGATTGTGATCCCTAAATATCTAATGATGAAATAAGTATGACTAATGTATGTAAGCTAACAATAATCAACATTCTTCATGTGATTCTTAACTAGCATGCACCAACCTGGATAATGCATGGTCTTTGAAAGTCAATTCAGGGGTAAACAGTTGATCTTCAATAGGTGTCTTATTCATCAGTTCATTAAATAGAGGACTGGGAAATACCATCTACAAAATAGAAAATCATCTAAGTGTCTCCAATAGGATGTCTCCACAGCCTTATTCTATCAAATAGTTTGCACTTACCATGTGAACATGTCTTTGTATGGTTTTCAAGGTCAGCAGAATTGAAAGATAATGCCAGACATGATCCCATTGGTATACTTCAATTTCAATCTTGGCTTTTTCCCCACTGTCAGTCTGGGCAATCTTGACTGTCAGGCTTCAAATTGTTCCCTTTCAGTCTTTAGATTAAGTCATCTCCCTAATGTAATACATTTTAACAAAAAAATTCATACAAGTGTGTGAATCAGTTCTGTACCCCTCTCCCACCCCCCATTTCATAATAAATATCTGTCACTAGCTTACTAAGCCTGTGTATGAACCTGTGTTATTTTCTATCAAGTGTGAAGATGAGTCATATTGAGCAGAAAAAACCTCTGTGTGACATTGAACCATAGTCATTCTAGAGTATCCCTTTCTGATTATGTACATTTTAAGTAATGTGTAAACAAAAATCTATTTTTTAAAATGTATGCCATATGATGTATTTGTGTACAAATCATGCCAGCAACAGTCCATACATTTCTACTTACCATCTGATGTCCTCTTTAAAAACCAGGTGGCAAAGACTCGCTATAGGACCCAATGCCCAGAGCATCACCTATATTATGAAAATTAAAAATTATTCTAACATTTGATCAATACTAACATGTTTGCACAATTCTCTACTTGTCATTTCCCTAGAGTTCACATCTATTGAAAATACTACAGTCTAACTTCTATTCTTTACCGTCTAAAGTGGCGGTTGATGACGTCTGCTCTGACATCAAGTCCCTCGTCCTGGAATTCCCCCTCTAGAACAGGATCATCCTCCTCATCTCTGAGGAGGTCTCTGTCCACCGGGACGGCCTGCAGCATCCCAGCCCGCTGTGCAATATTATGCAGGACGCTACAGGCTACAACGATCTTAGCCACCTTCTTTGGGTTGTACTGGAGTGCTCCTCCAGAACGGTCCAGGCACCTGAATCTCATCTTCAGGAGCCCGAACATCCTTTCAACCACCGCCCTGGTTCTCTTATGAGCCCTATTGTAGCGCTCCTCAGACAAATCAGTCGGGCTACGCAAGGGGGTAATGAGCCAAGGCCGGCTCATGTACCCAGAATCACCTATAAATTTTGAACAGAACATAATTCAAACAGAATACTTAAACTAGTATATTGTTGTATAAATTTTTTTTTGTTAAAAACCATAATCCATATTAAAACTTGTCAGAAACATCCAAAAAATAAAATTTCTATATTATTCTGTATCTTCCCATTTCAGCTAAGACATGCTACATATGCGTATTGTTCTGAAAACAAACCTTGTGTAAAATGCTAACTACATGGTTACATTGCATTCTCTATCTGAACACTTAAGGTAAGACATGCTACATATCTGCATTTAAATAAAACTAGACATTAGCAGAAAGAGACAATGACAGGGTTAAATTGCATGAGATAATAGCTTCCCATTTCAGCTAAGACATGCTACATATGCGTATTGTTCTGAAAACAAACCTTGTGTAAAATGCTAACTACATGGTTACATTGCATTCTCTATATGAACACTTAAGGTAAGACATGCTACATATCTGCATTTAAATAAAAATAGACATTAGCAGAAAGAGACAATGACAGGGTTAAATTGCATGAGATAATAGCTTCCCATTTCAGCTAAGACATGCTACATATGCGTATTGTTCTGAAAACAAACCTTGTGTAAAATGCTAACTACATGGTTACATTGCATTCTCTATCTGAACACTTAAGGTAAGACATGCTACATATCTGCATTTAAATAAAACTAGACATTAGCAGAAAGAGACAATGACAGGGTTAAATTGCATGAGATAATATCTTCCCATTTCAGCTAAGACATGCTACATATGCGTATTGTTCTGAAAAAAAACCTTGTGTAAAATGCTAACTACATGGTTACATTGCATTCTCTATATGAACACTTAAGGTAAGACATGCTACATATCTGCATTTAAATAAAACTAGACATTAGCAGAAAGAGACAATGACAGGGTTAAATTGCATGAGATAATAGCTTCCCATTTCAGCTAAGACATGCTACATATGCGTATTGTTCTGAAAACAAACCTTGTGTAAAATGCTAACTACATGGTTACATTGCATTCTCTATCTGAACACTTAAGGTAAGACATGCTACATATCTGCATTTAAATAAAACTAGACATTAGCAGAAAGAGACAATGACAGGGTTAAATTGCATGAGATAATAGCTTCCCATTTCAGCTAAGACATGCTACATATGCGTATTGTTCTGAAAAAAAACCTTGTGTAAAATGCTAACTACATGGTTACATTGCATTCTCTATCTGAACACTTAAGGTAAGACATGCTACATATCTGCATTTAAATAAAAATAGACATTAGCGTCGGTAAATAACAAATGGTTAAATTTAATCCTATAGCTGAACATGACGCTAACAGTTAAAAAATACAGGGCCAATTGTCAAAATTATTAACCATGTTGAGCACAAATACTCACCAACGAGATAACCAGGGGGCATTTGTCTTTCCTCAAACTGGCTCCACAGGGACGACAGAGAGAGGATGCGGGCATCATGACAAGCCCCTCCAAAATTCGCATACACATGCATAATCCTCATCCGTGCGTCACAAACATACTGCACGTTGAGGCTATGAAAATGTTTGCGATTTCTGAAGGGCAAGTCATCAATTGGAGCACGCAGCGCAATGTGGGTACAATCTATGGCTCCCAAGACATTGGGCAATTGAGCAATATCAAAGAATTCCCGCTTCAGGCGCCTCCAATCACCATCATTCTGTGGGAATCCTATGTATTGCTTACTGATACGTACCATGGCGTCCAGAAAGTTATCAAACACCACAGAGAATGTACCTTGAGCCAGGCCATGCATGTACAGTTCTCCGGATTGAAAACTCCCGGAGGCCAGGACGTATAGACAGCTTAGCATCTTACTCATGGGGGGAACAGCAGTCCTTATTTGTATACGTGGCACCAAATGAGGTTTAAGAAGATCGTAAAGGCCAATGAGCTGTTCGCGATCGAGCCGATACTTATCAAAAACCTCAAAGTCGCTCATGTTTTCCAAGGTGGGTCTGACCCTGTAGACACGAGGACCTCGAACCAGACGACCCCTTCGTCTCGGTCTGAGCCGCCGAGGCTGCCTGATTCGACCAACAGCTAGTTCGCCAATAGCAGCACCAGCAGCGTCTACCATGTCATTGTCATCCATCTTTCAAAACAGCGTAACAAGGTAAGCACTTGATCTGATGTGGATCACAAGTGATGCATTGGCCATGTTGTTTGGGGGATTTATAGTACGATTAGTCCAATGGTATTGAGTTTGTAATGATTGCTGATTGTATTCACTTGTTTGTATGTGAGCGGCGCGAATGCTTTCAAAGTGGGCGTTGTATTTTTTTGGCTGAAATGTTGTTTTCCGCAAATAAATCTCAATGTGAAAGTGTCAAATATCACACATACAGTGCATGTTTGTAATGTTTGTTCATATGCGTAATCAATATTTATGAAACGCGATCTTATAGTAACAAGCACACGTCCAGGCTAACATGAATGAAAGTGCATAGTTGTGTATAATGTGCATCGAATGTGATCGATCAATGTTGCTGCAACATTGTTTGTAAACGATAAAGTAACATCTGCCATCTGTAGTATTGTATATATAAGTGATTGCCGAGCTGTCAATATTGTATGCGTCCCTTTAAAATCGCAATAATAATTCAGAACTTCCCGTCTGCCATCTGTAGTATTGTATATATAAGTGATTGCCGAGCTGTCAATATTCTATGCGTCCCTTTAAAATCGCAATAATAATTCCGAACTTCCCGTCTGCCATCTGTAGTATTGTATATATAAGTGATTGCCGAGCTGTCAATATTGTATGCGTCCCTTTCAAATCGCACTAATAATTCTGAACTTCCCATCTGCCATCTGTAGTATTGTATATATAAGTGATTGCCGAGCTGTCAATATTGTATGCGTCCCATTAAAATGGCACTAATACTGAATAACTTCCGGCTGTCATCTGTAGTATTGTATATATAAGTGATTGCCGAGCTGTCAATATTGTATGCGTCCCTTTAAAATCGCGTCCCTTTAAAATCGCAATAATACTGAATAACTTACGGCTGTCATCTGTAGTATTGTATATATAAGTGATTGCCGAGCTGTCAATATTGTATGTGTCCCATTCAAATGGCACTAATACTAAATAACTTCCGGCTGTCATCTGTAGTATTGTATATATAAGTGATTGCCGAGCTGTCAATATTGTATGCGTCCCATTCAAATCGCAATAATAATTCCGAACTTCCCATCTGCCATCTGTAGTATTGTATATATAAGTCATTGCCGAGCTGTCAATATTGTATGCGTCCCATTAAAATGGCACTAATACTGAATAACTTCCGGCTGTCATCTGTAGTATTGTATATATAAGTGATTGCCGAGCTGTCAATATTGTATGCGTCCCATTCAAATCGCAATAATAATTCCGAACTTCCCATCTGCCATCTGTAGTATTGTGTATATAAGTGATTGCCGAGCTGTCAATATTGTATGCGTCCCATTCAAATCGCAATAATAATTCCGAACTTCCCGTCTGCCATCTGTAGTATTGTGTATATAAGTGATTGCCGAGCTGTCAATATTGTATGCGTCCCTTTCAAATCGCAATAATAATTCAGAACTTCCCGTCTGCCATCTGTAGTATTGTATATATAAGTGATTTTAGATCTGACAATATTGTATGCGTGCCATAAAAATGGCACTAATACTGAATAACTTCCGGCTGCCATCTGTAGTATTGTATATATAAGTGATTTGCGATCTGACAATATTTCTTAATTGTCCCATTGAAATCTCCATAATAATGCTGTTCAAAAGTGTGGTTTACGTATATGTTGTATTGTAGTATTGAGTGTTAAAGTTCCTAAAGGGGCGGTACAGTGGTGAATCTGTGATGTGTATGGTTGAATCTTCTAATGACGTCATGATATTATTAACCTGCCTATGTAGTTGTGAAATCCTCATTGTGTTGTTGTATTGTGCTACATTGTTATTGTGTGCTGAATAAAATCTAAATGTGTGCTTTGTGGTTGCGTGATGGGTGATACGTGTTATGTACATGTACGTATATATTGTGATTGTGTCCCACATATGCTGACTTCTATATAGCGGTCTGGCATTGTTGTTCCTTCCCATAAAGTGACATCTGTAATCTGGTGTAATGATGTATTTTTTGTAGGTAATTCCTAATGGTTTATTGTGATGGAATAATGATGTTACAAGTACCGTCAAATCCATATGTTGTGTTTTGTGATTCCTGTAGAGAATGTAATGTGTTTGTCCACCATCATTTGAATGCACATGTATGAGTGAATGTTAAAAGTAATATATGTGCATCCATGAGTGATTATGTGTTAAGCCTATGTAAATATGCAGTTGCTGCAAGCATATGAGTTGAATAACTGAAATGCAATAATAAAGGTAAATGAGAGGTGTTTCCCATTGTGTAGTGTTTGTGAATCCAGAAATGTGTATTGAATTTTATTTTAATTTTAAATGTAATTTTATTGAAATAATAATGTGTTACTAGTGATGTGGATTTGTAGTTGATGTAATCTAAAAGTGTGAAACAAATTTATGGTGTTGTGAATATTTAATAATTAAAAACCATAAGTCCACCATAGGGAAATAGTCATTTCTTGATCTATTTATCATAGCTGTGTCTAACGCATGAAATCATGTATTTTCTAGCGCTGGTATTTGGAGTTTTTCAGTCTACGCTATTTGCGTGCGTTAGGGAAATGAGGGTTTCGCGTGCACGAGCACGTCTTCCCAATAGAAGTCAATGGAGGCTCTAAAGATTTCTAATTTTTTTTTCTAAGACTGGTTTTCCTCGTAAAGTGAGTGACGTCATGAGCTTGTGTGAAAAAGTAACTAAATCGTGTTCTTTTTGTAATAAATAAATATTTTGTGTATGTCATGTGGTGTATATTGTTTGTATGCATCGATGAGTGTATGTTTGTGATAATGTTATTAGTTAGATGTAGGTATATGAGGGTCTTTTCCCGTATGTCCATGTAAGTCAATGGGAAAATGGATTTTTGTGGATTTTTTTCAAACACCCGAGATCTCGCAACTTTAATCCTTTGTATTTTACCGAAAACAAAATAAATATGAAAAATAAAGATAGTGTAGTGTTTGTATGAGTGTAAGTGTACTTTGTGTAATATTTTTTTTGTGATTCGTGGATGTTGTTTTTGTCGGTATATGTTTACTACTGGGTCTGAGGTGGCGGTAGAAAGGTGAGCGTTAGGTGTATTTTGAGTCGCGGTAAATAAACTCTAAATACCGGAGTGCGTAAGAAACCAGCGTTAGGAGCCTCTAACGCTGGTTTTCACGGCTAACGCCGAACTCCAAATCTAGGCCTTAGTTTTTTATTTTTTGTAATTTAGTGTTTATAATTTTTTGCAATTTTATTTTTTTTTATTTTTTTCGTAGTGTTAGGTTTTTTTAAATTTGTAATTTAGATTTTTTTAATTGGTATTTTTTTTTAATTTTATTAGAATAGTCATGTTAGGTTAATTTATAGTTTAAACTTAGATTTTTTTTATTTCACAGGTAAGTTTATTTATTTTAATAAAGTTAGGGATTGTTATGTTTAGGGGTTAATAGTTTAATTTAGTGTTTTGCGATGTGGGGGGCCAGCGGTTTAGTGGTTAATAGGTTTAGTTTAATAGTTACAACGTGGGCGGCTGGAGGTTTAGGGGTTAATACTTTATTATAGTGTTGGTTATGTGGGGGTCAGCGGTTTAGGGGTTAATAGGTTTATTTAGGTGTCGGTGATGTAGGGCAGCAGTGGATTAGGGGTTAATAACTTTTATTAGTGTCGGCGATGTCAGGGAACGGCGGTAATATAGTGTTTGCGATGTGAGAGGGTGGTGTTTAGGGGTTAATATGTAGTTTATGGTTGTTAGTGTACTTTGTAACATTTTAGTTATGAGTTTTGTGAAACATTTTTGTTTAACAAAATCCATAACTACTGCTCTCAGATGGCGGTATGGATTGTGTCGGTATTGGCTGTAATGCAAGCATTTTAGCCAGACCGCACAACCTGTAATACGGGCGCAATGAAAATCCCGCACTCAAACGTAATTTTTTTTTTTTTTTATAAATAATTTTTTATTATTTCAATAAATGAGTAAACATGAAAAACATCGAAAGCGTACATTTGAATATCGGTAGTACAGAGTACGGTATTAGTTGGAGATAAACGTAATTTTTTTGAGTGCGAAATCTACGTGGCGTTACAGACTAAAATGCTTGTGGTTTATATGCTTGCGGCGCTATATAGCTATACCGCCGCAACTTGTAATATGCGTTCCCGGCCATTTCACACACAAGCTCAATCCTATTGGCTGATTGCATCAGCCAATAGGATTTTTTCTACCTTAATTCTGATTGGCTGATAGAATTATATCAGCCAATTGGAATTGAAGGGACGCCATCTTGGATGACATCATTTAAAGGAACCTTCATTCTTCAGTTGGACTTTGAAGAAGATGTTCCGCGTCAGATGTCTTGAAAATGGAGCCGCTCTGCGCCGGATGGATGAAGATAGAAGATGCCGCCTGGGTGAAGACTTCTGCCCGTCTGGAGGACCACTTCGCCCGGCTTCGTTGAGGACTTCGGCCCAGTTGGGTGAAGACTTCTCAAGGTAGGGTGATCTTCAAGGGGTTAGTGTTAGGTTTTATTAAGGGGGTATTGGGTGGGTTTTAGAGTAGGGTTGGGTGTGTGGGTGGTGAGTTTTAATGTTGGGGGGGTTTGTACTTTTTTTTACAGGTAAAAGAGCTGATTACTTTGGGACAATGCCCCGCAAAAGGCCCTTTTATGGGTTATTTGTAATTTAGTATAGGGTAGGGATTTTTATTATTTTGGGGGGCTTTTTTATTTTATTAGGGGGATTATATTAGGTGTAATTAGTTTAAAAAACTTGTAATTATTTTATTATTTTCTGTAATTTAGTGGGGGGTTTTCGTACTTTAGATAATTTATTTAAATTGTAATTAATTGTATTTAGCTTATGGAATTATTTTAATTATAGTGTAGTGTTAGGTGTAATTGTAACATAGGTTAGGTTTTATTTTACAGGTAAATTTGTCTTTATTTTAACTAGGTAGCTATTAAATCGTTAATAACTATTTAGTAACTATTCTACCTAGTTAAAATAAATACAAATTTGCCTGTAAAATAAAAATAAACCCTAAGCTAGCTACAATGTAACTATTAGTTATATTGTAGCTAGCTTAGGGTTTATTTTATAGGTAAGCATTTAGCTTTAAATAGGAATAATTTAGTTAATTGTAGTAATTTTATTTAGATTTATTTAAATTATATTTAAGTTAGGGGGGGGTTAGGGTTAGACTTAGGTTTAGGGGTTAAGAACTTTAATATAGTGGTGGCGACGTTGTGGGCGGCAAATTAGGGGTTAATAAGTGTAGGTAGGTGGCGGCGACATTGGGCCGGCAGATTAGGGGTTAATAAATATAATGTAGTTGTCAGCGATATTGGGGGCAGAAGATTAGGGGTTCATAAGTATAATGTAGGTGGCGGCGGTGTCCGGAGCGGCAGATTAGGGGTTAATACTATAATGCAGGTGTCGGTGATGTCGGGGCGGCGGATTCGGGGTTAATAAGTGTACCATAAGCAGCGCTGGTATTGAGGTGAGATGTGGAGCAAAATTTTGTTCTACGCTCACTTTTCTGCGGCTAACGCCGGGTTTCTAAAAACCTGTAATACCAGCGTTGTCTGTAGGTGAGCGGTGAGGGAAAACTGCTCGTTAGCACCGCACCCCTGTTACCGCAAAACTCGTAATCTAGGTGATTGTTTTCCTTTATTAATAGTAAAAATATTTATTGATATGGGATTATGTGGTGATTTAGAGAGGGTTTAGTGTTTTTGGTATAAAATATTGTTATTTGCAGATCATTCCTGAAGCTTTGTAGAACCAGTGAGAGGCAAAAGAAGGGGCCAGCATGTCAGTTGTATTTAAAAAAAAAAAATGTGTAAAATATCCTGGCAGTCTGCAGACCAGTCTAAACTAATAGCAAACGTGAAACGTCTCCTGCAAACTCCCGGAGACTTTAGAACATGAATCTTAAGAGATAAGCTGACAGCTTACAACATTTTTAAGTAAACTAAAATGCGGCTCCTACCTTGTTAGGTTTGTTAACGGCAGCAGAGACGTTTTTTTCTAAGAAGCGATGTCATAGGCATGCCTAAGACCCTGAGATTGATCCCCAGCTTGAAATCAGAGTGGCCGCTCACAGATTTGCCAACTACTGCACTGCCCTCTCTACAGAAGCCCGCACGCAGTTTGTTACCATTGTTTTGTGACCCAGCTGCAGCACCCCCGCTGGCCACTATTAAAATAACTAAAATACTGTAAAATAAATCACCTTACAACATTGTTTGAGGCATCTTAAATGGAGCAGTGCTGATGGCCTCCCCACAAGTGGCAGACCTTCAAGGCCCGTTTGCAAATGCGAACTTCGTGACCATGGAAGTTATGCCCCTGCAGCTCACAAGGCGTTAAAAGGACACATACACCTTACAGAGACCTGCAAATCCTTGTTTGCAGGGAAAAGTACCCAGAAAAGAAATTAATTTCTTCAGACACCAAACTTCACCTCTTCCATTGACAGAGGCAAAGAGAATGACTGATGATTATGGGTAGGGGAGTGACACTTAAAGGGACACTGAACTCAAATTTTTTCTTTCGTGATTCAGATAGAAGATGACATTTTCAGCAACTTTCTAATTGACTCCAATTATCAAATTTTCTTCATTCTCTTGCTATCTTTATTTGAAATGCAAGAATTTGGGTTCTTCTTGCTGATTGGTGGATAAGTTTATCCACCAATAAAAGAGTGCTGTCCATAGTTCTGAATTAAAAAAAACCTTAGATGCATTCTTTTTCAAATAAAGACAACAAGAGAATGAAGTAAAAATCATACTAGGAGTAAATTAGAAATTTGGGTTGTGTCCCTTTAACAGCTTTGCTGTGGTGCTCTTTGCCTCCTCCTGCTGGCCAGGAGTGATATTCCCACTGATAATTGAATGATGTTGTGGACTTTCCATAACTTAACAAAGAAATATATACATCTCTAAAGATGTATCTGTATGTATGTGTATGTATGTGTGTGTGTGTGTATATATATATATATATATATATATATATATATATATATATATATATATATATATATATATATATATATATATATATATATATTATATATATATATATATATATATACACAGTATATATATATATATATATATATATATATATATACACATGCTATATATATATACAGGGAGTGCAGAATTATTAGGCAAATGAGTATTTTGACCACATCATCCTCTTTATGCATGTTGTCTTACTCCAAGCTGTATAGGCTCGAAAGCCTACTACCAATTAAGCATATTAGGTGATGTGCATCTCTGTAATGAGAAGGGGTGTGGTCTAATGACATCAACACCCTATATCAGGTGTGCATAATTATTAGGCAACTTCCTTTCCTTTGGCAAAATGGGTCAAAAGAAGGACTTGACAGGCTCAGAAAAGTCAAAAATAGTGAGATATCTTGCAGAGGGATGCAGCACTCTTAAAAACCTGTGGTCCATCATCAAATGTGAGATTTACAAGGAGGGAAAACAGTACACCTCTCTGAACAGTGTCTGGGAGGCTGTGGTTGCTGCTGCACGCAATGTTGATGGTGAACAGATCAAAACACTGACAGAATCCATGGATGGCAGGCTTTTGAGTGTCCTTGCAAAGAAAGGTGGCTATATTGGTCACTGATTTGTTTTTGTTTTGTTTTTGAATGTCAGAAATGTATATTTGTGAATGTTGAGATGTTATATTGGTTTCACTGGTAAAAATAAATAATTGAAATGGGTATATATTTGTTTTTTGTTAAGTTGCCTAATAATTATGCACAGTAATAGTCACCTGCACACACAGATATCCCCCTAAAATAGCTATAACTAAAAACAAACTAAAAACTACTTCCAAAACTATTCAGCTTTGATATAAATGAGTTTTTTGGGTTCATTGAGAACATGGTTGTTGTTCAATAATAAAATTAATCCTCAAAAATACAACTTGCCTAATAATTCTGCACTCCCTGTACTGTGTGTGTGTGTATATATATATATAAATGTTTTGTATGTACATATGTATTTATTTATTTGTGTGTGTGTGTGTGTGTGTGTATGTATGTATACAGACAAATATACACATATAAACACATACATACATATAGACCCTTTGCAGTCAAGTAGCTGAAAACATGAAAAATCATATTTATGCAATATTCCTATTTAATAAAGTGTTTAACTATGTATTTAACACAAATATTTCACATTCCAATGTTTTTCACACAGGGGAATATGTTTTAAGTATTTTTAAATTGATACTCCTATATACAATATCTCAAAGTGAGTACACCCTCACATTTTTGAAAATATTTTATATCTTTTCATGTGACAACAGTGAAGAAATGACACTTTGCTACAATGTAAAGTAGTAAGTACAGCCTATATAACAGTGTAAATTTGCTGTCCCCTCAAAATAACTCAACACACAGCCATTAATGTCTAAACCATTGGCAACAAAAGTGAGAACACCCCTAAGTGGAAATGTCAAAATTGGGCCCAATTAGCCATTTTCTCTCCCCGGTGTCATGTGACTCGTTAGTGTTACAAGGTCTCAGGTTTGAATGGGGAGCAGGTGTGTTAAATTTGGTGTTATCGCTCTCACACTCTCTCATACTGGTCACTGGAAGTTCAACATGGCACCTCATGGTAAAGAAATCTCTGAGGCTCTGAAAAAAAATGTGTTGCTCTACATAAAGATGGCCTAGGCTATAAGAAGATTGCCAATACCCTGAAACTGAGCTGCAGCATGGTGGGCAAGACCATACAGTTTCACAGGACAGGTTCCACTCAGAACAGGCCTCGCCATTGTCGACCAAAGAAGTTGAGTGCATATGCTCAGCGCCATATTCAGATGTTGTCCGCCGCATACTGCATCAAATTGGTCTGCATGGTTGTTGTCCCAGAAGGAAGCCTCTTCTAAAGATGATGCACAAGAAATCCTGCAGTTTGCTGAAGACAAGCAGACTAAGGACATGGATTACTGGAAATTATGGGGAAAAAAAAAGTTTTTAAAAAAAGAAAAATTGTGCTGAAGCTGGGGCCCCCCTAATGGGGGACCTCCCAGGGCCCAGTCGCGGTTGCGACTGCTGCACCACCGGTAGTTCCGCCCCTGCTTAGTAGCATTCAGAGGGGTTAAATAATTGTTGTATTATTACTAAATACATATAGAGAGACGCGCACTCACAGGAACGAACAACCAGCTCAATAACATTGTTAGCCTGTTCTATGGCGATTTACCACCTGGATGCAGCTTCTTTTAAGCCCAGTAATACTTTTTACAGATTTATTATTACTGGCATTCAAGGAACTAATAAAGTAATTGATTATGGTGGGTCAAATCACATACCTGCTAAGCCCCCAAATTCTATACTGTTTCTGCCTGTTATTGTATAGAAATGTGTTACATACAACTTGATGCTTATTTAATTGTGAGAAACTGATACTTGATCTTATAGTGAAACATCTATCTGTGATCCCAGACTACCCCTCTACCTATAATCCCAGCAGCATAACTACAGGGGTCTCAGAGGTCTCAATTGAGACTGTGCCCGCACATCAAGGAGCTCCTTCTGGCCCTTCAAATTAGACATGGGCAACGCTAAAAAATTTGTTTTGTTTCGTTTTCATTAGTTAAATAAATAATTTTGTTTCAGCAAATTAGTTTAGTTTTAAAAAAAAAAATTAATTAATTAGTTATGTTAAGTTAAATCATTTTTTCGGATGCGTTAGTTTTTTCGGATCCATTCTTTATTCATATGCATTATTCTATTCTGAAGTTTAGAATAGAATAATGCCTATGAATAAAGAATGGATCTGAAAAAACGATTTAACTAAACATAACTAATATGCTAGCGAATGTCGAAACAAAATTATCTAAAACCGCCGCCACCCACATCGCCGCCACTAAATAAAATGCCCTTTTTGGGGCAATGGGTAGCATTGGTTTATTTTTATTTTGTGGGTTTGGGTAAGGTTTTAATGTTAGGGGGTGTTTGTTTTTATTATTTGTTTGCAAAAGAGCTGTTAAAGGGACATGCCACCCACATTTTTTCTTTTATGATTTAGAAAGAGAATGCAATTTTAAACATCTTTCTAATTTAGTTATATTATCTAATTTGTTTTATTCTCTTGAAATTCTTTGATGAAAAGCATATCTAGATATGCTCACTAGCTGCTGATTGGTTGCTGCACATAGAAGTCTTGTGTGATTGGCTCAACATGTGCATTGCTTTTTCCTCAACTAAGGATATTTAAAAAATGAAGCCAAATAAATAATGGAAGTAAATTGTAATGTTTAAATTTCTATTCTCTATCTGAATCATGAAAGAAAGATTTTGGGTTTAGTGGCCCTTTAACTTTAGGGCAATGTCCTACAAAACTGCCCTTGGTAGTTTATTATAGATTCAAGTTTGTGTTTTTTTGGGGTGTTTTTTTTTTTTAAATGGAGTATTAGAATAGGAATAATTTTTATTATTTTGGATAATTTTGCGTTAGGCTTAAAAAGCAGTGTTAGCCGGTCCTAACGCTGCTTTTTAATTACCTCTGGTATTAGGAGTCTTGCAGGTACAGGTGTACCGCTCACTTTTTTGGCCAGACTTGGAAATACTGTAAATCCACTTACGTAACTCGCGTATCCTCTTTTTTCAATGGGACTTGCTTAGCGCCGGTATTACGAGTCTGCCAAAAAGTGAGCGGTAGACCCTCTCCTGTCAAGACTGGTACCGCATATTCAAGTCAGTAGTTAAGAGTTTTACACTACAACGCCGTAGCATAAAACTCTTAACTAAAGTGCTAAAAAGTACACTAACACCCATAAACTACCTATTGACCCCTAAACCGAGGCCCTCCCACATCGCAAACACTAAAAGAAAAATTTTAACCCCTAATTAGCCGAACCGGACATCGCTGCCACTATAATAAATATATTAACCTCTAAACCGCCGCACTCCCGCCTCGCAAACATTAGTTAAATATTATTAACCCCTAATCTGCCATCCCTAACATCGCCGCCACCTACCTACATTTATTAAACTCTAATCTGCAGCCCCCAACGTCGCCGCCACTATATTAAAGTTATTAACCCCTAAATCTAAGTCTAACCCTAACACCCCCTAACTTAAATATAATTAAAAGAAATCTAACTAAAAATTCCTATCATTAACTAAATTATTCCTATTTAAAACTAAATACTTACCTGTAAAATAAACCCTAACACCTAGATTATGAGTCTTGCGTTAGCCTTAAAAAGCAGCGTTGAGAGGTCCCAATGCTGCTTTTTAACGCCCACTGGTATTACGAATCTGACAGGTACAGGTGTACCGCTCACTTTTTTTCCGCGACTCGAGCATACCGCAAATCCACTTACGTAAATTGCATATCCTATCTTTTTAATGGGACTTGCATAATGCCGGTATTACGAGATTACGAGTCTTGGAAAAAGTGAGCGGTAGACCTTCTCCTGTCAAGACTCCTACCGCATTTAAAAGTCAGTAGTTAAGAGTTTTATGGGCTAACGCCGGAACATAAAACTCTTAACTAAAGTGCTAAAAAGTACACTAACACCCATAAACTACCTATTAACCCCTAAACCGAGCCCCCCCCCACATCGCAAACACTTAAATACATTTTTTAACCCCTAATCTGCCGACCAGACATCGCCGCCACTTCAATAAATATATTAACCCCTAAACCGCCATACTCCCACCTCGCAAACATTAGGTACATTTTATTAACCCCTAATCTGCCGTCCCAAACATCGCCGACACCTACCTACATTTATTAACCCCTAATCTGCTGCCCCCAACGTCGCCACAACTATATTAAATTTATTATCCCCAAAATCTAGTCTAACCCTAACCCAAAATCTAAAGTCTAACCCTAACCCTACCCCCCCAACTTAAATATAATTTAAATAAATCGAAATAAAATTACTACAATTAAATAAATTATTACTATTTAAAACTAAATACTTACCTATAAAATAAACCCTAAAATAGCTACAATATAACTAATAGTTACATTGTAGCTAGCTTAGGGTTTATTTTTATTTTGCAGGCAACTTTGTATTTATTTTAACTAGGTACAATAGTTATTAAATAGTTATTAACTATTTAATAGCTACCTAGTTAAAATAAATTCAAAATTACCTGTAAAATAAATCCTAACCTAAGTTACAATTACACCTAACACTACACTACAATTAAATAAATTACCTAAATTAACTACAATTAATTACAATTAAATTCAATAAACTAAATTATGAAGAAAAAAAAACACTAAATTACAAAAAATAATTAAATAATTAAAAAAATTTAAAACTAATTACACCTAACCTAATCCCTCTAATAAAATAAAAAAGCCCCCCCAAAATAATAAAAATCCCTACCCTATACTAAATTACAAATAGCCCTTAAAAGGGCTTTTTGTGGGCATTGCCCCAAAGTAACCAGCTCTTTTACCTGGAAAAAAAAAGACAATACACCCCCAACATTAAAACCCACCACCCACACACCCAACCCTACTCTAACAGGCCCATTTATCAAGCTCCGTATGGAGCTTGAAGGGCCGTGTTTCTGGCGAGTCTTCAGACTCGCCAGAAACACAAGTTATGAAGCAGCGGTCTAAAGACCGCTGCTCCATAACCCTGTCCGCCTGCTCTGAGCAGGCGGACAGAAATCGCCGGAAATCAACCCGATCGAATACGATCGGGTTGATTGACACCTCCCTGCTGGCGGCCGCGAGTCAGCAGGGGGAGGCGTTGCACCAGCAGCTCTTGTGAGCTGCTGGTGCAATGTTAAATGCGGAGAGCGTATTGTTCTCCGCATTTAGCGAGGTCTTGCGGACCTGATCCGCAGTGTCGGATCAGGTCCGCAAGCCCTTTGATAAATGGGCCTGTAAGACTCACCCAATCCCCCCTTAATAAAACCTAACACTATCCCCTTGAAGATCACCCTACCTTGAGACGTCTTCACCCAACCAGGTAGAAGTGGTCCTCCAGACGGTCCGAAGTCTTCATCCTAACCGGGCAGAAGATGTCCTCCAGATGGGCAGAAGTCTTGATCCAGGCGGCATCTTCTATCTTCATCCATCCGGAGCAGAGCGGGTGCATCTTCAAGACATCCGACACGGAGCATCCTCTTCGTTCGATGGCGACTGGAACAATGACGGGTCCTTTAAATGACGTCATCCAAGATGGCGTCCCTTAAATTCCGATTGGCTGATAGAATTCTCTCAGCCAATCGGAATTAAGGTAGAAAAAATCCTATTGTAGACATAAATTTTATTTACCCATAGGAATTAATGGGGCTGCATTAGTGAGTGTTACGCTGCTTTTTTGCAGGTGTTTTTTTCAGCTGGCTCTCCCCGTTGATTCTTATGAGGAAATCGTGCACAAGCGCGTTACACCAGCTCACCGCTGACTTAAGCAGCGCTGGTATTGGAGTGCGGTAATGAGCAAAATTTTGCTCAACGCTCACTTCTTGTCTTTTAACGACGGGTTTCTGAAAACTCGTAATACCAGCGCTGCATTAAGTGAGCGGTGAGGGAAAACTGCTTGTTAGCACCGCACAGCCTCTAACGCAAAACTTGTAATCTGGGCCTTAGTTTTTTTTTATTTTTAGTAATGTTAGAATTTTTTTTTTTTAGTAATGTTAGGTTTTATTAGTTTAAGCTTAGGTTTTATTTTTATTTCACAGGTAAGTTTGTATTTACTTTTTAGTAGGTAGTTAGTAAATAGTTATATTGTTGCTAGCTTAGGTGTTATTTTTATTACACAGGTAAGTTTGTATTTATTTTTAAATAGGTAGTTAGTTAATTTAATAGTAACTTTAATTTAGGTCTATTTTAATTATGTTAAAGTTAGGGGGTTAAAAGGGGTTTAGGGGTTAAAAGTTTAATTTAGTTTGTTGTGATGTGTGGGCCAGCGGTTTAGGGTTTAACAGCTTTAGTTAGTGTTGGCGATTTTTCGGAACAGCGGTTTAGGGGTTAATAGGTTTATTTAGTGTTGGCGATGTTTGGGAACAACGGTTTAGGGGCTAATAGGTTTACTTAGTGTTGGTGATGTTTGGGAATGGCGGTTTAGGGGTTAATAGGTTTAGTTAGTTTGGGGAACTGCGGTTTAGGAGTTAATAGGTTTAGTTAGTCTCAGCAATGTCGGGGAACTGCGGTTTAGGGGTTAATAGGTTTTGTTAGTGTCTGGGAATGGCAGTTTAGGGGTTAATAGCTTTATTTAGTGATTTAGTTGGTGTCGACGATGTCGAGGAATGGCGGTTTAGGGGTTAAAAGCTTTATTTAGTGATTTAGTTAGTGTCGGGGAACTGCGGTTTAGATTAGAACAATGAAAAATTCGGCCGAGACGAAACGCACGTCTTCTTCAAATAGCATATACCAAGGGAAAAGGATGACTTACAGTCACAGAAGCAGCTCCTCTTGCTCCTGTTGCAAACAGGTGGAAAGGACACTATTGAATTATGTACTGTATAGGCTAGTTAAGCTCCTGCTGTTGTCATAAAAGTACCATTTTAAATATTTGGGCAGCTGGCAAAAGAGTTTTTTATGCAGCTTACTTACATGTCAAGTAAATTGAGTGCTCCGCTACCATATGAAGGCAGGTCGTTACAGACAGTGACACTGTGTGTGTCACCGTCTGTAATGATCAATTGCCTGTGTCGGTGAGAGGTGTGGGAGGGAAGGCGTGATTCAAAAGGGGAAGGAGGGATGGATAGCTACACTGGCAAAATGGGAATTGTAAGTGGGGGAGCACCCTTACTAATGATCATGGGGAGGGGGGAGGTAGGGGACCCCAATACACTACAGAAAAAAAATCAATAAATTAACTAATAAATTTGTCTGACCAGATATTATTAGGGTTAATATATATCCAAAATAGGCCATTACAAATGTGCATCGTCTGTTACACTTATTGAGATCTCAAATGAGGCTGAAAACGTTCAACAAATTCAGATACGGAAGCTTCAGAGATAGTAAAGAGGGAGCTATGTCTTGCTGAGGCAACCCGTGTTAACCGCTGCTATAGTGAGAAACACTTTTGACCACTCAGGAATAACAGATAATAGAGTCCCCAAGCCCAGGGGTGGAAATCCACAAATGAGACAGATATGTAATCTTCATACCTGTCCCGTCCTTAGACAGTTCACTGCAACACTTCACAAGTGTATTATAGTGTGTTTCCAGAACACTCCACCATTTTCCGCGACTCGAGCATACCGCAAATCCACTTACGTAAATTGCGTATCCTATCTTTTTAATGGGACTTGCATAATGCCGGTATTACGAGATTACGAGTCTTGGAAAAAGTGAGCGGTAGACCTTCTCCTGTCAAGACTCCTACCGCATTTAAAAGTCAGTAGTTAAGAGTTTTATGGGCTAACGCCGGAACATAAAACTCTTAACTAAAGTGCTAAAAAGTACACTAACACCCATAAACTACCTATTAACCCCTAAACCGAGCCCCCCCCCCCACATCGCAAACACTTAAATACATTTTTAACCCCTAATCTGCCGACCAGACATCGCCGCCACTTCAATAAATATATTAACCCCTAAACCGCCATACTCCCGCCTCGCAAACATTAGGTACATTTTATTAACCCCTAATCTGCCGTCCCAAACATCGCCGACACCTACCTACATTTATTAACCCCTAATCTGCTGCCCCCAACGTCGCCACAACTATATTTAATTTATTATCCCCAAAATCTAGTCTAACCCTAACCCAAAATCTAAAGTCTAACCCTAACCCTACCCCCCCAACTTAAATATAATTTAAATAAATCGAAATAAAATTACTACAATTAAATAAATTATTACTATTTAAAACTAAATACTTACCTATAAAATGAACCCTAAAATAGCTACAATATAACTAATAGTTACATTGTAGCTAGCTTATGGTTTATTTTTATTTTACAGGCAACTTTGTATTTATTTTAACTAGGTACAATAGTTATTAAATAGTTATTAACTATTTAATAGCTACCTAGTTAAAATAAATTCAAATTTACCTGTAAAATAAATCCTAACCTAAGTTACAATTACACCTAACACTACACTACAATTAAATAAATTACCTAAATTAACTACAATTAATTACTATTAAATTCAATAAACTAAATTATGAAGAAAAAAAAAACACTAAATTACAAAAAATAATTAAATAATTAAATTTTTTTAAAACTAATTACACCTAACCTAATCCCTCTAATAAAAAAAAAGCCCCCCCAAAATAATAAAAATCCCTACCCTATACTAAATTACAAATAGCCCTTAAAAGGGCTTTTTGCGGGGCATTGCCCCAAAGTAACCAGCTCTTTTACCTGTAAAAAAAAAGACAATACACCCCCAACATTAAAACCCACCACCCACACACCCAACCCTACTCTAAGACTCACCCAATCCCCCCTTAATAAAACCTAACACTATCCCCTTGAAGATCACCCTACCTTGAGACGTCTTCACCCAACCGGGTAGAAGTGGTCCTCCAGACGGTCCGAAGTCTTCATCCTAACCGGGCAGAAGAAGTCCTCCAGACGGGCAGAAGTCTTGATCCAGGCGGCATCTTCTATCTTCATCCATCCGGAGCAGAGCGGGTGCATCTTCAAGACATCCGACACGGAGCATCCTCTTCGTTCGATGGCGACTGGAACAATGACGGGTCCTTTAAATGACGTCATCCAAGATGGCGTCCCTTAAATTCCGATTGGCTGATAGAATTCTCTCAGCCAATCGGAATTAAGGTAGAAAAAATCCTATTGTAGACATAAATTTTATTTCCCCATAGGAATTAATGAGGCTGCGTTAGTGAGTTTTACGCTGCTTTTTTGCAGGTGTTTTTTTCAGCTGGCTCTCCCCGTTGATTCTTATGGGGAAATCGTGCACAAGCGCGTTACACCAGCTCACCGCTGACTTAAGCAGCGCTGGTATTGGAGTGCGGTAATGAGCAAAATTTTGCTCAACGCTCACTTCTTGTCTTTTAACGATGGGTTTCTGAAAACTCTTAATACCAGCGCTGCATTAAGTGAGCGGTGAGGGAAAACTGCTTGTTAGCACTGCACAGCCTCTAACGCAAAACTTGTAATCTGGGCCTTAGTTTTTTTTTATTTTTAGTAATGTTAGAATTTTGTTTTTTAGTAATGTTAGGTTTTATTAGTTTAAGCTTAGGTTTTATTTTTATTTCACAGGTAAGTTTGTATTTATTTTTTAGTAGGTAGTTAGTAAATAGTAATATTGTTGCTAGCTTAGGTGTTATTTTTATTACACAGGTAAGTTTGTATTTATTTTTAAATAGGTAGTTAGTTAATTTAATAGTAACTTTAATTTAGGTCTATTTTAATTATGTTAAAGTTAGGGGGTTAAAAGGGGTTTAGGGGTTAAACGTTTAATTTAGTTTGTTGTGATGTGTGGGCCAGCGGTTTAGGGTTTAATAGGTTTAGTTAGTGTTGGCGATTTTTTGGAACAGCGGTTTAGGGGTTAATAGGTTTATTTAGTGTTGGCGATGTTTGGGAACAACGGTTTAGGGGCTAATAGGTTTACTTAGTGTTGGTGATGTTTGGGAATGGCGGTTTAGGGGTTAATAGGTTTAGTTAGTTTGGGGAACTGTGGTTTAGGAGTTAATAGGTTTAGTTAGTCTCAGCAATGTCGGGGAACTGCGGTTTAGGGGTTAATAAGTTTTGTTAGTGTCGGGGAATGGCAGTTTAGAGGTTAATAGCTTTATTTAGTGATTTAGTTGGTGTCGACGATGTCGAGGAATGGCGGTTTAGGGGTTAAAAGCTTTATTTAGTGATTTAGTTAGTGTCGGGGAACTGCGGTTTAGATTAGAACAATGAAAAATTCGGCCGAGACGAAACGCACGTCTTCTTCAAATAGCATATACCAAGGGAAAAGGATGACTTACAGTCACAGAAGCAGCTCCTCTTGCTCCTGTTGCAAACAGGTGGAAAGGACACTATTGAATTATGTACTGTATAGGCTAGTTAAGCTCCTGCTGTTGTCATAAAAGTACCATTTTAAATATTTGGGCAGCTGGCAAAAGAGTTTTTTATGCAGCTTACTTACATGTCAAGTAAATTGAGTGCTCCGCTACCATATGAAGGTAGATGCCAGGTCGTTACAGACAGTGACACTGTGTGTGTCACCGTCTGTAATGATCAATTGCCTGTGTCGGTGAGAGGTGTGGGAGGGAAGGCGTGATTCAAAAGGGGAAGGAGGGATGGATAGCTACACTAGCAAAATGGGAATTGTAAGTGGGGGAGCACCCTTACTAATGATCATGGGGAGGGGGGAGGTAGGGGACCCCAATACACTACAGAAAAAAAATCAATAAATTAACTAATAAATTTGTCTGACCAGATATTATTAGGGTTAATATATATCCATAATAGGCCATTACAAATGTGCATTGTCTGTTACACTTATTGAGATCTCAAATGAGGCTGAAAACGTTCAACAAATTCAGATACGGAAGCTTCAGAGATAGTAAAGAGGGAGCTATGTCTTGCTGAGGCAACCCATGTTAACCGCTGCTATAGTGAGAAACACTTTTGACCACTCAGGAATAACAGATAATAGAGTCCCCAAGCCCAGGGGTGGAAATCCACAAATGAGACAGATATGTAATCTTCATACCTGTCCCGTCCTTAGACAGTTCACTGCAACACTTCACAAGTGTATTATAGTGTGTTTCCAGAACACTCCACCATTTTTATATACAGCATTGTTACCTGAAATGTCCGGAGTCATTCCGTGTGGGGTACTACCTTTCACAGGTGCTGATAGATATGACCTCATAACCAGATTACTGGCTGTGTGGCAGACCACAGGGTTTCAGCTGATACCTTGTATAGAATCACCAGTCAGAGTACAGCACCTGCCTGTGTAAGTGCACGCTGAATCCAGGACACTGCAAAATCCTCCAAATTCCAAAGACAAACAGCCAGCAGCACCTCTTGGGATAAAAAGACCTTTATTGTGTGTAGTGGGTCACCATTACAAGCAACGTTTCGGATCACATATCCTTAATCATGCTTAATCAGCAACAGGTAATGCACTCATTTATACCCCTGTGTTCATGATATTAACCCATCACAGGTAAAATGCATATACCACCCCTAGTGTACAAATAATGTATTACACATAAACCAAATTTAAAATTCTCCATTACATACATTCTTACCTTACTACAAAATATCTATAAACATTTAAAATTGCGTTTGATAGTTACATATCATAACCTGCTGATTAATATATACAGATGCAATACTACAAAAATAGATTACAAAAATACAGAATAATCTAATTCTTTATTCATCCCTAATGGTTGTATAGAATTCAATTTATAGATCCAAAAGGCCTCATTTTTCTTCAAGAGGAGCTCTCTATCACCGCTTCTGTGTGGACTGGAAACCATATCTATAATCTGGAAACCGAGTTGGCTAATATTATGGCCAAATTTCTCGCTATAGCAGCGGTTAACCCAGGTTCCCTCAGCAAGACCTAGCTCCCTCTTTACTATTTCTGAAGCTTCCATATCTGAATTTGATGAATGTTTTCAGCCTCATTTGAGATCTCAGTAAGTTTAACAGACGATACACGTTTGTAATGGCCTATTTTGGATATATATTAACTCTATTACTTTATGACCAGATGTAGGAACTGTTTCTACTGTTTACTTACGTGGAAGTTTTCATAATTACATGACCGGTCACTGTACTGTGCACATGTGGTATTCTTATAGGCTGTTGTACCTTATAATAAAATGTATATTTTGAATTCTAATTTTATTGGGGGTGCTTTATGTGGCATTTGCACTCTGCTGGGTTTCAATATATTTTTCATATAATCAGTGCTGGTTAGGATAGTCTTATTGGTTCCCTTATGGGATCAATACTTTCTTTATATATTTTTTATAATATTAGTGAACTATCTCTGTGCACCTTCACTCTGCTAATTATTTTTCATTGCAGAATAAAGTAGCTTATTTACTCATTATCAATTGGTGTTGATAGTTCTTATTTTCATATATATATATATATATATATATATATATATATATATATATATATATATATATATATATATATATATATATATATATATATATATATATATATATATATATATATATATGTATGTATGTGTGTGGGCATGAATGCATTTGGTGTTCAATACATTCCTTAAAGGGACATGATACCCTAAATGTTGAAACACTTTAAAGTGATGCAGCATAGCTGTACAAAACGGACAAGAAAATATCACCTGAACATCTCTATATTAAATGTATATTGTATATATATTTTACCTCAAAATTTCCTAAGTATTCACACCCCATTGTAAAGGACTTTAAGCAGCAAATCAGTATGCCTGTCCCGGGACTTGCAAGGGAGCGTGCCCCATGCACACTCATGCTATTTCCCTATTCAATTTAAGGAAGTTTATTATGAATTCTCATGATATCACAGTAAAACAGTCCATGACCTCAGCACTGCTGATGCTGATTGGCTGCTGTTCATTTCTTCCTTTTTCTTTTTTTCTTTTTTTTTTTACCTGCAGCTGGGCAGTAACTGAAATATTAATTTTCAAAGAACAATTACTCTGGAGAGCTGAGGAGATTGTGAGGTAAAATGTCTTCCTTTTTTACATAGAGATGTTCTGGTGATATTTTCCTGTCAGTTTTTTACAGTTATGCTGCATCACTTTTAAGTGAATTAGCATATGAGTATTATGTCCCTTTAAGATATAAACAAAATAAACCACTTAACATATGGTGTTGGGACTCATTTTTAAGCATGTTTCAGCCTTCTCTGGCAGCCACATAGTTAATTATATGGGGCAGTATATAATTTGACAGTAAAAATACAATTGTATTGTTTCTTATAGAGGCTTCCCACTCTTTCGTCCATTGGCCTGACAATCACACAAAACATTTCACAACATCAAAAGGAAATAAATATAAATCCTAGGCTGTGACTAAGGTTTTCTAAGCTGAAATAAGGTGACTAGATGTACCACTAGCATTGTATACCAGTCAAATTTACACTTAGTACCTGTGGATCCATCATTTTCAAACTGTAGCCAACCTTAAAAGACCTTTATCCCATGAGGATCATGTGGAATGTCAGCAGACGCTCTTTAGAATGCTGCTTACCTAGTCACATTTTGTGACTTGTTTTTTTCTTTCCCTTTGACTTATTGCTACACTCTCCCTATTATTGCTTGGTTTAGTATTCACAGCACCGTTACTTCCTTCTCCTGATTCAGAGCACATTCTTTATACCTCATTCCCCGATCTGAATTGTAAAGAAGAAATATAATCAAATGAGTAAAAGAGGATGGAGACTGCAGTTGAAATGAAAAAGCCAGAGGAAGATGTTTACAAACCTTATGCTTAATAATCTTCTTGGCTTTCCATTTCTTGTCACAATGAGATATTTGCAGACAGCAGAAGAAAGCTACTCTTTAACATGAGGGACATGGTATAGCAATAGGTTTGATGGACCACAGACATACTGTTTTATAAACTTACTGTGCTAATGAGCTGTGAAGGGCAGACCTGATGTCCCATGGTGCAATTATGCATTGCTCTGTTTCATAGTGATGGGAGATAAAAAGTATTATCAATGGTGCCATTTGTTGCTATCTAACTTCTAACTGCAGGTACCACGCAAAGTAATTTAAAAGTCTAAGGCTGTTCTTTAAGGTTCATTAGCATTTTAGAATCCACATCAGTTTAAAAGATCAGTCTCTTCTGCTAGGGATGCTGTGTGTGCAGCTTTACTTTAATAGAATTGATGCTCTTACAAATGCCAAGTTGCCTGTTTGTTCTTTATCACTGGAAAGCAATCATTGCAAGTTTGGTAAACTTTTGCACATACAGTGCTGCTGAAAATGAAGTAGTTAAATGGCAAAATCAATAATAATAAATCTGCATTTCAAAGTCATGTAATGTTTCCACTTATGTGCATAAACTTAAGCATTTAGAATTGTAATATAAACAGTTTGGTTAAAGGTTCCTGTCTAACTATTCATATCTCAGAAGTGCGGATAGGGATACGTTGCAAAAGAGCTATCAAATAAGCTCCGTCATATCAAATAAGCGCCATCATATCATAATAAGCTCCGTCATATCATAGTAAGTTCCGTCATATCAGAAAAGCTCCGTCATATCATAATATCATATCATATAATAATCAAGAAATCGCAATCACGCAATTGAACTGAATGTAGCTCACTCCCGCTCTGTGATTAGACAGCGCGCCCGAGAAGCGCTTTTGAAAACCAAGACCCGATCAGAAGAACCTGGAGAGGAGACCAGGTAAGTACAACTTTAATAGCAAAAATTTCTGAAAGCTTTTGATTATAAGAGCATCCGCTAAAATAATGTTATATAATATAACATTATTCTTTAAGTTTACTGTCCCTTTAATAGACAAATAGCAGGAAATATCTTTGTTAGAATTACTGATACATCATTGAGCAGAGCTAACAAGTTCAGATTCACACAAAAAACAGTCAACTCCCAGACAATATTTTTAAGGTTTAAGATAATATAGATTTATAAACCATTTAAATAAGGGCCCTTTGAGAAAATATAAGTATGTTGGAATCAGCTATTAAACAAATAATTGTTAAAATTTGTTTGAGCAAATTTAGTTCCTGAGTTATGCTTTATAATTATTTATGCAAAGATATGCTAATTACAATCATGAGCAGTATTATTTTTTACAACAAATATGGCACACCTATTTTTATGTCAATTGTTTACAGTCTTATGACATCATATATCTTTGTCCCTGTAACATTAGATCAATTAATCAATGTGAGACAAAAAAGCCGTATTGCATGAAATCACACTTGGGGGACGATTTATTAAGGGCCAAATGGCCCTGAATACATCTGTTTCCGCATGAGCCTCATTTTTTTCTTTGCATAAATGTTTCGTAAATGATCTATTTATATAGCCCATAAAGTTGTTTTTTTTTGTTTTTTAAAAATGTATAGTTTTGCTTATTTTTAAATAACATTTCTCTGATTTTCAGACTCCTAACCAAACCCCAAAGTTTTATGTGAATACAGTCAGATACCTTCTCCAGCTTGCTCCTGTTTGTGTAAAGGGTCTTTTCATATGCAAAAGAGGGGGGAGTGTCTTATTTCCCACTTGCAGTGGGCTTTCCAACTACCTTTTCAACAGAGATAAACTGAGAGCTTCTAAGTAAGTTTTTAAACAGTTTTATACTGGATTTTATATTAGTATCTGTGCATCTTATTCTTTATAGTAGTGTCTATTACATGCAGTTAAATGAAAATGAGTGTATACTGTCCCTTTAAGGAGCAGTGATCTTATGGCCGCTGCTTGTTAAATCTGGCCCCAGGAGTAAAATGGATCATTGGGAACACACTTATTTCTCAAGTAGGTTTTTGGCATTGAAAATTATTAGTGGCCTGACTACTTTTTAATGTGGATCCCTCTGTGCCTCCTGGAAATACAACTCTTTTTTTTTTTATTAATTTATTATGTTCATTGTGTTGATTTGACTTACAAAGTACCATTTAAAATCTATTCTTGTGTGTACAATACACAATACACAAGGACCACAGATATAAGGCTTGTTATGTTTGTGCTATGTAAGTGATGACATAGTTTTATTATGAAGCCAAGTTGCCCTTATTTACTAGACGATACCAGAACTGGACCTCTAGACCTACATTAATATTAAGGAAAATACTTATTTGGAAGATTAATTGTGTGTAGAAAAAAACTATTTGTGTCCCATTTTCCTGTAATTTAACTCTAAAAATGTAGATTTTACAATGTCATTGCATTTCTATAAAGTAATGAGTGCCATCATGTTGAAACCTATGTTTGCCTTATCTAATCTTGAGTGCTGAAGAAAATTAGAGACAGATAAAGCAAACAATGGCTATGCAGAACATAAAGGGACTTTAAAACCAAATAGTTACATTAACCCCTTAATGACAACTGACGTACCAGGTACGTCATGCAAAAACTAACTGTTAATGACAATAGACGTACCTGGTACGTCAGTTGTCTAACAGAGTGCTGGAAGTGATCACAATCGCTTCCAGCAGCTCTGAGGGTATTGCAGTGATGCCTCGATATGGAGGCATCCTGCAATACCCCTTTACAAGCCTCCGATGCAGAGAGAGCCACTCTGTGGCCCTCTCTGCACCGGTAGTGATGGTGCCGATGGTGCCTTTGTCCGGTGGGAGGAGGGAGCGTGTGCGCGCGCGTGCATGATGCACGTGCGTGCATGATGCGCGCGCACACAGGCGCGCGTGTGCATGTGGGCGCGCGTGTGCATGTGGGCGCACGTGCACATGTGCGCATTAGCCACACTGACACCAATGAAGAAGGAAGGGGATAAAAGGTTATTTTTTTTTTTTTTACATTTAAAAGGATCTGGGAGGGGGTGGGGGTATTGTGGGGGGGCTGCTACACTACAGAAATAATTAAACATACAAATAAAAGTTATAAATAAAATTAAAATAGTTTGGTTTTTGGGGCCAAACTGGGTACTGGCAGACAGCTGCCAGTACCCAAGATGGCGGTAATTAGGTAGGGGAGAGGGTTAGAGAGCTGGAGGGGGGGATCAGGGAAGTTGGTGCTAAAGCAGGGGTCCATCACAACTAAAATATTTTATAATTTTTATTTAAAAAAAAAAAAAACTCTTTTATTTAGTACTAGCAGACTTTCTGCCAGTACTTAAGATGGCGGTAACAATTGTGGGGTGGGGGAGGGAAGAGAGCTGTTTGGGAGGGATCAGGGGGTGGGATGTGTCAGGTGGGAGGCTGATCTCTAAAATTAACCCTGCAAGCTCCCTACAAGCTACCTAATTTAACCCCTTCACTGCTGGGCATAATTCACGTGTGGTGCGCAGCAGCATTTAGCGGCCTTCTAATTACAAAAAAGCAACGCCAAAGCCATATAAGTCTGCTATTTATGAACAAAGGGGATCCCAGAGAAGCTTTTACAACAATTTCTGCCATAATAGCACAAGCTGTTTGTAAATAATTTCAGTGAGAAACCTAAAATTGTGAAAAATTTAAAGTTTTTTTTTTTATTTGCTCGCATTTGGCGGTGAAATGGTGGCATAAAATATACCAAAATGGGCCTAGATCAATACTTGGGGTTGTCTACTACACTACACTAAAGCTAAAAGCTCCCTAATTAACCCCTTAACTCCTGGGCATAAAACATGTGTGGTGTGCAGCGGCATTTAGCGGCCTTCTAACAACAATTTCTGCCATAATAGCACAAGCTGTTTGTAAATAATTTCAGTGAGAAACCTAAAATTGTGAAAAATTTAAAGTTTTTTTTTTTATTTGCTCGCATTTGGCGGTGAAATGGTGGCATAAAATATACCAAAATGGGCCTAGATCAATACTTGGGGTTGTCTACTACACTACACTAAAGCTAAAGCTCCCTAATTAACCCCTTAACTCCTGGGCATAAAACATGTGTGGTGTGCAGCGGCATTTAGCGGCCTTCTAATTACCAAAAAGCAACCACAAAGCCATATAAGTCTGTTATTTCTGAAAAAGGGGATCCCAGAGAAGCATTTACAACCATTTGTGCCATAATTGCAGAAGCTGTTTGTAAATAATTTCAGTGGGAAACCTAAAGTTTGTGACAAAATTTGTGAAAAAGTGAACTTTTTTTTTTTTTTTATCGCATTTGGCGGTGAAATGGTGGCATGAAATATACCAAAATGGGCCTAGATCAATACTTTGGGATGTCTTCTAAAACAAAATATATACATGTCAAGGGATATTCAGGTATTCCTGACAGATATCAGTGTCCCAATGTAACTAGCGCTAATTTTGAAAAAAAGTGGTTTGGAAATAGCAAAGTGCTACTTGTATTTATTGCCCCATAAATTGCAAAAAAGCAAAGAACATGTAAACATTGGGTATTTCAAAACTCAGGACAAAATTTATAAACTATTTAGCATGGGTGTTTTTTGGTGATTGTAGATGTGTAACAGATTTTGGGGGTCAAAGTTAGAAAAAGTGTGTTTTTTTCCATTTTTTCCTCATATTTTATCAATTTTTTTTTAGTAAATTATAAGATATGATGAAAATAATGGTATCTTTAGAAAGTCCATTTAATGACGAGAAAAACGGTATATAATATGTGTAGGTACAGTAAACGAGTAAGAGGAAAATTACAGCTAAACGCAAACACTGCAGAAATGTAAAAATAGCCATTGTCATTAAGGGTAAGAAAATTGAAAAATGGTCCGGTCATTAAGGGGTTAAAGGGACAGCAAACACCAGACTTTTTATTACCCATTCCCCAATTTTGCATAACCATCACAGCTATAATAATACATTTTTTACCTCTGTTATTACCTTGTAGCTAAGACTCTGCAAACTGCTCCCTTATTTCAGTTCTTTTGATAGATTTGCATTTTAGCCAATCAGTGCTCACTTGTAGATAACTTAACGTGCGTGAGCTCAATGTTATCTATATGAAATACATGAACTAAAGCCCTCTAGTAATGAAAAACTGTAAAAATGCATTTAGATTAGAGGCAGCCTTCAAGGCCTAAGAAATTAGCATATGAACCTCCTAGATTTAGCTTTCAACTTAAGACTACCAAGAGAATGAAGCAAAATTGGAAAGTTGTAAAATTACATGCCCTATCTGAATCATAAAAGTTTTTTTTGGACTTGACTGTCCCTTTAACATTGCTATGTTCCACACAGCCTTTGTTTGCACACTATGGGTCAGATTACAGGTGGTGCGTTAACGGAATTTTTTGCTTGCAAGCTAACTGTGCTCAAAGTAAAATTTTAACACGGCCGAGCAAACACAGGTAATACAAGTTGAAAGTAAAAAGTTAGCGCGAGAGCCAAAGTCTGATGTTCTCTTACTTACAGATATCGCGACAGTGTTAACTTCTCCCATAGACTTCAAACGGGAGCACTGTTAAAAAACAAAACAAAAAAAAACACTTGACACCTGACACCGCATTAGACCAACAGCAGTAAAGCCCAGAACATAGATAGATATATATTTAGATATATACAGGTATAGATATATACAGGTATAGATATCTACAGGCATACATAAAAATATATATTTAAAAATACAAAGAACATTTTTTTCTATGTGAAGAACATTGGAATGTAAAGTATATATATTCAAAATGCAATAAAGTACATTAAAAATATTCAAATTGAATAAGAATAATATCACATGTATAGACATGTGTGTGTATATATATATATATATATATAAATGCAATTATAAAATATCAGCACAAAAGGATACATTTGAAAAAGGTTTGTCTCTGTTATAAATAATTCCCTACAGAGGGATGGTGGATGGTGCAACAAGATAAGAGGCCCCTGAAGAGAAAAAAGACACAAAGGCCTAGTTTCCATTGAGGTGGTAAATTGTGGAAACTGGTGGTAAAAACATTTATCTCCATTAAAGTCTATGGAAAATTGTTATGTTACCACCAGTTTCCAAACATTATCACCTCAATAGAAGCTAAGCCAAAACTGTGTATTTGCTCATCACAGGTTATCAATCCTATCAAGCACAAATACCACATTTATGTATATACAAAAGTGAGTGCGAAGGAAGCAACCAGAAACAGAGGATATATATATCTATATATTTTTGTGACAAAATATCAAGAGACATTCTTCCAGGGGCCTCTTTTCTTTTGATATAGAGATATATACTTTATATATAGCCCCCAAGTCTTCAATTGCGCTAATACTTTGAGCACAAATATTGTTCAAGCTCAAATGTAGCCGTTTGCTTTCAACTTAAATTTTGCGCATTAGCGCAGTCACAATATTGCTTATCGTGTTCTGCGCTAACACTAGAGCACCACTTGTAATATAGTTCTATATGTCTCAGAAGAAATTAGATAAGGAGAACAATTCCAACATGGCAGCACCCATTACTGTATGCAAACTTAAATATAGAAACAAAGGGCTAGAATACGAGTCTTGCGTTAGCCTTAAAAAGCAGCGTTAAGGGGTCCAAACGCTGCTTTTTAACGCCCGCTGGTATTACGAGTCAGGGAGGAAAGGGTGTACCGCTCACTTTTTTTCCGCGATTTTAGCATACCGCAAATCCCCTTACGTCAATTGCGTATCCTATCTTTTTAATGGGATTTGCCTAACGCCAGTATTACGATCGCTTTAAAAAGTGAGCGGTACATCCTCTACCTCCAAGACTCCTACCGCATTTTAAAGTCAGTAGTTAAGAGTTTTATGGGCTAACGCCGAAACATAAAGCTCTTAACTAAAGTGCTACAAAGTACACTAACACCCATAAACTACCTATTAACCCCTAAACCGAGCCCCCCCCCCACATCACAAACACTATAATAAAATTATTTAACTCCTAATCTGCCGACCGGACATCGCCGCCACTTTAATAAATTTATTAACCCCTAAACCGCCGCACTCCCGCATAGCAAACACTAGTTAAATTTTATTAACCCCTAATCTGCCGTCCCTAACATCGCCGACACCTACCTACACTTATTAACCCCTAATCTGCCGCCCTCAACGTCGCCGCTACTATATTAAATTTATTAACCCCTAAACCTAAGTCTAACCCTAACTCTAACACCCCCTAACATAAATATAATTTAAAAAAACAAAATAAATGTACTACTATTAAATAAACTAATCCTATTTAAAACGAAATACTTACCGATAAAATAAACCCTAAGCTAGCTACAATATAACTAATAGTTACATTGTAGCTAGCTTAGGGTTTATATTTATTTTACAGGCAACTTTGTATTTATTTTAACTAGGTACAATAGTTATTAAATAGTTATTAACTATTTAATAACTACCTAGCTAAAATAAGTACAAAATTACCTGTAAAATAAACCCTAACCTAAGTTACAATTACACCTAACACTACACTATAATTAAAATAATTACCTAAACTGCCTACAATTAATTACAATTAAATTAAATAAACTAAATTACGAAAAAAACAAACACTAAATTACAGAAAATAAAAAAAGAATTACAAGAATTTTAAACTAATTACACCTAATCTAATCCCCCTAATAAAATAAAAAGCCCCCCAAAATAATAAAATTCCCTACCCTATACTAAATTACAAATAGCCCTTAAAAGGGCCTTTTGCGGGGCATTGTCCCAAAGTAATCAGCTCTTTGACCTGTAAAAAAAATACAATACCCCCCCAACATTAAAACCCACCACCAACACACCCAACCCTACTCTAAAACCCACCCAATCCCGCCTTAAAAAAACCTAACACTACCCCCTTGAAGATCACCCTACCTTGAGCCGTCTTCACCCAGCCGGGCACAAGTGGACCTCCAGAGGGGCAGAAGTCTTCATCCGATCTGGCCAGAAGAGGACATCCAGACCGGCAGAACTCTTCATCCAGGCGGCATCTTCTATCTTTTTCCATCCGGAGTGGAGTGGGTCCATCTTGAAGACATCCGACGCGGAGCATCCTCTTCCTTCTTGATCCGACGACTGAATGAAGGTTCCTTTAAGTGACGTCATCCAAGATGGCGTCCCTTCAATTCCGATTGGCTGATAGAATCCTATCAGCCAATCGGAATTAAGGTAGGAAAAAAGAATGCCAGCCCAATCGTATTGGCTGATTGGATCAGCCAATTGGATTGAACTTCAATCCTATTGGCTGATTGCATCAGCCAATAGGATTTTACCTACCTTAATTCCGTTTGGCTGATTTTTCCTACCTTAATTCCGATTGGGATTCCTTGGTAGAAACTGTCCGCTCTTTGTATCCCCTGTATTCACTCATCCTCTCAACCCTTTTATGTGATCATCTGGTTCAGTGATCAGGCTGACAGAATTTCTACCATACAACCATACTCCCGGAGGATACAAAGAGCGGACAGTTTCTACCAGGGAATCCCTCCCATACATTGGTACGAGGCCTGGAAAGAACAGCCAAAGAGAAAAACAGGAGACTGGGAAAGCAGCTCTGTTTGATCTTCATGCACAAACGTTACCTCATACGATTGAGGTAATTTCCTGTAAGAAGAAACCTATTCACCAACCACAGTGTGTGTTCTCTAATGGGACTAGAAATATTACATCTTATTAAGCAATATATTGATTAATGCATTAACACCCTGTCTCTGCGCTATTCTATATTGATTTCCTCTTGTCTTGTAAATATACTTATATATATATATATATACACATATGTATTATATATGTGTGTGTAGGTATGTACACACACACATGTATGCACACACACATACATACATAAATATATATATATATATATTTTTATGTATACATATATGATATATGTGTGTGTGTGTGTGTGTAGGTATGCACACACATACACACACGAACACACATACATATATATATATATATATATATACAGTATATATATATATATATATATGTATGTACACACACATACACGTTTAATCACTTCCCAGTCCTGCCCTTTGTCAAATATCACATCTCTATACCCCTTTAATTCTATCACAAAACCTTTTTTTATTAATAAACCTTAAATCTAACTTAATAGCCATAGCATTTTCATATGTTTTGTTTTGCAAACTAGTAAGCCATAATGGTTTACTTCAGCTTTCGAAAAGCCCTACAATTTACAGTGTAATTTTGGATTTTACTTGAGTACAATACTTCAGAACTATTCATAAAAAGAATACAGTGAGCTAAAAAAAAGATTTGGACAAATTGAGATGCACAACTCAGATTCACTTCTTTATGTGGGTTAAAGACACAATAGAGTAGTGTTGATCGTCTACGTTTAACAAATTAGAGCATTTCACTTTTAAACTATTATGGCCCTTTAAACTGGATATCCAGTTAGAAATGTTGGATATTTTCTAACTAATCAAACCTATCTTGTAAAGAGGAGAAGGATAAGACTAACAAATTGGATTTACATACACCTAGATTACGAGTTATGCGTTAGAGGCTGTGCGGTGCTAACGAGCAGTTTATGCTCACCACTCACTTACAGACAGTGTTGGTATTACGGGTTTTTACAAACCAGACAAGAAGTGAGCGTTGAGCAAAATTTTGCTCGTTACCGCACTCCAATACCAGCGCTGCTTACGTTAGCGGTGAGCTGGTGTAAGGTGCTCGTGTACGATTTCCCCATAGGAATCAACGGGGAGAGCCAGCTGAAAAAAAGTCTAACACCTGCAAAAAAGCAGCATAAAACTCCTTAACGAAGCCCCATTGATTCCTATGGGGAAATACATTTTATGTCTACACCTAACACCCTAACATGAACCCCGAGTCTAAACAGTAAACACCCCTAATCTTACACTTATTAACCCCTAATCTGCCGCCCCCGACATCGCCGACACCTGCATTATATTTTTAACCCGTAATCTGCCGCTCCGGACACCGCCACCACCTACATTATACTTATGAACCCCTAATCTGCTGCCTCCAACATCGCCAACACCTAAATTATATTTATTAACCCATAATCTGCTGCCCCCAATGTCGCCGCAACCTACCTACACTTTTTAACCCCTAATCTGCTGCCCCCAACGTTGCCACCACTATAATAAACATATTAACCCCTAAACTGCCGCATTCCCGCCTTGCAAACATTAGTTAAATATTATTAACCCCTAATCTGCCGGCCCTAACATTGCCGACACCTACCTACATTTATTAACCCCTAATCTGCCGCCCCAACGTCGCTGCCACTATATTAAAGTTATTAACCCCTAAACCTAAGTCTAACCCTAAACCTAACACCCCCTAACTTAAATATAATTAAAAGAAATCGAAATAAAAATTACTATCATTAACTAAATTATTCCTATTTAAAACGAAATACTTACCTATAAAATAAACCCTAAGCTAGCTACAATATAACTAATAGTTACATTGTAGCTAGATTAGGGCTTATTTTTATTTTACAGGCAAGTTTGTATTTATTTTAACTAGGTACAATAGTTATTAAATAGTTATTAACTATTTAATAACTACCTAGATAAAATAAATACAAAAGTACCTGTAAAATAAAACCTAACCTAAGTTACAATTACACCTAACACTACACTATAATTAAATTATTTCCATAAATTAAATACAATTAAATTAAATTATCTAAAGTACAAAACCCCCCCACTAAATTACAGAAAATAATAAACAAATTACAAGATTTTTAAACTAATTACACCTAATCTAACCCCCCTAACAAAATAAAAAAAGCCCCCCCAAAATAAAAAAAAGCCCTACCCTACACTAAATTACAAATAGCCTTTAAAAGGGCCTTTTGCAGGGCATTGTCTCAAAGTAATCAGCTCGTTTACCTGTAAAAAAAATTACAAATCCCCCCCAACATTAAAACCCACCACCCAAACAACCAACCCTACTCTAAAACCCACCCAATACCGCCTTAAAAAACCTAACACTAACCCCTTGAAGATCACCTTACCGGGAGAAGTCTTCATCCAACCGGGCCGAAGTCCTCAAAGAAGCCGGGAGAAGTCTTCATCCAAGCCGGGCGAAGTGGTTCTCCAGACGGGCAGAAGTCTTCATCCAGACGGCATCTTCTATCTTCATCCATCCGGTGCGGAGCGAGTCCATCTTTAAGACATCCGACGCTTAGCATCCTCTTCATCTGACGGCTCTTCTGGAATGAAGGTTCCTTTAAATAACGTCATCCAAGATGGCGTCCCTTCAATTCCGATTGGCTGATAGAATTCTATCAGCCAATCGGAATTAAGGTAGAAAAAATCCTATTGGCTGATGCAATCAGCCAATAGGATTGAGCTGTCATTCTATTGGCTGTTTCAATCAGCCAATAGAATGTGAGCTCAATCCTATTGGCTGTAATTTAGTGTTTTATTTTTTTTGTACTTTAGCTAATTTTATTTAATTGTATTTAATTTAGGTAAGTCATTTAATTATAGTGTAGTGTTAGGTGTTATCGTAACTTAGGTTAGGTTTTATTTTACAGCTACTTTTGTATTTATTTTAGCTAGGTAGTTATTAAATAGTTAATAACTATTCTACCTAGTTAAAATAAATACAAACTTGCCTGTAAAATAAAAATAATAGTGGCAGCGACGTTGGGGGCGGCAGATTAGGGGTTAATAAATGTAGGTAGGTGTCGGTGATGTTAGGGATGGCAGATTAGGGGTTAATAATATTTAACTAATGTTTGCGAGGCGGGAGTGCAGCGGTTTAGGGTTAATATATTTATTATAGTGGCGGCGATGTCCGATTCGGCAGATTAGGGGTTAAACATTTTTTTTAGTATTTGCGATGCGGGAGGGCCTCGGTTTAGGGGTTAATAGGTAGTTTATGGGTGTTAGTGTACTTTTTAGCGCTTTAGATAAGAGTTTTATGCTACGGCGTTGTAGTGTAAAACTCTTAACTACTGACTTTAAAATGCGGTACCAGTCTTGACAGGAGAGGGTCTACCACTCACTTTTTGTCAGACTTGTAATACCGGCGCTATGCAAGTCCCATTGAAAAAAAAGGATACGCAATTTACGTAAATGTATTTGCGGTATTTCCAGGTCTGGCCAAAAAAGTGAGTGGTGAGCCTGTACCTTCAAGACTCGTAATACCAGCGGGCGTTAAAAAGCAGCGTTAGGACCTCTTAACGCTGCTTTTTTAACCTAACGCACAACTCGTAATCCAGCCGATAGAAACTATTTTAGTGAACCAATAAGCACAAATGGGCGTTCATAATATACTGCCTATGCCCTGAATTACTGATGTCAGACATTTATTATTTATCCTTAAAACACACTTCTGTAATTTCTTACAACTTTATCTGAAAGTATTACACTTTTATACTCTAGAAGAAATACTCACCTGACTTTGCAAAATGATAAATAATAAATATATAATACAAAATAATATTTTTTTTTAAAACATTTCCTGGTGTTATATAGTAAGAGACTAATTTCAAAATAAGATGAAACATTAGTGATTTCCTTCTTAAGAATGTGGCAGATTTAATATCCCTTAGATTAAAGTGACAGTCTACTCCAGAATTTTTATTGTTTAGAAAGATAGATTATCCCTTTATTAACCAAACCCCAGTTTTCAATAACCAACATGCTTATATTAATATGCTTTTTATCTCTGTGATTACCTTGTATCTAAGCCTCTGCAGACTGCCCCTTATCTCAGTGCTATTTACATACTTGCATTTTAGCCAATCACTGCTGACTCATTTGTAACTCCACGGGATTAAGCACAATGTTAATTATATGACACACATTAACTCTCACTGTCTTGTTGCAAAAAGCTAATAAAATGCACTTAAAGGGACACTGAACCCAAATTTTTTCTTTTGTGATTCAGATAGAGCATGAAATTTTAAGCAACTTTCTAATTTACTCATATTATCAAATGTTCTTTATTATCTTGGTATCTTTATTTGAAATGCAAGAATGTAAGTTTAGATGCTGGCCCATTTTTGGTGAACAACCTAGGTTGTCCTTGCTGATTGGTAGATAAATTCATCCACCAATCAAAACTGCTGTCCAGAGTTCTTAACCAAGAAAAAAGCTTAGATGCCTTGTTTTTCATATAAAGATAGCAAGAGAACGAAGAAAATTGATAATAGGAGTAAATTAGAAAGTTGCTTAAAATTACGTGCTCTATCTGAATCACAAAAGAAAAAATGTGGGTTCAGTGTCCCTTTAAAGGCAACCTGCAGAGGCTTAGAAACAGGCAGAGATTTAGAGTCTTAAAGGTTATAAAGTACATTAATATTACAATGCTGGTTGTGCAAAGCTGGGTAATGGTTAGGAAAGGCATTATTTATGTTCTTAAACAATACAAATTTTGGAGTAGACTGTCCCTTTAAAGTCAATAAAGGAACATGCTTAATTAAATGGTCTATTCTTCAGTTACCAACATTTTTTTTTTTATATTTGTAAACCTTCATTTATTTTAGCTTTTTCTCCCCAGCTGTCTATTTCCCTACTGTAATGCTTGCATTTCTCATTAGAAAAAGGAGCCTTGCAAATCTCCAAACAGAAGTCATTAAGGGCAATGGATTTGTGAGCCAAGAACACAATGCCTCCATCACAGAAACGTCATCAAATCATGTAAATATAAATCAGTAATCTCCTCATCCTCAAGGCAAATGAAACTTGGAAGCTTTCGATTCTTAAAGTGAAAATATAGTTAGAAATAATGAAAATCTTTAAAAAAAAAATAAAGTTGGTAGCGTTAACTATGTCATGTTGACCACTCGGGTCAGGTGTTTCGAACTACAAACAGAAATATATAAAAACATTTGTGGTTTTAAAACATATTGCAAACCATCCTGATAGAGCTTGGGGTATAAAATAACTGTGACACATTTACTCAGCCTGGAAATAATTGATTGCTTGAATCTATTCAAAAGAAGTGACATTCTGTGAATCTCCAGATGAAAAGAGAGATTTGAACGCACACCAAGTCAGGCTCAACATGACCTTTCCAAGCACAAAGGAGGAAATCTCCCGGCCCTTCATACAGCTGCCTGAAGTGTAACAGTATCTCAGGAAACGACTTCCTCCTCCTCTTTGCTCTCTTGTAAAATCAATACCTAATTATCCTTACCTGTGTTGTACACCCTTGCCATCACCAAAATTCAAGGGCTCAGATAGGTATTTACAAGACTCATCTCAAGACAAGAAGACTGTGAAAGTGCTACAGACATCTGACAGTGAGATAAGCAATCTATGAGTCTGGCTTGGCTGTCCTACTCTTTATATTACTATGAGCCAAATCGACTTTTAAGAGGCATCAAACTAAATCCTATTGCTGCCTTAATAGTTTTGTTAATAATAGAAATGCTTGAAAATATTTATAAAGTAGCAATGACACAACTTGTACTTAAAGGGATAAGAAATCCAAAATTGAATATACAGGGTCAGATTACGAGTTACACGCAAGCAAAAAGGATTTATAGAGAGGGGTTTTGCGCATGTCTGGGGTTGAGCTTGTATTACAAGTTAAAAGTAAATGCGATCCCTTGAGCACTTTTGAGGTTAACGATCGTCGGAATAACGCGTCCTCAGAGCTCTGGTTAACTGTTTCGCAAACAAACAAAAAAGTGTCACACAACAATAACACTGTCTAATAATTATTAAAAAAAATATTGCACAAAAAAGTTATAGAAAATAGAAAAGCAGCAAAACAAACAAGTGGTAAATGAAAATAAAAAGTGGATTCCTGGCTTCAGTAACCTCAGAAGGAAACATCCACATAGTGCAGTATTGTCAGACTGGAAAAATGCACAGAAAGGAATAATAATAATAATAATAATAATAAATAATCTGGTTTATTCAGAAATCACCGGAGTCTTGTTCTATTGACAACAAAATCCAGTTTAATAAAACATCCAATATAAAAGCTCTTGTATTTCAGATAAAAAACTCAACTGGTTTCGGTGGTGAACAACCTTTCTCAAGAGTAGTTTTAAAAAAAAAAAAAAAAATGAGCTGGTTTCTACCTCTTCCTATGGACAATGGATACACCTTTGTGTGGTATGGTTTACAATCTGGCAGGCTTCTCTACCATACATGTCAGAGTAACTCATAGATCAAGTTACATTTTATTCATTATGTAAAAAATCTATAGTGCAGAACTTAATTTAAATTAAAATGTTACCTCTGAGATGTATGTTTAACAATCTAACAACATTTTGGAACAAAATTTAAACAATTAACATACATATTTCTTAAAAAGATTTGATTCGTATTAACATAAGATTAAAGTATAATACCATAATACAAATCAAATCTTTTTTAAGAAATATGTATGTTAAAAGTTTCCAATTTGTTAGAAAATGTTGTTAGATTGCCAGTCTGGAAAGAATACACTGGTATTTGGACTGCATGAACTAGATAGCACTAAATATGTTATTTACCTGGATACATTGCTGACCTAATTAAATTAAAATGCTGCTCATTATTACCTCACTTATATTTTCCTTGTATAAATGTACTCTATAAAAAAGTAAAGGGCTTCATTGCAGTCTGCTATTTGGACATGGAAGTTCAGATTCTTTTATATATATACACGTAAATGCTAAAATAGATTTATACAAAAATAGTTTTTTTTTTCTAGTGTAATATTTAACCCCTTTAGTACAGGGAATTTTAGATGAAAACTTGCTCAAAGTACCAGAGCATTTTTAGTATTTTTGCTATCACCCTATTTAAAGAGATATAGAGCCTGCTTTGTTTGTTTTATATACTGTATATATATATATATATATATATATATATATATATATATATATATATATATATATATATACCTTTCAAAGCCAAATTTTTCTAGGGACAGAGCACATAGCTGCTGTGGCAGGACGTGTTTGTGAGGAGGTCCTGGATTTAGTTGGTCTTTTCAGGGTTATTTTTCAAGTTTGACTTATTTTAAGATTTCATGCTGAACTACCCTGATAGGAGAAGTCTGCGCGTCTCTACCATGAAGGCGGACATACCTATGTTCTTCACCTATACTTCACGAGGCCTATACTGTGAGTCTGACTGCTTGTCACATATTCAGGATTCAGGGTTCTTAAACCAGATTTGCTAATGCTGGTTATATTTCTAAGAAGACATACATCTAGTGGATTAACTGTGTTAAAGGGATATTCCAGCCCAACTGGAAATCAACATGGATGCATTTTAGTTTTAAATAAAAACATTTTTTGTAATATACATTTATTAGCAAACATGTTTCTAATAAAAGCTATAGCTGTTTTAAAAGTGTATTTAATTATCCACTGTACAACAGCATTTTAAACACAGCACTTGCTCAGAGAGTCTAAGGTGCTTGTACCATCTGGTAATGACTCAATTTGTTAATTGCTGACATGGTACAAGCCCCACTGCCACTCTGAGCAGCTCAAGTATTTAAAATGCTGGTGCACTGAGAATATCTAGCTATGCTTCACATGCACATGCAGAGAAAAATGTTAACATTAAAACAGTGATAACTTTCACTAGAAGCATTTTTGCCAATAAATGTATATTGCAAATATGTTTCTATTCAAAGATGTAATGTAACTATGTGCATTTCATTTTTGACCAGAATGTCCCTTTAATTGTGGACCTTGTCTTAAATCCTTGACCTATTATGGATACAATTGAGCTATGGGAGGAAGAGGTACGCCACTTACTTCAGTTCCACTTTGCTGAATTTGCTAGGAAGGTCACCCTAGTTCTTAGACCCTTATCTGACACATCAACTGCCGAAATGTTGAAGTGACTACACCAACAATGGTTTCTGGGAGGGCCACTGAGATCGCTACAGAGGGTGAAAGGATTCTTAAAAAAGCCTGAAAAGGCAAAACATGTGTTGGAACATTTGTAATTTTATTTCTGGGCATACTGAAGGAACAATAGTGTATTATAAATATTGTTTATCCTTATTTGTGTAGGGCATTCGACACAATGGGGCTGAATTATCAAGCTCCGAATGAAACTTGATGCCCAGAAACAGAAGTTATTAATCAGCGGTCTAAAGACCGCTGCTCTTTAACTTGTCTGCCTGCTCTGAGGCGGCGGACAGAAATCAACCCGATCGAATGCTATTGGGTTGACACCCCCTGCTAGAGGCCAACTGGCCGTGAATCTGCAGGGAGCAGGTGAACTGCTGGTGCAATGATAAATGCCGACAGAGTGGGGAGGATAGCGGTTTAGAGGTTAATAATTTTATTTAGTGTTTGCGAGATGGGGGAATCATGGTTTAGGGGTTAATCTTGTAGTTTATGGATGTAAGTGTACTTTGTAAAGTATTTTAGTTGTGTTTTGTAAAAAGTTTTTAGTTTCAGAAAACACTTTATCAGAGATCTTAGATCACGGTATGGATTGATGCGGAAAGGACTTTTACAGTAGCGCAATGGCGATTTCTCCCTACTTGTAATATTAGCGGAAGAAAAATTGATTCAAAATCGCTGTTGTATTCTCTTTATAATGCTTTCAGCAGAATGGCCACTATATTTTAGTTGGGAGAAATCATTTGTTATTTGTTATAGTCTTTGAAAATATAAGGAGATTTATTTTTATATTATAAGTGTTTTGGAGGTAAAAAATAGAGGGGGAAAAAAGTTATATTTCTTTTAAGTAGACAACCCAAGGTTTTGATCTAGACCCATTTTGATATATTTCACAATGCGATCACATAAAATAAAAAAAACGTTAACTTTTTTTACAAATCTTGAGATCCTTACTGAAATTATTTACAAACTGCTTGTGCAGGCATAACACAAATGGTTGTAAAATCTTCTCTAGTATCCCCTTTCTTCAGAAATAGCAGACATGCATGGCTTTGCCTATGCCTTTTGATAATTAGATGACCGCTAATTGCAGCTGTGCAATACACTTCAGAAATTCTGACAGTGAATGGATTAATTAGGTTGTAAGGGTAATCATATTGTAGTTTTAGGGATTACCCTCCCACCTGATGCATCCCAAAAAGCTCTCTAACCCTCCCACTAGTGGCAGCCAACTTAGGTACTGGCAGTTGTCTTCCAGTACACATTTTGTTTTACCATTTTTTAATTGTATTTCTCTATTTATGTTGTTTTCTGTAGTGTTGGGGTCCCCCCATGATCTTTATGTAGGGCCCACCTCTGCTTCCCCCCTTTTCTGTAGTGTAGTGTCCCATCCCTCCCTCTCCCTTCACAAATTATTTAATGTAGCGTAGGTTCCGTCCCCTGGTGGGCCGCCCACTGCCTCCCATTTTATTTCCCACAACTCCTGCAAGCATCAACAGGTGAACGTTACACACAGTGACACAGACAGTGTCACTGTCGGTAACGATAAGGCAATCTGCCTTAATATGGTAAAGGAGCACTGGTTGTGCTCCGTTACAATATGAAGACAGATGCCTGCAGCCCAGGAACAGCAAATCTTGATTGTTACTTGACAACTGAGACTGCATGGGCTGCCTGAAGTTTGGACGTAGATCTACGTTATGCTGTACGAGGAGTTATGTATCGTATGACGTAGATTTATGTCCGGATGGTGCAAGGGGTTAAACATGTTGACAATATTATTATTATTATCATCAGTTATTTGTAGAGTGCCAGCATTGTTTTTTTCTGTTTGAAAAGTGTGAAGTAAAGATTTTTACATTTAAAATGCAACTATTACAGCTTGTTGGGTAATAGATATTTCCCACTACTGCTGATTGACTGACAGGTATTTCCTGTGATTGCTTATTGGCTGATCGATACGTCATGCTATTATTCCTGCTAAATGCTACTCTTTTCAGTGATAGATAAATATGTGAACAGCATCCCTTTAAGAGAAAATATTTTACCTAAATGTAATTGTGATTGTATTATTAAAGCAATGATTTCCCAAAGTCATATTAGAGGTAGACAGCTAAAGGAAGACAATAATTTGTCTTGAGTGGAAATGAGAAATCATATTTATCAAGAGACCATAGCTGCAGTAACACCCAGCAAAGTTTTGTATTACTGTTGAATTATTTTAAGGAAATGATAAAGAGTATCACTTCAGATTAACTCTCTTAGCTGCTACATCAGAGTCTTATCGATCAGCCTCCGACATTTCAGACTAATAATTACCTAACAGCTTTAGCCAGCAGCTATACAGCCATTCCAGCTGCTTTAGTATTGATCGTACAACTACTTCTCAATGCTGCATGGGGCTTTTAACCTTTGCTAGAAGACATATACACCACAGCTATAATTTTACATACAACAACATACATAACATTGATGCCAAACAAAGGACATATTCTTCCTTGTATGGAAAACCGCTTATTGCCCTTACAGAGCTAGAATGCGAGTGGCAAGTCTAACTGTTGCGTGCAAGCGATAAGGGGTTCATCGCAAGTGTTTGCGCACTTCGAGTTTGTCACTCGTATTACAAGTTGAAAGTATACACGATCACTTGAGCGCAATTAAAGTTAACGCGTGTCTGTTTACAGCAACCTCAGAGCTCTGGTTAACTGTTCTGCAAAACAGTTACACTCACAATAACACCATCTAATAAAAATAATTTAAAAAAAATATTGCACAAAAAAGTTATAAGGGATCAAAGATATGAGGTCTCAGCAGGCAAAGGCCTTTAACATAAAGATGTATATGGATGTGTGCGTGTATGTATGTATGTGTATATATATATGATTGTAATGCTCCCCTGCGGACCTGACACCCAGGTTGCTCGGGGGTTAACTGCCTGGGTTGCTGGGAACTTTGCAGCTGTCAGTGTTCAGGGCTGTGGAGTTAACAGTGGCTTAGGATGTGTACCCAGTCCAGTCTGTGAGTGCGGTCCATTCCTGTGTTTTGTATTTACATAGGGGAGGTTACAAAAGCCTGTGTCACCCTGGGAGGTTCCCAGTTGGTTTGTTTGGAAGTATGCATTGTGTGGGTGCTGGTTAGGGTCCCAGGAAGGGGGAGACCTTGTCGTGGTCCTGGGCTTAATCCTTTGGCGCCAAATGTAACTGACTTCTCCCAGTTTTGCTTTTAAACATTGCTGTGAATCTGCTAGTGAGTGCTGGGTTTTTTGTGTTTTTTGTTAATGATTGTAATGCTCCCCTGCGGACCTGACACCCAGGTTGCTCGGGGGTTAACTGCCTGGGTTGCTGGGAACTTTGCAGCTGTCAGTGTTCAGGGCTGTGGAGTTAACAGTGGCTTAGGATGTGTACCCAGTCCAGTCTGTGAGTGCGGTCCATTCCTGTGTTTTGTATTTACATAGGGGAGGTTACAAAAGCCTGTGTCACCCTGGGAGGTTCCCAGTTGGTTTGTTTGGAAGTATGCATTGTGTGGGTGCTGGTTAGGGTCCCAGGAAGGGGGAGACCTTGTCGTGGTCCTGGGCTTAATCCTTTGGCGCCAAATGTAACTGACTTCCCCCAGTTTTGCTTTTAAACATTGCTGTGAATCTGCTAGTGAGTGCTGGGTTTTTTGTGTTTTTTGTTAATGATTGTAATGCTCCCCTGCGGACCTGACACCCAGGTTGCTCGGGGGTTAACTGCCTGGGTTGCTGGGAACTTTGCAGCTGTCAGTGTTCAGGGCTGTGGAGTTAACAGTGGCTTAGGATGTGTACCCAGTCCAGTCTGTGAGTGCGGTCCATTCCTGTGTTATATATATATATATATATATATATATATATATATATATATATATACATATGTTTTTGTATGTGTGTGCATATGTATCTTTGTATTAATATGTGTATATATGTATTTACAGACATATATACACATATAAAGACATCAATACATATGTTCACACATATAGACATACATATAATTGCATTGGAGCCCTTTGCAGTTAAGTAGATGAAAACATGTAAAAGCATTTTTATGCAATATTCATATTTAATACAGTGCTATTCTATGGCCCCTATTTATTAAAGGTCTTGCGGACCTGATCCAACAATGCGGATCAGGTCCGCAAGACCTCGCCAAATGCGGAGAGCAATACGCTCTTCACATTTAACATTGCACCAGCAGCTCACAAGAGCTGCTGGTGCAACGCCGCCCCCTGCTGACTCGCGCCGCCAGCAGGAAGGTGTCAATCAACCCGATCGTACTCGATCGGGTTGATTTCCGGCGGTTCCTGTCCGCCTGCTCAGAGCAAGTGGACAGGGTTATGGAGCAGCTGTCTTTAGACCGCTTCTTCATAACTTGTGTTTCTGGCGAGCTAGAAGACTCGCCAGAAACACGGCCCTTCAAGCTCCGTACGGAGCTTGATAAATATGGGCCTACGTATTTACTGTAAATATGTCCCATTCCAATGTTATGCACATAGAGGAATATCTAAGTATTTATAATAGATATTCCTGTGTATATATATATATATATATATATATATATATATATATATATATATATATATATATATATAATCATCTCATAATATTTACCAAAATAACATGAGATATATATACTGTATATATAAATATGCATTTATGACTAAAAAAACAACATATTCTTCTATTTGAAGAACATTAGATTGTGAAATATTAATATTTTCATGTAGGTTAGCGCACATGAGAATATGCGGTCGGATTGGGGTGCAAGTAGGGTGTTTCGTTTTTTTCCCACTGTTTTTGCTCAATTGACTTCTATATTGTAAGTTGGGCTTTTTATGCGTGTTGGTATAGCGCACAAACAAAAACAGTTTACTTTCAACTTGTAATAAGAGCGCAACCCAATGCGCACAAAAATCTTACTTCTAGTGGAGTTAACCCTCAAGCAGGAGTGTTAAATAATGCTCCACTTGTAATCTGGCCTACAGTATACATACAAAAGATGCATCTGAATAATGATCTTCTAGATTTTCTGATGTGCACGCTCACAAGTACACACACACAAAGTGAATATCATAAACAATAATGTTCAAACCATTTCCATGTGTCATGCAGTGGTTAAGCTGCAAACAAGGTATCTTGCTAATGATGAATGCAAATCCATTGGGTGTCTCACTTTCTGCTTTATAACATTTTTTACATGGATTCCCCAGAGCTTTCTAAATCTGACTTGCAGTTGGTACAGCTTTGCTTAGGATGAGTTAATGATAAATCAGTGGACCACAAAAAAACAGCTGTTATACAAACTACTGAAAGGTTGGAGATGAAAAATGTTTGTAAGAAAGTTAATATATGAATATTTTCAATGGAAAAAATATTGTATTAATGCCAAAATTACATTTTTCACTCAAATCACACAAACTTTGAAATACCAGAGATTATCTACTCGCTTACTGTTTTTGTTTTGTTTTTTAATTAAATTCAACACCACTGTAAATATTCAAATCAACCTGGTATACAATTAGAGAAGTCCTTGAGCTGAAATTTGCTTTTGGCTCATGAATTAAATTGTCACTGGCAGGTATGCTATTTTCTTTTTTTGTTGGGGTAAAATATAGAATTTCCCATGAAGATATTAATAGAGAAAATATGATATTTGTTTGAGTAATAACTTATTTTTGTGAAACTACGTTTGTTTTTAAAGTTTTATCGTGTCAAGTCTAACAAGTCTTTGAGGGGATTGAAACTGAGAATATAGATTTTACAAAAAAATTTAAATCCATAAAACATTTATTAATAAAATGGTTGAAGGATAGGGAACAAAATATGGTAGTAAATAATTAACATTCTAAATGGAATAACATTTTAAATTATGTCCTAGATGAATCAGTATTGAGTCCATTATTTTCAATAACTTTATCAGTGACCTAAATGAGGGATTAGAAAGCATTGATTAGATATTTGCTGATGATACCAAACTATGTAAAGTAATTTTCACAGATCAGAAAGTAGCTGCTCAGAAAGGCACTTTTATCAGAGTTTCAAATCAGCCAGTAGAATTAGATTTTTTCCTATTGTCCCTAAAAAACTTATATAAAAACATCTAAGTTAAAAAAACTAGTTGTTTCCCTAATAAATACCAAATCCCTGTAATTAAACTAAAACAATCATAAAACAAATAAAACTAAAACAATACACAAAAGAAACCTTCTACTCACTGTCCAAAGTCCAGTAACCAGCTTCTTGATCCAAAGTTATTCTAATCTTAACTATGGTCTTCTTCTGGGCTCCTCTTCTTGGGGTCCTCGTCATGCTGTCCACTGCAGCAAACTGGCATTTTTACTTTTTTATAATAAAAGCTATTCAAAATCCATAGATATTTGTCAAACGTTCTTCAAGTCTTCGATGTAGAATTTCATTGAGAAGGTTGAGTGCTTTTAGCAACGTAAGTATCCCTAGCAGGGAAGCATCAAATGAAACCTTTCAACTCTCACAGGGATAATACAACATCATTTTAGCAAAGAAAGAGTTAATGTAGCATATAAAGCATCTTATGGGATAGGAGGTGATAAAGAAGAAGGGAAGAAAGGGGCAGTTGTACAATATATGTATCTACACACATTAAAGAAACATTATCCATTTATTGTTCAGTCATTAGACAGGTGCTGTTACCTTAGACCACTCAGTAGCATATCATCTTTTTTTTATTATTTTTTTAACTTTATACTTTTTATTATTTTCATAATTGTATCTGTATTAATATTAACATAACATTTCTGATAACATGAGCAAAAGAGAAAATACAAGTACATAATTCATCATAAAGCTACATAGTACAGGCCATGTTAGATCCTATATACACTATCTAGGTATATCAGCATAGTAACAATTGATAATACATTTAAAGAACAATAAGAACATAGAAGTGCAAGATTATCAAAATGTCACACAAAACAGACCAAATAAGATCTTATATGCAATATCTATACATATCAACATAATAGCAATTGATACTGGTCTATATGATTCAAATAGAAACAAAATATTACAAAGTAATAAGTTAGGGGTATAGGCCAGTGTAAGTAATACATGAACTTAGAAATATCACCTCTAAATAGGCATTACTTTAGAAATAGTCATATTTTACATACCATGACTCTCTTTATGGAAAAACAAGATAAAATATATATATATAGGGCTAAGTGTTGTCCAATAGTGGAAAAATGTAGTCAAAACTTGTAAGTTGTATCCGGGAGCATGAGAGAGGGAAAAAAAGGGGGTAGAACAGAATAGGATTTAGCAATTACACCCTAGATTTTGAAAGGGAGTCATAAGTTGTCTTTGAGAATTTTTCTCATATAGCTTAAAGAAAGTCAGCCATTTTTTACAGAATGTGCTATTACGAGACTCTGTATTATTAAAACTATCAAACTGATCAATTATTAATTGGGTTTGTAATAAGAACGTTAAATTATTAATAGTTTGTCCTTTTTTACTTTTCCAGTTCCTAAGGATAAGATATCTCCCCCCTAAAATAACTGTATTGACAAATTCTACATTATCTTGCGAATTCCCTTTGTCCAATAGGAAAAAAATGTGTTTAATATCAAAGGTGAAATTGTATTTTAACAATTTTCTTAGCCAAAATTGGGTACATTGCCAAAACTGATACATTTTTGTGCAGCTCCAAAACATATGGACCAAGTCAGCTCCAGGCGAACTACAACATGGGCATATATTCTGCACATTGGGATACCAATTGTTTAATCTAGCAGGAGATATATATACCATGTTAATCAACTTAAAATGCTATTCTCGCCATGCTGCAGATAATGTGGTACTTTCAACATTTGCTATTTTAGCATGTCCTCATCTATTGTCGGGAAATCAGATTGCCACTTAGAGCATAAATTAAGAACGTTAAGCTCACCAGTTTTGGTGCGTAACATCCTATACCAATAATTAATAGAGTGCTTTCCCATTTTGAAGAGAGACAAGCCCATTCTTATACCTGAATGTGACCAGACCAGATCAAAGTTTTTGTTAGCTTCAAAAAACCAGTGGTGCACTTGAAGGTAAGCAAAAAAGTCTATATTCCTAAGACCATATCAGACTTTTAGAATATCAAATGTAAATACTCTGGGTGAATCAGTTTCATTAAATTGCCATAAGTATATCAAACCATCCCTAGCCCATCTCAAGAACAATTTATTATTAATACCTTCAGTGAATCAAGGTAGACCTGATCAATTGCAAGGTTTATAATATGGTATATAGTGTAACTTTACTTAAAGTGAAGGTTAACTTTGATCAGCTCTAATGAAATTTTGTGTTTATCTCAAAAAATAAATAGCAGTTTCATTCATCAATACTTTTACTTCTAAATTGTTCCTTAGATATATCAATTCTTTGTTTGCAATTTCGCTATCAGAAAATCAACCCCGTTTTTTTTTTTTTTGTTAAGTATGATCACGTTTTTTTGCTAGCCAATTGACTTTCTGGCCGTTAGGCATCCGTCAATTGACGTCAGCAGTTATTGTGACAATATGCGCATGCGCCAGTGATCTCTGTTTACATCGGGAAAGCGAACGTGGCCCCGTTTCGCTCATGCGCACTGAAAATATTATTTAAGCACTGTTCGGTAACTGCAGTTCCACGACAAGCTGCAAAACTATACAATCGGCTTCTTTAATGGCATTTAATGATTTACCCCACACTAGATCTTGTTACTTAATTTGTGCCAGAAACGTCACACTATATTGCGGACGAATGACGCATGCGCTGAAATCGGCAATTAACTTGTTTAACGCATGCGCATTGATGCAAGTTGGAGAATGCTGCGCATGCGCAGTTTTGAATAGTCACTGTGCACGAGCCTGCTAGACACGTATAGAGAATAGAAGGGAACGGTAAGCAAAATAGACTGTATAAAATAATAAAAATAAAAAGTGATTGCAAAAAATTAATATAGCGACTAGATATTTAATATGCATAGAAGTTTAATAATGAAATTTGAAAGCTATAACTTAACCTTCACTTTAACTTTATCAGGAATAACCTTATTGGGTCAATGTAAGAGGGCAGATAGAGAGAAGGGATAGATGAGATTTTGCTCAGCCTCCAGATACATAATGTAATTCCCTCCCGTAAGCTAATCCATTCCGGTTTTAGCTAAAAAAAAACAATGTTGTAGATAGATAACTCAGGAAGTGCTAAACCCCGAACTGTCTAAGTTGAGCTAATTTTCCCAAAGCAAAGCTTCTACCGGTCCCCCATAAAAATACCCTAAAAGAGTCATCATGGGACTTAATGTCTCTTTTAGTTAAAAGAATAGGAATAGTCTGCATTAAATATAATAGCTTTGGTAGAACAATATTTTTAATTAGATTAATTGTTTCAGTAATTGATATAGGTAAACCAGCACAGTTCATCAGCTTTTGTCGAATTTTCACGAATAAAGGGGGGTAGTTTAAATTGTACCAACTTATAGGGTTTATACCAATTTTTATCCCAAGATGTGTAATAGAATCTGCTGCGCTTTTAAATGGGTGGGGAATGTTAACTTATCATGTGTTGTTCTCTGAATCCATAATATTTCTGACTTAGAGGTATTTACTTTGTATCCAGAGAAGGAGCCAAACTCTGAAACTAAGTCTACAATCAGGGGGATTTCTGTTTGCGTGTTATTAAGAAATAATAGCAGATCATCTGCGTATAACAGAAGTCTAAGTTGCTTGCCTCCAAGTGGTATCCCATTTAATTCCTTCCTAAGTGCTATAGCCAGGAGTTCGATAGCTAAATTCAAAAGTAACGGGGAAATCGGGCAACCCTAATGAGTTCCCTTGGCCATAGAAAAAAAATCTGTAAGAGATCCATTTAGGAATATCGAAGAAGAGGCTTTTGCATAGATAGATCTGATACAATTTAAAAATTGGTCTTTAAACCCAAATTGACTCATCGTAAAGAATAAATGATCCCAAGTAATTGAATCAAACGCTTTTTGAGCATCGACAGAAAGAATAGCAGAGTCATGTATAGATTTTGATTTATTTTATTTTATTACGTTTACAAGAAATTGAGAGAGCTTCTAATAGTAAAAAAATGTTGTGAACATTAGCAGAAGGGTTTCTATGTGTCATAAAACCAACTTTGTCCATACGTATTAAAGAAGCAATAGTTGTCAGGGTTTTTTCCCTGTTTGTTTGCCATGTGCTGCTGGCAGCCATTTTACTCACCTCTCTTGCTGACTATGGTGCATTGTGGGGGATGCTGCTAATTTCCTGAACTTCCTTTTATGGCCAGACTGGTGTGCATCATCCATGTGAGACAGCATATAGTCTCAGAATTTTGATGTTATCACTTATTATTTAAAGGGCCTCTGTTCAGTATGATTTGCCTTTGCATTGTCTCAGACCTGTTTATGAGAGTTCCTGTATATTAACTGGCTGCCTGACGCCCTTCCTGGTTCCTGATCCCTGGCTTGTTCCTGACTCTGCTGTTTTCCTTGTTCCTGATTCCGGCTCGTCTGACTATTTGCTTTGGCTCCTGATTCGGCTCGTCTGACTACCAGCTCTTGTTTTGGCTCCTGGCTTGTTATTTGACTTGTGGACTTTTTATTATTTTTTTGCTATTAATAAAGGTGTGATTATTTTTGCACTTCTCGTCTCAGTCTGATTCCTGGCACCCTGACATTACGCAAAGGCCATGAATCCTGATGGTGCTAATAATCCACCTTTACCTGCCATCATTTCCAGGATGGATGTACAGGATCACCGCTTGGATCAATTTGCACTAGCCCTGCAAACCCTGCTGACTCACACTGCACATTTGGACCAAAGTGTCCCGCAAGTTATGGCTGCTTCTGTTTCCGCTGCTGCACCTATGCCTACCAGGAGCATGTCCGGTTCTGCACCTCTACCTCAGCGTTATAGAGGTGATCCTATTCAGTGCAGAGGGTTTTTGAACCAGGTGGGCATTTACTTTGAGATGCTACCTCAGGCGTTTCCCTCTGACAGAGCTAAGGTGGGATTTCTCATCTCGTTACTCTCTGACACAGCTCTTGCCTGGGCTAATCCCTTGTGGGAGACTAATAAATCTGTGATTTCAAATTACCCTGAATTTGTGGCCTCCTTTCGAAGGGTATTTGATGTTCCAGCTCGCTCCTCCTCTGCTGCTAAATGACTCATGTCCATTCAGCAAGGTACAAGATCTGTTGCTCAGTATGCTATTAAGTTCCATAAGCTTGCCGCAGAGGTAGGTTGGAACAATGAAGCCCTTGTTGCCGGCTTCTTTCATGGGCTCTCTGATGCGATTAAAGATGAAGTTGCTGCCAGAGATTTACCAGAGGATCTCAAGGCATTGGTGTCTTTTTTTATCCTAATTGACATCAGACTCAGAGAGAAGCCCTCTTTCAAGGAGCGCTTGCGGAAGCCTCCTGTTCCATTGTCTCCTACGTGTTAGTTCCCACCCATGCCTCCCTCTCCTCCCATGCCTCCTGGTCCCGAGTCACCAGGTACTGCTGAGCTGATGCAGTTGGGATTCACGCGTCTCTCCGCGGCGGAGAGGGCCTTTAGGAGGAGGGAGGGGCTCTGCCTCTATTGTGGGTTACAGGGCCACCTTTTGAAGTCTTGTCCTACACGGCCAGAAAATGCTCACACCTAAGGTCCTGTCGGGGGCAGACCTTGGGTGGTTTATCCTCGTCCCCGGAACCGCTTAAGGAGAAACCTTTGGTCATGGTTGTCCTTTCCTGGGTGGACTCCTCCATAGTCACTCAGGCTCTTGTTGACTCCGGTGCTGCGGGCTATTTCATTGACAGTGCTTTTGTATCAAAGCACTCCATTCCTGTTTTGCCTCGGTCCGTTCCGCTTGCTATAGAGGCCATTGATGGCAGGCCCCTTCAGCCCGCACTCATTACTCACGAAACTGCTCCGTTGTCCATGGCTGTTGGGGCTCTCCATTTTGAAACCCTCCAGTTCCAGGTGATAAACACTGCATTTTCCAGTTGTTCTGGGTTATCCCTGGCTCCAAAAGCACAATCCCAGTCTTGATTGGCGCAGGTCCGAAATTTTGTCGTGGTCCCGCAATATATTTTCACTTGTCTTCGGAAACCAGAGTACTGAGAATTCCTAGACGTTTTTGACAAGGTGCGTGTCGTTACGTTGCCTCTGTCGCAGGGGATCATCCGCAAATCCTGCTCTCCTGCAGGGGCTGGCTTCTTCTTTGGGAAGAAAAAGGGTGGCGAGTTAAGACCATTATAGGGGTCTTAATCGTCTTACCATTAAGAATGCTTACTCTATTCCGCTCATTATGGAACTCTTTGACCGCCTCAAGGGAGCAACGGTCTTTACTAAACCTGATTTGAGAGGAGCGTACAATCTTGTTAGGATTAAGGAGGGCCACGAATGGAAAACAGCATTTAACACTAGGAGCGGGCATTATGAGTATCTTGTAATGCCCTTTGGCCTATGTAATGCTCCTGCTGTTTTCCAGGAATTTATTAATGATGTCCTATGAGATATGTTGCAACAGTGTGTTGTGGTGTACTTAGACGACATCCTCATACACTCACCCACACTTGAGGCTCATCATTCTGATGTTACACGGGTTCTTTAGAGACTATGTGAAAACGGCCTGTTTTGTAAACTCGAGAAATGTGAGTTCCATCAGACTCAAGTAACCTTCCTAGGTTATGTTATCTCCGTTGCAGGGTTCTCCATGGATCCTGACAAGTTATCTGCAGTTCTGCAGTGCCCTCGCCCAGTTGGTCTTCGGTCTATTCAACATTTTTTGGGGTTCGACAATTACTATAGGAAGTTTATTAAAAACTCTTCTTCCTTGGTCAAACCTATCACAGACATGACCCGTAAAGAGAATGATCCACTCCATTGGTCACCTACTGCCATTAAGGCCTTTGATAGTCTTAAGACTGCCTTTTCTGCCGCTCCAATTCTGGCTCATTCTAACCTTGTCCTGCCTTTCGTTCTTGAGGTCGATGCGTCTGAGACTGGAGTAAGTGCCCTCTTGTCTCAACGTCCTATGCCTGACGGTTCCTTGCATCCGTGTGGTTTCTTCTCTAAGAAATTGTCTCCAGTGGAGTGCAATTATGAAATTGACGACAAGGAATTACTGGCCATAATTTTGGGAATAGAGGCATCTTCTCGAGGGTACTAGCGTGCCAACGCTCATTCTTACTGACCACAAGGATTTAACTTATCTATCTGAAGCAAAGCATTTTTCGCCCCGACAGGCCAGATGGGCGCTATTTTTGTCTCGGTTTAATTATGTGGTTTCCTACCTGCCGCAGGTCACCCAGGCAAGAACCAAATGATTTGGTCTGTGACTTGACAATTCTGGTGGCCAGGTCTTCGTTCTGATGTTGCTGCGTATGTTGCCTCCTGCTCAGTTTGTGCACAGAATAAGACTCTTCAACGTCTTCCTGTGGGTCTTCTTCAACCTATTGCTAATGGTGAGCATCCTTGGATACATCTTTCCATGGACTTCATTGTCGAGCTCCCTGTTTCCAATGGCAATACTGTTATCCTTATGGTGGTTGACAGTTTTTCTAAAATGTCACATTGCATTCCCTTGATGAAGCTGCCTACCGCTCAGGAGCTTGCTTCAATTTTTGCCTGGAAGGTCTTTCGTTTACATGGGTTACCCAAGGAAATTGTGTCGGACCGGGGTAGCAAGTTTGTCTCCAGATTTTGGCATTCCTTTTGTGCTCAAATGGGTATCCAGCTTTCCTTCTCCTCAGCATATCACCCTCAATCCAATGGGGATGCGGAACGGTCTAATCAAGCTCTGGAACAGTTCTTCCATTGCTATGTCTCAGATCATTTTTTTAGGTACAGGAGGATATCCCAATACATTTGATAAACCTTTTAAGAAGAGGAACATCAACCCAGCACTTTATACATTTGGATTAACTTGGAATTATATATATATTTTTTGGAGCTATTTGGACTCTATTTAACCAGTATTAGAATCCACTTGACTATTTTTTATACACATTTTTATACACATTTCTAGGTGTACACCTTCACGATATCAATTCACTATCACATATATTATATATTATTATATATTATTATATAAATCAGTTGATGGTAGAATAATAGAAGGAGATAAGCAGATTGCAGACTGTCTCAATGATTACTTCTGTTCTGTTTTCACTAAAGATTGTGAAGATACAATGTCTACATTAAGGGATGCTACGCAAAATAGAAACAAGCTTAACAGTAATCTTTTTACAGAGAATGAGGTTTTGTTAGCATTATCAAAAATAAATGTTACAAAGGCAGTGGTTCCTGATAATATTCATCCAAGGGTTTTAAAAGAACTTTGATCAGTGCTAACTGTCCCATTAACTGATCTGTTTAATCAGTCACTATTAACAGGAGCTGTCCCAGATGATTGGAGAATAGCAAATGTAATACCCCTTCATAAAAAGGGCAGTAGAGAAGAATCTGGCAACTACTATAAAGACAAACAATTTAGAGGACCAAAATCAGCATGGTTTTACTTCAGGGAGATCATGTCAGACTAATCTAATTGACTTCTTTGATTATGTAACAAAAGTATTAGACAAGGGAGGAGCAGTTGATGTAGCATATCTAGATTTCAGCAAAGCATTTGACACCGTCCCACACAATAAACTTATTCACAAACTATATCTCCTTGGTCTAGATTAAAAAATTGTGAAAATGGGTGGAATGCTGGCTTAAGGACAGAAAACAAAGTGTCTTAGTAAATGGAGTTCATTCAGCAGAGGGGGCTGTTACTAGTGGTGTTCCTCAGGGGTCAGTTCTGGGGCCTGTTTTGTTTAACATATTTATCTGCGATATCAGCAAAGGGCTACAGGGGAAAGTATGTCTCTTTGCAGATGATACAAAAATTTGCAACAGAGTGGATGTTCCGGGGGGGTAGACAAAATGAGAAGTGATATACAACAATTGGAGGATTGGACAAACGACTGGGATCTAAAGTTTAACACAGCAAAGAATAAAATAATGCATTTAGGGAAGAAAAATCCAAATGTTAATTACAGACTCAATGACACTTTACTGACTGTTACAGACGAGGAACAGGACTTGGGAATTATTATTTCAGATGATTTAAAACTTAGTAAACAATGTAGTAATGCAGTGAGTAAGGCTAGCAGAATGCTTGGATGTATTGGTAGAGGTATTTGCAGCAGAAATAGTAAGGTTCTTATGCCACTTTATAGATCATTAGTTAGGCCTCATCTTGAGTATTGTGTGCAGTTCTGGAGACCATATCTTCAGAAGGATATTAACAAACTTGAATCTGTGCAAAGGAGGGCTACCAAAATGGTACATGGTCTAAAAAATAAAACTTACCAGGATAGGCTCAATGACCTAAATATGTATAGCTTAGAGGAGAGAAGGGAAAGAGGTGATATGATAGCAACTTTCAAGTACATTAAAGGGTTTAGTAAAACTGAGGCTGTGGGTATTTTACATAAAATGGAAAATTCAAGAACAAGGGGTCATGAGCTCAAGCTAAAGGGTAGTAGATTCAGGAGTAATTTAAGGAAGCACTTCTTTACAGAAAGAGTGATTGATTTATGGAATAAACTTCCTCAAGAGGTAGTAGCAACAAACACTGTGGGGGACTTTAAAAATGCATGGGACAAGCATAGGGCTATCCTACGAACTAGATAAGTTTATACTGTTAGGTAAGGTCGGGCAGACTTGCTGGGCCTATGGCTCTTATCTGCCGTCAATATCTATGTTTCTATGTTTCTATGTTTCTATATACTTCTCATATGGGTTGCTGATCACAACTCATATATTTTTACATTTTTATATTTTTATATATTTTTCATTTTTTCACAATTTATATTTTCACATTTTTTTTTTCTCCACAATTTTTTGATTTTTACACCAACTTTGGACACTCTACTATATTTTTTGGACACTAACTTTGAACACTTATTTTGGACATTTTGGTATGGGACTTAATTATCTGTATGTTACATAGGACATTACTTCTTGGACATTGTATGGGACATTTCATTAGATTGTTTAGCCTATTTTGAATTGTAAATTTATGTTAATAAAATGATTGTTTAATGCAATTTAAAATTGCATCAATAATCCCTATTTTTAACCATTTTTTAACTATTTTTAACTTTTTTACATTTTTAAGTCTTTTACCTTTTTAAATACTTTTTTCACATGGTTTTATATATATTTGTTGTGTAATACAATATAATATATTGACCTTTATGTAATATACATTCCTAGTCGTGGACACCATCTTTAGCAACTCAACCCTCATCTGGGGGTAGTGTAGCGCTGTATCTTGGCATTTCTTTTCACTTTTAACTTTGGAGTCTGGTTGGGAGACTCCGCCTATATCAGATATAGCTTGTATGGTATTATTGTGGCGCTGATAGATATACATTTATTTGAACTATGTCTCAGATCACCACAATAATTGGTCTGTACTGTTACCTTGAGCAGAGTTTGCTTGTAATAGTGCTATTAATGGTTCCTCCAAGTTATCCCTGTTCATGGCGAATTATGGGTTTCAACCATCCTTGTTGCCCAATTCATTCATGTCTCAGGGTATTCCGGCTTTGGAGTAGCATCTCCAGCAACTCCGTTCCACGTGGGTACAGATTCAGGATTGCCTTCATCGTTCTATGCAGCGCCAAAATTTCCAGGCTGATCGTAGGCATGTGCCTGCACCTTCCTACCAGGTTGGTGAGAGAGTTTGACTGTCCTCCCGCAACTTGAACCTTCATGTGCCTTCCAATAAATTGGCTCCTCGTTATGTTGGTCCTTTTCGAATACTCCGATGGGTTAATCCTGTGGCCTACGCTCTTGACCTTCCTCCTGTCCTGCTATGAGCATCTCCAATGTTTTTCATATCTCCCTCTTGAAACCATTGGTTTGTAATCGGTTTACCACTGTGTTGCCTCGTCCCCATCCTATCATTGTTGACAACCATGAGGAGTATGAGGTCAGCAGCATTGTTGACTTTCGTATGTCCAGGGGCCGTGTACAGTATTTGGTTCACTGGAGGGGCTATGGTCCGGAGGAGTGTTCTTGAGTTCCCTCCTCTGATGTTCATGCTCCCGCCCTCCTCCGTGCCTTCCATGCCTGTTTCCCCAATAAGCCTTTTGTCCTCCCACGGGGTGGGGTCATTGAGGGGAGGGTACTGTCAGGGTTTTTTCCCTGTTTGTTTGCCATGTGCTGCTGGCAGCCATTTTACTCACCTCTCTTGCTGACTATGATGCATTGTGGGGGATGCTGCTCATTTCCTGCACTTCCTTTTATGGCCCGACTGGTGTGTGTCATCCGTGTGAGACAGGATGTAGTCTCAGAATTGTGATGTCATCACTTATTATTTAAAGGGCCTCTGTTCAGTATGCTTTGCCTTTGCGTTGTCTCAGACCTTTTTGTGAGAGTTCCTGTGTATTACCTGGCTGCCTGACGCCCTTCCTGGTTCCTGATCCCTGGCTTGTTCTTGACTCTGCTGTTTTCCTTGTTCCTGATTCCGGCTCGTCTGACTATTCGCTTTGACTCCTGACTCGGCTCGTCTGACTACCAGCTCTTTTTGACTCCTGGCTTGTTATTTGACTTGTGGACTTTTCATTATTTTTTTCTATTAATAAAGGTGTGATTATTTTTGCACATCTCGTTTCAGTCTGATTCCTGGCACCCTGACAATAGTCCTTTTAGGTCTATCAGCTAAAATAGCCGTTTTGTAATCCAAGTTTAATAATGAGATTGGACGATAATTCTGGATCTTTACATTTTTTGGGTATTAACGTGACACTGAACCCAAATTTTTGTGTGTGATTCAGATAGAGCATGAAATTTTAAGCAACTTTCTAATTTACTCCTATTAACAAATTTTCTTCATTCTATTGGTATCTTTATTTGAAATGCAAGAATGTAAATTTAGATGCCGGCCCATTTTTGGTGAACAACCTGGGTTGTCCTTGCTGATTGGTGGATAAATTCATCCAGCAATAAAAAAGTGCTGTCCAGAGGTCTGAACAACAAAAAAAAGCTTAGATGCCTTCTTTTTCAAATAAAGATAGCAAGATAACAAAGAAAATTTGATAATAGGAGTAAATTAGAAAGTTGCTTAAAATTGCCCTTTAATGTGACTGTAGAAGCCGAGAAAAAATGGGATGGAGCCTTTTGACCAGAAAAGTATTTATTAAAGAGTTTCAACAAGGTAGGAGTTATTTCTATTTTTAGAATTTTATAGAACTCACCAGGCAATAGATCAGGACCCGGAGCTTTATCAAGTTTTAATCTATCGCCTGGTAAATTTCTTGTTCCTAGATGGGCACATTTAATGTATCTAACGCTTCAGGAGGCAAAGTAGGGAGAGCTATTTTCTGCCAAACCTTACGTTTGTTGTCACAATTTATTTCTGAGGCAGAATATAATTGTTTAAAATACTTAAGAAATTCCATATTAATGGATTCAGTATTGATTATTCTAACCCAATCCTTGTTGATTGCTTTAATAAATTTGTAGGAATGCTGTAATTTAACACATTTAGCCAAATATTTCCCAATGTTATTACCGAATCTATGAAATCTAAGCTCCTGGATTGTCAAATTTTTATGTATTAATAATTTCCCATTCCTGTTTAGCCTTAATATTGTGATTCCAATTTGCTTGATTGAGGAAATTTAAGTAAATATTATATTTATTCTTAAGCTAGTTTGAAAGTTCAACTTCTTTAGTATAATATATTTTCTTTAGTCTGGCAGTATAGCTTTTAATTTCCCATCTAATAACGGTTTTTGCCGCTTCCCAAAATATCTCATTATTATGAATGTATGACCTGTTCTGCATAGTATAATCATGCCATTTACCAATGAGCCAATTCTTAAAGTCAACATTATTATATAGAAAATGGGGGAAGCTATAACTCCTAGAAGGCTCATACTTCATGTCACCCCACGACAGTTCTAAAGTTATGGGCGCATGATCTGATTTGGTAAAGTCTCCAATCTGCCCTTTCGGATGGAGTCCAAAAACTTTGTCTGAAATTTAAAAAAAATCAATACGAGAAAAGGACTTGTATTGTTTAGATTCGCAAGAGAAAGCCCTACAGGTCGGATTATGCATTCGCCAGACATCCTTAACTTTAAGCGTACTACAAAAGGTTTTTAGAGGTCTAGTAGCTTTTTTGTTTGTTCTTAACCTATGGCTATCTAAAGTCTGGGATCTATCAATACTATTAAACACCATATTAAAATCACCCACAACAATTAGGTTAGAATTAGCATATTCTAACTATTTATTCTTAAGATATCCCCAGAAAGGCTCATCAATATTATTAGGCCCATATACATTACAAAAGGTGAATGGACGTTTTCCAATATTTATATTTAAAATAACAAATCGCTCATTGGGATCTAATTCCTGATATTTGATACAGCCTAAGCAAAATAGCAACTCCACGCTTACGTGAGGAACATGGCGTAGCGATGACTTCCCCTACCCAATTTATCTTAAGTTTACTGTTCTCAGCTTCTGATAATTGAGTCTCCTGCAAAAAAGTTAAATCTGCCCTATACTTCTTAAGCTGACACAAAATCTGTATCCTTTTCATAGGATTCGAAATACCACCAATGATCCATAAAATAATTTTGAGTTTAATCATATTAACTTATTAACCCAATATATATGAAAAAAATACCAAAAGAGGGGGAAGGGGGAAAAATAAAAGAGCAAACCCCACTTTCACGCCCCGCATACCACAAATGGTAAAAAAGATAAAAACATAAATCACATCTAACATCAATCCTACTGATCAATATATACATATATCAATCAAAATATTTGAAAATTACAGAAAAGAGAAAGGATCAAGTTCAAGTCACCTATAAGACTTATAATTGTCAATAAATTTTATTGCATCCTGGGGAGTTCCTAAAGTAATTATCTCATTTTCAAGAAAAACTTTAATTTTGGCCAGATAAATAAGTCTTGCAGAGAGTCCTGTGTTAATCATTGTGGTACAATAGGGAGCCATTTCTTTGCTTTTTGCCGCTGTCTGTGCTGAGAAATCTTGGAACAAAAGTATTTTATTATGGTCAATTTCTATTTTTTGCATTTTCCTATATGCTCTAAAAATATTAACCTTATCCTGGGAGTTTAAATATTTAATCATAATAGGTCTTTTTTGAGTGCTATTCTCAGGTGTATTTTTCAAGGGGCCTATCCTATGCGCCCTTTCCACACAAATTGTATGTTCATGTAAATTATAACCAAGCAATTGGGGCAGAGCTATGGAAGCGAAATATATCAAATCTTGAAAAACAGGACTCTCCAGAAGACCAATCACTTTTAAATTTTTCCGGTGTGATCTGTCTTCTAATTCTTTGTTTATTAGTAAGCTCAACAATTTTACTGGTATGTTCTTGCACAAGTTGATCTTGTTTAATAGAAGTATCTTCAATGTCTGGAATTCTAGCTTCTACCTCAGATAGCCTAGAAGTAAGGTTTCTCATCTCGACAGATATTGAAGACAGCTCATGTTTAATTTGATCAAATTGTGGAAGCAGTATCTGAGCCACTTGTTTAGAAATGTCAACTATATCAGAATTACTAATATTAACATTTCCATAAATGTGCATCTAGGTTAAGGTGTCAAAATTGACACAAAGTGATGTAAAAATTTTTTTTTTTTTTAAAGGGGGTGCATGAATACGTTCCAGGTATATAGAAATGTGTTATGGAGGCCCATTTATCAAGCTCCGAATGGAGCTTGAGGGCCTGTGTTTCTGAAGACTCACCAGAAAGAGAAGTTATGAAGCAGTGGTCTAAAGACCACTGCTCCATAACCCTGTCCGCCTGCTCTGATGAGGTGGACATACATCGCCGGAATTCGGATCAGGTCCGCAAGATCTTTGATAAATAGGCCTCATGGAGAGAAAAAAAAAAAAAAAAAAAGCTTTGACCAAACTCAACTCTGAGTTCTAACTTACACAGAAAATTATTTGAATAGCTGGCAAGTTTATAATAAAGTGAGCTTTTTAAGAGAAAGCTAAACTTTAAACTAGACCTTCTCTATTATCACCTTAATAGATTAATATGGAAATATTTAGGCCAAGCATTCCAGAATTAGTACATCACCTGCTATTCAATCAACAGCAAAGGGTAAATTGTATGGTTAAACTTATTTAAAAAAAAAACAGCAACATATATAGGACAAATTCCAGCAAATTAGCTATCTGTCTTTCATGTGATCTGGTAACTATGAAAACATTACTTAATAATTCAGAAAATATTAATAAAAATACAGGGAGAGTATTATTACTAAATACACCTACATTTTAATATAAAAAATATTAGGGATTTTAGAATAATAGATGTGCCAAAGTACCTCCAAAAAACAGGGCAGTCAAGCTCAGTTTTATTCTTTATAAAGAATGGTGTATGGTGCAGACCCTCAAGTTGAAAATAGAACAATATTTGTCAGAAAAACCTGGTCTTATATTTTAAAGATCAGTTAAGCAAGGGATTTCAGCACTCAAAACATGCGGCTAGATTATGAGTTGTGCATTAGAGGCTATGCGGTGCTAACGAGTAGTTTTGTCTCACCGCTCACTTACCTGCAATAAAAGACAAGAAGTGAGCGTTGAGCAAAATTTTGCTCATTACCGCACTCCAATACCAGTGCTGCTTAAGTCAGCGGTGAGCTGGTTGTACGTGCTTGTGCACAATTTCCCCATAGGACTCAACGGGGGGAGCCGGCTGAGAAAAAGTCTAACACCTGCAAAAAAGCTCCTTAACGCAGCCCCATTGATGCCTATGGGGAAATAAAATGTATGTCTACACCTAACACCCTAACATGAACCCCGAGTCTAAACACCACTAATCTTACACTTATCAACCCCTAATATGCTGCCCCCCACATCACCGCCACCTGCATTATATTTATTAACCCCTAATCTGCCGCTCCTTACACCGCCGCCACCTACATTATACTTATGAACCCCTAATCTGCTGACCCCAACATCGCCGACACCTACATTATATTTATTAACCCCTAATCTGCCGCCCCCAATGTACCCGCCACCTACCTACACTTATTAACCCCTAATCTGCCGCCCCCAACGTTGCCGCCACTATACTAAATGTATTAACCCCTAAACCTAAGTCTAACCCTAACCCTAACACCCCCTAACTTAAATATAATTTAAATAAATCAAAATAAAATTACTATAATTAACTACATTATTCCTATTTAAAACTAAATACTTACCTATAAAATAAACCCTACGCTAGCTACAATATAACTAATAGTTACATTGTAGCTAGCTTAGGGTTTATTTTTATTTTACAGGCAAGTTTGTATTTATTTTAACTAGGTAGAATAGTTATTAAATAATTATTAACTATTTAATAACTACCTAGCTAAAATAAATACAAAATTACCTGTAAAATAAAACCTAGCCTAAGTTACAATAAGACCTAATACTACGCTATAATTAAATACATTTACTAAATTAAATACAATTACCTAAATTAAATTAAATTAGCTAAAGTACAAAAAAACCCCACTTAATTACAGAAAATAATAAACAAATTACAGATATTTAAACTAATTACACCTAATCTAATAGCCCTATCAGAATACCCCCCCCCCCCAAAAAAAATAAAACAAAACCCTAGCCTAAAATAAACTACCAATAGCCCTTAAAGGGGCCTTTTTACAAACAACCCCCCCCAACAGTAAAACCCACCACCCACACAACCAACCCCCCAAATAAAATACTATCTAAAAAAAACTAAGCTCCCCATTGCCCGTGAAAAGGGCATTTGGATGGGCATTGCCCTTAAAAGGGCAGTTAGCTCTTTTGCAGGCCCAAACCCTAACCTAAAAATAAAACCCACCCAATACACCCTTTTTAAAAAACCTAACACTAACCCCCTGAAGATCGACTTACAGTTCTGAAGATCGGACATCCATCCTCAAGGAAGCAGCAGAATTCTTCATCCAACCGGGCCGAAGTCCTCAACGAAGCCGGGAGAAGTCTTCATCCAAGCCGGGCGAAGTGGTCCTCCAGGCGGGCAGAAGTCTTCATCCAGACGGCATCTTCTATCTTCATCCATCCGACACGGAGCATCCTCTTCAAACGAAGTCTTCTTACTGAATGACAGTTCCTTTATGTGACGTCATCCAAGATGGCGTCCCTTAGATTCCGATTGGCTGATAGAATTCTATCAGCCAATCGGAATTAAGGTAGAAAAAATCCTATTGGCTGATGCAATCAGCCAATAGGATTGAAGTTCAATCCTATTGGCTGATCCAATCAGCCAATAGGATTGAGCTCACATTCTATTGGCTGTTCCAATCAGCCAATCAGAATCTAAGGGACGCCATCTTGGATGACGTCACTTAAAGGAACCTTCATTCGTCGGGTAGTCATCGGATGAAGAGGATGCTCCGCGTAGGATGTCTTGAAGGTTAGGGGGTTTTTTATTTTGGGGGGCTTTTTTTATTTTGATAGGGCTATTAGATTAGGTGTAATTAGTTTAAATATCTGTAATTTGTTTGTTATTTTCTGTAATTTAGGGGGGATTTTGTTTTGTACTTTATCTAATTCAATTTTATTCAGGTAATTGTATTTAATTTAGTACATTTATTTAATTGTAGGGTTAGGTTAGGTGTTATTGTAACTTAGGTTAGGTTTTATTTTACAGGTAAATTTGTATTTATTTTAGCTAGGTAGTTAGTAAATAGTTAATAAATATTTAGTAACTATTCTACCTAGTTAAAATAAATACAAACTTGCCTGTAAAATAAAAAAAAACCCTAAGCTAGCTACAATGTAACTATTAGTTATATTGTAGCTAGCTTAGGGTTTATTTTATAGGTAAGTATTTAGTTTTAAATAGGAATAATTTAGTTAATGATAGTCATTTTATTTAGATTTATTTAAATTATATTTAAGTTAGGGGTGTTAGGTTTAGACTTAGGTTTAGGGGCTAATAAATTTAGTATAGTGGCGGCGACATTAGTGCGACAGATTAGGGGTTCATAAATATAATGTAGGTGTCGGCAATGTTGGGGGCAGCATATTAGGGGTTCATAAATATAATGTAGATGGCGGCGGTGTCTGGAGCAGCAGATTAGGGGTTAAAAATGTAATTTTAGTGTTTGCGATGCGGGAGGGCCTCGGTTTAGGGGTTAATAGGTAGTTTATGGGTGTTAGTGTACTTTTTAGCACTTTAGTTATGAGTTTTATGCTGCAGCGTTGTACCATAAAACTCTTAGCTACTGACTTTTAAATGCGTTAGGAATCTTGACAGGGTAGGGTTTACCGCTCACTTTTTGGCCTCCCAGGACAGATTCGTAATACCGGCGTTATGGAAGTCCCATAGAAAAAAGGCTTTATGAAGTTTATGTAAGTCGTTTTGCGGTAAGGCTAAAGAAGTGTGCAGTGCCCCTAAACCTTCAAGACTCGTAATAGCAGCGGTAGTGAAAAAGCAGCGTTAGGACCTCTTAACGCTGCTTTTTCAGCCTAACGCACAACTTGTAATCTAGTTACAAGTTAACCAACACATGTCAAAATTAATGCTTATGACTATTTCCTATAAAAAAAAGTAAAGCAAATAGACCTCAGGTCAGAATAGCATTACATATGTATTAAGCACAGATTATATCTTTATATTTATCAATTATTTCCAAAGCGCTGGCAGTCTTTAAGTTGCTATAACGTTTATATAGGAATATTTATAGTTACAAAACAGGAAAACCAAGATAGCAGCCTTGAAAGGCAGCCCATGTATACAGCCTTTAGAGTAGTGTAAAGTACAAGGTCTATCAATAACTTGCTTGGTTCTGCCTATAAGTTGCTCGGATCTTTAAAAATTACATGAAGGTTGGCCCATTAGAACTATTAGGCAGTCCCAGGATCAGCATCTTCTGATAGAGCACAGAAAAGTACAGAACAGAACCCTGCACACCCTTGGAGAAAGAGCTTTCCTCCAGATTAAGCAGCTTTTAATATTGCAGTTTTGATGCTTTGAACTACTTTTGTTTTACCTCCTATCCCAGTGACAAGCGGCTGTAAGTTGTGGTAAAACTCACTCCCTCTGTCTTCAGGTCTCCAGGGTTCTGGGAGCAAATTGCTGTGCATCAAACAGGTATTCAAAAGGCAGGATGGGAGTCATTTTATCCAGCATATAACATATACTGTATATGGGCTTCTGCACTAAAAGATCTCCTATTCCAGCAGTATGCAGCCGAGTAGCATATCATCTTGATAAAACTGTGCACTTGGTCCCCAGCTTTAAGTCAATGGGCTTCTTCTGGCATTACTTAATGAATGGCACCACATTATGATTTTACTATTATTGCTTGTGTTGGAAAAAAAAAAATAATGAAAGAAAAATAAATATATATACATATATATGTAAACACACACACATAAATACACATATACACAAAAACACATATACATTTATAATTTAATATCACTAGGGTTCAACAGCACCAGTATTCATGCCCTCAGGTCTCTATTATTTGGTGATTATTTTCTACAGACTATTTAGATTCTGTTATCCTCCCTAAGCTCACAGACTTTGAACTAAATACAAAAAATTATTGGTTAATACAAACTTTTAAGGATTGTTTCTGTCATGTAAAACTACAATATGTATCCTTTTATATAACATATTGTAATTAATTTATACAGGCGACAAAACTGTAAAGGACATAGAGGTAAGAGAAGTAAGTGACTGAGTTGGCTCAAAGAAGATATTTTTATATACTGTTATGCATTATGATCTGCATTCATGCATAGTAACTTCATGAGGTGGCTGCAGCCCAGAGCACAATATTTCCTTTACTGAGTTGCACAGTTGCCATGGTAAGAATGTGAGAATGTCAGATTGCCATATAGATCTGAGTGTACACATTTGTGAAGAAGAGCAATGTAAACTGCCACTTGTCTTCTGTTGGTTTGAGGAAGCATATAAGGTCTTGTAACTGTTTCACAAATTTTAAATACTTTTAAAGACCTGTGTATGGCTTTTTATTTATTTGCAAGCAAGATACTCACACAGAGACAGATAGCTCTTCAAATGTTAGTTCTACCGCAGACATGATAGTGAGGTTTTAAACCAAAGTATGAATAATCTACAAAAATAGGAATTCAGTTGACATCCTGCAACATAATTCCTTCATCAATCAGTTCTGCCAATATTCTCTTTTCATTTCCTATACTACCCACATATGTTTAACTAGGTCAATAAGCTATTTATAACAACTAGTATTATTATGAAACATTTTTAAAACATACAATTATTCAATAAAATCAAATTACTATTTGATTTTATATATGTTGACTCTAATATTCTATATATAAAAGGTACCTACAACTATGGATATAAAATATATTAAATCTTGAATTATTATGTATTAAAGTAATACAAGATTCATAGCAATAAATATTCTAAATATATAGTAGCTGAACATACAAATAGAATATAGATGTAATTTAAATTGTTTATTAAATATGTTTATAATTATATACATTTTTAAAACAGGTTAACCCCTTCCTGCCATTAGGACATTTTATGCCGTCCTAACTGCGCTGGGCTTTAGCGCCGTTAGGACAGCAAGGAACGTGCTAACCATTCGGCTGTCCTGAAACCTTAGCGGCTTCCCAAATGGTATTAAGGGGTGGGAGCGTGCCTTATGTCATAGGCACTCCCCCCTGACCCAAAACCATCATAGAAATCATGCAATCGCATGAACAATCACATGATTTAAATTTTTACTCATTTTCTTACATCAGATCTTTGTTCTGATTTAAATAAACGGGTCCCGACAGGAAAGGGTTAAGTTGGCATACACAAAACAATTTTTTTTAATTCCATTGAGTTGCAGTAACTAAGCTACATACTTTGAGACATTGAGGCCTATTTATGAAATGTCTGTTGGACCTGATCCGACAGTGCGGATCAGGTCTGACAGACATCGATGAATGCGGAGAGCAATACGCTCTCTGTATTCAGCATTGCACCAGCAGCTCTTGCGAGCTGCTGGTGCAACGCCGCCACCTGCAGACTCGCTGCCAATCGGCCGCCAGCAGGGGGGTGTCAATCAACCCGATCGTATTCGATCGGGCTCAATTCCGGCTCTGGGTTATGGAGCAACGTTCTTTATACCACTGCTTCATAACTGCTGTTTCTGGCAAGCCTGCAGGCTCGCCAGAAACACGGGCCCTCAAGCTCCATTCGGAGCTTGATAAATGGGCCTCTATGGGGGATATTTATCAAAGCGTCAACTATGTTGCATTTGCTGGCATCAATACGCTTGCCAAACATCGCAGCCGCGGATTTGAATACGATCTCCCTTTTTATCAGAAAAGCCGTCAAAAACAAGTATGGTGCGAAGAGCATCGGACTGGTGTTAACTAACATTCATCGATGTTGCAGCTATTCGGGTTTTTCACAACTTTATTTAATTACTGTCCATGAACAAGCACATTTTTCTTTAGCACATTATTGTATATAGTGTAAATGTATTCTTTTTCTGAGCAGGACTAATTGGTGCAGTGGAGTGTGAATTATTAGAATTATTTTTAATATTGGACATACATATTTTAGTATGTATACACACACACACACACACACATATATATATATATATATATATATATATATATATATATACAAACGGTATATATATAGTATATGTATATATATATATATATACATACAGTATGTGTGTGTGTATGTGTTACGTCAGAGATCTTTTGCAAACATATTTGCATGTCCCTAAGTTCCTTTTTTGTTCTAAACAATGTTGTCTGTCATATCTCTGTGTTTATACCACTATATGTATATATTGTAAATGTATTATTCTTCTGAGCAGGAATAATTGCAAATGTAACATGTAATCAGAGTATCATATGTATTTGTTTGCAATTTATTGATATTTTAAAGGGATTTGAAAGTAAAAATTTAAGTTGCACTAGTGGGAGCTAGCTGCTAATTGGTGCCTGCACACATTTGTCTCTTGTGATTGGCTAAATAGATGTGTTCAGCTAGCTGCCAGTAGTGCAATGCTGTTCCTTCAGCAAAGGATAACAAGAGAATGAAGCAAATTTGATAATAGAAGTAAACTGGAAAGTTGTTTAAAATTGTATGTTCTATCCAAATCATGAAATAATATTTTTGGGTTTCCTGTCCCTTTAAGAGCTGGGCCAGGTTTCTCTCTGTACTTGTCTAACCCCTCCTGATTGCAATCTATTTTTAAAAAACACTCCTTCACAGGTGGCATATAAGATGACATTTCTTACTGAAAAAGAAATTCAAGAGAAGGAAGAAATACACTGAAAATAGCATGCCAGTAAAGAGGTGATTTTAATTTCTGCTGTATCTGATTCATGACAGTTTATAGTTAGGTGGGCTATCCCTTTGAGCTATCAGCTTAAGATTATATTGAATCAATTCGAATTTTAAAATCCTTGTCTAAAATATTACACTGAGGGGTCGATGATAGAAAGCTCGTCATTGGCGGCGAGAAATGTGTATTTCTGACTCGCCTATCTCACATATTTCACGCCTTGCGTAATGATCGTATAAAGTGGGGAGTCCATTGTAAACAATACGTTATGCAATAAGCTGTCCATAGTAAACTATAGGCTTCACCTCCTTATATCATTTCACAAACTTCGAAATGGGTTTCGATATATCATCACATCACTTCGTAATTTAAATGAATCACTTTATTTCAGTTTGTGTTTGCATATTTAAAAATTTAAAACTACAGTTATACTATATTGTCTAATTACGTTATATAGTTAAATTTGTTAAATGAAATAAATATTGTAAATAATCTTATTCATGTTAATTTGCCAACTAATGGGTGGCGAGACATGTATGTGTGTTCAATGTACGAATCGTATGGCATATGTTTTTATATCATCGTAACATATCTGCAAAACTTTCGAGATTTACTCAGGTTATTCCCATGGAACGCCCATCTTACGCTCTCTTCTTTGCAGTGAATTTTTATTTTACTGTTCTGCTTATATTTTGTTATTCTTTGTAGTGAAATCATACAATAAACGTTTTTACGCTCTTTATTTTTGTAATATTTTCACTCATTTGTAGTTCAATTATTACGAAATAGCGTATATGTTATAAAAAAATGTTCAATGTGCAATATTTGTTAACCAATCATATTTGCTGTTATATTATTTGTTTTACAATACCTTGCAATACGTTTATGTACGCATATTTATGAGTGCTTCCTTAATAGTCTCCAATCACAGAGTATTTTACATTTTACGCTGGTTACATGTATATTTCTTTAATGTATAGCATATTTTTATTCTGTGAGGCAGTTGAGGAGATTTGAGAAAATGGTTGCTGACAGGTTTTCAGTTGTGGAGAATGAAATCCTAGTATCTGCTTTGAGCCAAACTATGACATGCTTTTTGGACCACAGAGGCATGAAACTAGTTTAAAGACAAGGGATGCAATCTGGGAAGATATTGCTGATATGGTAAATTTAAATGCTACACATATAAAGACTGGGCTCAAAAGGGTTGCAGACATTAAAAGGAAAGTTCTTAGAAAGAATAAGAGGAGGAGGCGATTTTTTAAATATGAAAAAATATTTATTAAACTTTTAATGTCTGTAAACCCTAATGTGGACATTGAGCAACAGTCTTCTTCAGCATCATGTTCCCAAAATTCTCCCTTGTGTGTAGAACATGTAGATGTCTCTGTGGGCCCAGAAAGTGATGTTACACAGCAAAATAATACTGAGGATGTGGATGAAGGTAAGTGTTTATTTTATTTAGTTAACATATCATGTTCCTTAAACTAATATTAAATAACATTTATTTTAATTTAGTGCAAGAAGTAACCACATCACCAAAATTACTTGTTGAAACCACTGAGGCAGCACCTGAAAGTGACCAATTAGAAATGGAAGACATTCAAGAATTGCAAATTATAATTACCGGTATGTATGTATATATATATATATATATATATATATATATATATATATATATATATATATATATATATATATATATATATATATATATATATATATATATATTTATATATATATATATATATGTATATTTTTATTTTATAATCATTTAGAATGTAAATTAACACGTCAATTTAAGCATTGTATTTTTGGGATATATATATATATACTGTGTATATATATATATATATATATATATATATATATATATATATATATATATATATATATATTTACTTTGATAATACAGTTCCCCATAGACCACAATGTAAATCCCCCTATCTTTAACATGTTTGGATATCACCTTACATCCGCAAAGTTTAACCCCTAAAACCTGCTTCTGATTTGTGATTAATGTTCAAAGCACTTGTAATGGATGGTTATTAATTATGCATCTATAAAAGGGATGTGTTCTACATTATTGGGTGCAAAATCTCTTATTTTCTCCAATAGCCTCAAACCAATTCTGTTGGTTTGAGGAAGCATATAAGGTCTTGTAACTGTTTCACAAATTTTAAATACTTTTAAAGACCTGTGTATGGCTTTTTATTTATTTGCAAGCAAGATACTCACACAGAGACAGATAGCTCTTCAAATGTTAGTTCTACCGCAGACATGATAGTGAGGTTTTAAACCAAAGTATGAATAATCTACAAAAATAGGAATTCAGTTGACATCCTGCAACATAATTCCTTCATCAATCAGTTCTGCCAATATTCTCTTTTCATTTCCTATACTACCCACATATGTTTAACTAGGTCAATAAGCTATTTATAACAACTAGTATTATTATGAAACATTTTTAAAACATACAATTATTCAATAAAATCAAATTACTATTTGATTTTATATATGTTGACTCTAATATTCTATATATAAAAGGTACCTACAACTATGGATATAAAATATATTAAATCTTGAATTATTATGTATTAAAGTAATACAAGATTCATAGCAATAAATATTCTAAATATATAGTAGCTGAACATACAAATAGAATATAGATGTAATTTAAATTGTTTATTAAATATGTTTATAATTATATACATTTTTAAAACAGGTTAACCCCTTCCTGCCATTAGGACATTTTATGCCGTCCTAACTGCGCTGGGCTTTAGCGCCGTTAGGACAGCAAGGAACGTGCTAACCATTCGGCTGTCCTGAAACCTTAGCGGCTTCCCAAATGGTATTAAGGGGTGGGAGCGTGCCTTATGTCATAGGCACTCCCCCCTGACCCAAAACCATCATAGAAATCATGCAATCGCATGAACAATCACATGATTTAAATTTTTACTCATTTTCTTACATCAGATCTTTGTTCTGATTTAAATAAACGGGTCCCGACAGGAAAGGGTTAAGTTGGCATACACAAAACAATTTTTTTTAATTCCATTGAGTTGCAGTAACTAAGCTACATACTTTGAGACATTGAGGCCTATTTATGAAATGTCTGTTGGACCTGATCCGACAGTGCGGATCAGGTCTGACAGACATCGATGAATGCGGAGAGCAATACGCTCTCTGTATTCAGCATTGCACCAGCAGCTCTTGCGAGCTGCTGGTGCAACGCCGCCACCTGCAGACTCGCTGCCAATCGGCCGCCAGCAGGGGGGTGTCAATCAACCCGATCGTATTCGATCGGGCTCAATTCCGGCTCTGGGTTATGGAGCAACGTTCTTTATACCACTGCTTCATAACTGCTGTTTCTGGCAAGCCTGCAGGCTCGCCAGAAACACGGGCCCTCAAGCTCCATTCGGAGCTTGATAAATGGGCCTCTATGGGGGATATTTATCAAAGCGTCAACTATGTTGCATTTGCTGGCATCAATACGCTTGCCAAACATCGCAGCCGCGGATTTGAATACGATCTCCCTTTTTATCAGAAAAGCCGTCAAAAACAAGTATGGTGCGAAGAGCATCGGACTGGTGTTAACTAACATTCATCGATGTTGCAGCTATTCGGGTTTTTCACAACTTTATTTAATTACTGTCCATGAACAAGCACATTTTTCTTTAGCACATTATTGTATATAGTGTAAATGTATTCTTTTTCTGAGCAGGACTAATTGGTGCAGTGGAGTGTGAATTATTAGAATTATTTTTAATATTGGACATACATATTTTAGTATGTATACACACACACACACACACACACACACATATATATATATATATATATATATATATATATATATATATATACAAACGGTATATATATAGTATATGTATATATATATATATATATACATACAGTATGTGTGTGTGTATGTGTTACGTCAGAGATCTTTTGCAAACATATTTACATGTCCCTAAGTTCCTTTTTTGTTCTAAACAATGTTGTCTGTCATATCTCTGTGTTTATACCACTATATGTATATATTGTAAATGTATTATTCTTCTGAGCAGGAATAATTGCAAATGTAACATGTAATCAGAGTATCATATGTATTTGTTTGCAATTTATTGATATTTTAAAGGGATTTGAAAGTAAAAATTTAAGTTGCACTAGTGGGAGCTAGCTGCTAATTGGTGCCTGCACACATTTGTCTCTTGTGATTGGCTAAATAGATGTGTTCAGCTAGCTGCCAGTAGTGCAATGCTGTTCCTTCAGCAAAGGATAACAAGAGAATGAAGCAAATTTGATAATAGAAGTAAACTGGAAAGTTGTTTAAAATTGTATGTTCTATCCAAATCATGAAATAATATTTTTGGGTTTCCTGTCCCTTTAAGAGCTGGGCCAGGTTTCTCTCTGTACTTGTCTAACCCCTCCTGATTGCAATCTATTTTTAAAAAACACTCCTTCACAGGTGGCATATAAGATGACATTTCTTACTGAAAAAGAAATTCAAGAGAAGGAAGAAATACACTGAAAATAGCATGCCAGTAAAGAGGTGATTTTAATTTCTGCTGTATCTGATTCATGACAGTTTATAGTTAGGTGGGCTATCCCTTTGAGCTATCAGCTTAAGATTATATTGAATCAATTCGAATTTTAAAATCCTTGTCTAAAATATTACACTGAGGGGTCGATGATAGAAAGCTCGTCATTGGCGGCGAGAAATGTGTATTTCTGACTCGCCTATCTCACATATTTCACGCCTTGCGTAATGATCGTATAAAGTGGGGAGTCCATTGTAAACAATACGTTATGCAATAAGCTGTCCATAGTAAACTATAGGCTTCACCTCCTTATATCATTTCACAAACTTCGAAATGGGTTTCGATATATCATCACATCACTTCGTAATTTAAATGAATCACTTTATTTCAGTTTGTGTTTGCATATTTAAAAATTTAAAACTACAGTTATACTATATTGTCTAATTACGTTATATAGTTAAATTTGTTAAATGAAATAAATATTGTAAATAATCTTATTCATGTTAATTTGCCAACTAATGGGTGGCGAGACATGTATGTGTGTTCAATGTGCGAATCGTATGGCATATGTTTTTATATCATCGTAACATATCTGCAAAACTTTCGAGATTTACTCAGGTTATTCCCATGGAACGCCCATCTTACGCTCTCTTCTTTGCAGTGAATTTTTATTTTACTGTTCTGCTTATATTTTGTTATTCTTTGTAGTGAAATCATACAATAAACGTTTTTACGCTCTTTATTTTTGTAATATTTTCACTCATTTGTAGTTCAATTATTACGAAATAGCGTATATGTTATAAAAAAATGTTCAATGTGCAATATTTGTTAACCAATCATATTTGCTGTTATATTATTTGTTTTACAATACCTTGCAATACGTTTATGTACGCATATTTATGAGTGCTTCCTTAATAGTCTCCAATCACAGAGTATTTTACATTTTACGCTGGTTACATGTATATTTCTTTAATGTATAGCATATTTTTATTCTGTGAGGCAGTTGAGGAGATTTGAGAAAATGGTTGCTGACAGGTTTTCAGTTGTGGAGAATGAAATCCTAGTATCTGCTTTGAGCCAAACTATGACATGCTTTTTGGACCACAGAGGCATGAAACTAGTTTAAAGACAAGGGATGCAATCTGGGAAGATATTGCTGATATGGTAAATTTAAATGCTACACATATAAAGACTGGGCTCAAAAGGGTTGCAGACATTAAAAGGAAAGTTCTTAGAAAGAATAAGAGGAGGAGGCGATTTTTTAAATATGAAAAAATATTTATTAAACTTTTAATGTCTGTAAACCCTAATGTGGACATTGAGCAACAGTCTTCTTCAGCATCATGTTCCCAAAATTCTCCCTTGTGTGTAGAACATGTAGATGTCTCTGTGGGCCCAGAAAGTGATGTTACACAGCAAAATAATACTGAGGATGTGGATGAAGGTAAGTGTTTATTTTATTTAGTTAACATATCATGTTCCTTAAACTAATATTAAATAACATTTATTTTAATTTAGTGCAAGAAGTAACCACATCACCAAAATTACTTGTTGAAACCACTGAGGCAGCACCTGAAAGTGACCAATTAGAAATGGAAGACATTCAAGAATTGCAAATTATAATTACCGGTATGTATGTATGTATATATATATATATATATATATATATATATATATATATATATATATATATATATATATATATATATATATATATATATATATATATATATTTATTTATATATATATATATATATATATATATGTATATTTTTATTTTATAATCATTTAGAATGTAAATTAACACGTCAATTTAAGCATTGTATTTTTGGGATATATATATATATATATATATATATATATATATATATATATATATATATATATATATATATTTACTTTGATAATACAGTTCCCCATAGACCACAATGTAAATCCCCCTATCTTTAACATGTTTGGATATCACCTTACATCCGCAAAGTTTAACCCCTAAAACCTGCTTCTGATTTGTGATTAATGTTCAAAGCACTTGTAATGGATGGTTATTAATTATGCATCTATAAAAGGGATGTGTTCTACATTATTGGGTGCAAAATCTCTTATTTTCTCCAATAAAATTTTAAATATAGCCAATAATATATAATTTTGTTTATAAAAAATATTGTTTTGGTATTTTTAAAGATGCTGAAAATGACAATGCAATTACTGGAAATGTGGTAGATGCTGACAATGCAAAAGATCTTCAACCACATGAACAAGGTATGTATTTACACATTAATTTACTTGTTAATAAAGAATGTCACTTATGTGTGTGCATATTTATTTTTATTTTTAATTAAAAATATATATATATTTTCCCCGTCTCATCTGATCTCTCAGATTTATAGATTACTACAACAAGGTGGTGAAGACTACCTTCCTGGTTTTACGCAGACGTGGCAAACTGAGCTGGGCCTAGATATAGGACCTAGGGAATGGAACAAGATATTTGACAAAACGAAGAAAGCCTCAATTTCGGCTAGGGTTCAAGAAACACAATACAAATTGATGAGCAGGTGGTATCTGACCCCCCAAAGGTTAAAACACATATATCCACACACAAATGGGGGATGCTGGAGAGGATGCGGAGAAAATGGCACCCTACTACATATTTGGTGGACCTGTCCCCTACTAACACCTTATTGGAACGACGTAATGGCCGAAATGAGTAGGGTCCTCGAAGTGATCATCCCTCCCAACCCAAGTTATTTACTTTATCATCAGCTACCTAAGATTGCAAGGGAAGATAAGTATAGGCTTCTCCTGGTGATGCTCAATGGAGCAAAAAGCTTGATTCCCATGTATTGGAAAAAACAGACCACCCCCAATGTTCAAGAGTGGAAAGCTAAAGTAGCAGACCTGCTGAGACTTGAAAGATACCACTACCTTAAAATTGGAAAACTAAGTACACATGAGATGATGCTTATGACCTGGGAGGGAAGAGGATTGTGAACTAATGAGGGGTTGTAATGCTCTGAACTGGGATACAGTTTTTTTTTTTTTTTTTTTTTTTTTTTGTTGTCCCCCCTTCCCTCCCCCTTTCCTCCCTCACCTTTACACCCTGTAACCCTAACACACTTAGTCTACCTTTCTAGACATCTACTTTTCTAAAGAGTACAGCAATATAAACAGCAGTGTGATGGGCTTAAGCTGCTTAAAAGAGACAAATACTATGTGATCTGTACTCGAGGTATTCGCTTTTCCTTCTTTCCGATACCTACTACATATTTATAATCTGTATCACTAAGCAGCTGATGTTAGATGTTTTTGTTATATGGTCAGTATACATTTCTGTAGTATCTGACGAAGTTTTTTCTTATGCTGTTTGATTTGAACTAATTTCTATCTGCGAAATGATATAAACAATCTTTAACTGTACAGGTATTTGAAATTGTGTACAACTGACTTTGCAAAGTATGTATATTAATACCCTGTATTTTTCACATTTCGCCAATAAAGCTTTATTTTGAAAACTAAAAATATATATATATTTTGTCCCACAGTTTTTTATTTTTAACACATGAATTCATTCATTCATTTTTTATTATTTTCTTTATCCAAAGAATATTTTAATTTTGTGCTTACTGAAATTAAATTTGAAAGCTATTTTAATATGATACTTCTTTGAATTTCTAACAGGAAAACGTGATGAGAATACATTTGAGAAAATGTGTGATTTGCTTGAAAATATAAACAGTTTTGAAAGACTCGATGTTTTACCATTTATGAAAAAATATGTACACAATCAAAAAATCAAAAGACTGTTAACAAGAATTCTTGAAAAGTGCTATGATGTTCAAAGAAATAAGGTAGGAGGGAAGGGCATTTTATTCTGGTGTTAAAACACGTGGTGGACCATTTTATCATCCACATTAATTTCTTATGTTTGTTTTATTTCTTTATTGTTCGAAAGGGAATAAAAATAATGTTTACAATTTTTCTCTTTATTTTCTTGAGTTATACACCATACAACACATTACATATTTTTCTTACATGTATTAAAGGGACATGTACATTTGATTTATGATTTCAGATATTTTAATAATATGAGCCATTTGTATAGACCATAAGTGGGGGGTGTTCACAAGTATGATTATATATTAATGAACATGGATGTTTATATCAGTATAAAATCATATTCTTACTTATATTAGTTTACAATACACATACTTGTCTGAATATTTGTGTGCACTGTCCCTTTAATATTTATTAAACAAAATAATCTTCCAAAAATGTTACAATGAGTCTTTTATATTAATTTTTTTAAATTACAATGTTTAACTCAAAGAATAATAATATACACATATTCATTTTTTTTTATTTCAATATTTTCTTATCAGTTTCTTACTAGCTGGAAGATTAGCATCAGAATTCTGACTTCCTTTTCTTTCTCCATCAGAAATTATAACATCAGAATTTATTCCATCAATATATGAATGACCTACATTTGTTGGTTCTGTTACAAATGAATTGTAATTTTCTGCATTTTCTGAAGAACTAACATTTCAATTTAAAGGATTATTAGTACAATCATTTTTTACATAGGAAAATCATTGACTGAGCTATTGATTTTAAGGACTCACTAATGTTTTCCAAAGGTGTATTATTATTTTTTTCAACAGACCCATTTAATTTGTTTATTGCATGATTTTGTTGAACTATTTCTTCCTTAACTTCAAGCAGTGTTATTCATAATATCAAGTCAACACTTATTTCTTTATTAATTATATTACATTCTAAACTATCAAACAGTTAATTTTCATTAATATTAGATTTATTAAGATCCAATGATGGTGTCTCAATATTATCTTGTGAGATTTCATTTTGTTCTTGTGCCACTAAAAAAATGTTTTTTATTTTTGGCTATATTTTTGATTTCACATACATATTTTTAATTACATTATCCATAAATATATTCCAAAATTACCTGTTCTTACACCAATATTAGTAAGTCCAGGAACTCCAGAAACCATTGAAGCTGGGAATTAATTCTCTAATTATTTTTTCCGAATCAGAGTATGTTATTGGTACATATGTTCCACCACCTGTTTTTTTTTCTTTCAGTTTTTTCTTTTTCCATTTTTGCTTTAATTTTTAAATCAGAGTATCTTTTTTTGCATTTGGACACTGATCTGGGTATAACCCCTACAGCTGATACAGATTTTGCAATTTTTTCTCATATTAAAGATTTTTCTACATTGAAAGTTTTTGCAGACATGGATCAAAACAGTTTATCATAATACATTTGCATTTGCTGTGCTAATACAAGATTTTCCTCTTCTGTGAATGCAGGGTTTCTACCAGACTCATTATTATTTTTGGATGATACTCCAGTTGGTAGAACCTATGAATAAAAAATTAAAACATTTTTTTTTATATTATTATATTCATTAAATGTGTGATATATTTCTTTAAAAAATAAAAGGAAATGTAAAATAACATATGCAATAAATATATAATATGTTGGATTATATTAATTTACCATTGTTGTTAATATTTTCTGAATTTATATACACTTGTTTCACTTTTGAAAATGCTAATCATATTTTCAGTTTCCATAGAAAAGCAGCATAGAAGATTTTGTGTCATAAAAAAGGTACTTTTATAATGTCGAATTACGTAACGATTGCAGTTATGAATATTCACAAATAAATTTACGATGTTTATATCAAAATAGCGAAGGATGATTGCATATGTTTTCACCTTAAAACTTTATTAAAAACTGCGCAATGATCAAAAATAATGTGATCAAAGAGCGTCGGAATAAGCAATTGCTAAACTATAAATATTTTAAAGTAATTTTTTAAAAAAAGTGCAGGGAAATTCAAGTTACGAGGGTAAGTTTATGAAAATTATTTTGAAAAATAAGATTTAGAAATTTTAAAAAAATATATTATTTAGAATTCGATTTTGTATTTATAATTCCAGATGGCAGAATATATATATTATGCACTATATCAACATAGAAGAATTCAAAGGAGAAGAAGGAGGTTGATAACACATCATACAAATATAATAGACAAATTGAATGCAAATGATGATGAACAATCTCAAGGATTAATTTCTGAACCAACAACCACGACGACACACAGGGTATACAGGCCCAGAACCTACACAGAAAGACAATTTTTAAGTGACATGCCTGATGATATAGTATTTTAAAGATTTAGATTTAAGAAATCAGTTATAATTACCCTTTATGAATTATTTAAAGATGATTTGGATCCTAGAACAAGAAGAAATAGAGCAATACCAAGAATTGTTAAATGATTGACCACACTTCATTTTTTGGGAACAGGTTCTTTCCAACATACCATCACTTCAATTACAGGTGTGTCACAAAGTGCTTTTTCAAGATTTCTTAACCAGGTTATTGATGTTTTTAAGAAGAATATCGACTTATTTATTAAATTTCCAATTACTGAAAATTAGAAAAATATAATTAAGGAATATTTCTATGAACATTATGGAATACCAAATACTATAGGATGTATTGAATGCACACATATACAAATTTGTGCAACAATTAATCATCCAGAAACATATTTTAACAGAAAGGCGCGGCACTCTCTAAACACTCAAGTAGTATGTGACCACAAATACAAAATTATTTCTCTGTTGTCAGCTTTTCCAGGGAGTGCGCATGATTCATATATTCTGAAGCAATCACTTCAGAATATGATACTAGTTTGATACTTGGTAAGTTATGTACTAAGATGTTTAATTGTCTAATACATGCCATAAATTATTTTTAATAATAACCATAAATCATTCATCCAACATGAGATGCAGGATACCCATGTTACAAATGGTTAATCACACCTGTCTCCAAACCAGCAAACAGAAAATAAATTAAGTTCAATGATGCCACTCAAAAGCAAGATCCGCTATTGAACGTACATTTGGACTTCTTAAGAGTAGATTCCGTTGTATAGATAAAACTGGAGGATCATTGAAATATCAACCAACAAAGGCTGCAGACATAATAACTTTGTGTTGTTTGCTTTACTTATGAATACAATTGTATTATTTTTATTTCAAAATAAACAGAAGTCAGAAATAATACATGAGTTTTGACATTGAATATTTATAGTATACACATTGTAATTTCTAAGTTCAAGGTTGATAAGGAAATTGATCAATAAACACTTTCAAAAGAAATTACGAATACAGAATTACACATATGAAGTGGGTATTTAACATTACGAAAACAAAAAAAAACATTTGCAACGTATGTTGAATGAAGAAAACACGCCCATTTCGAATACATACACGTAATCAAATTCGAACACCTTCAATCATTACGATTTTATAATCGCTCTCCATTCTTTACATCATATCATTTGTAAAATGAGCTTTCTATCATCGACCCCTGTGTGTCCTAATGTCAGCATCAATGTTTATCTTTAATACTAATTTCCCATATACATACTCTCAATGTATAATACACAATGTAACAAATGGCACTTACAAGTTCTGATGAGTGATCAATGACATCGAGCAATTTGATTCGTTAGTGATAGTTTATAATGTGTATTTGAATCAGATTGGCTGATGCCATAAATTATGTGATTATGCATATTCCAATCTATAGTGGTGGAAAAATTCACTAGTGTGTGGGTTATGTAGGAGTTTTGCGAATTGGAGAGTGGGACTGTATTACATGGCTTAAACATGGTGCATATAAATTTTTCCAACAAATAAAAAGGAAGTTAGCTATATTATGTTATGTATTTATTTCATTTTTATATCTATTAGTGCGACAAGTTTGGGGCAAAACTTTGAACGAAATATGTAGAAATAATATTGTCCCCTTGATTTGTAATGAGAGACAAAGTTGTAGCATAATCCATCAGTAGTAATGTATTTTTCATTTTTATCCCTATATCTACTAGTGCACCAAATGTGGAGCAATAATATTATTTGATTTAAAAAAGGGTATACGATTCCGCTCAAATTCCACGGGTTTTTAACTCGCATCGATGTGCGTCGGATTGAGCTTGCGGGATCGTATGTTACGTCACAAATTTCAACATTTTCCGATCTTGATGCTTTGATAACTATGGCGGATAAATCTTGCGACAATTACGACACGGAATTCCAGCGTATTTTCAGTTGACACTTTGATAAATAGTCCTCTATACATGTCTTCTAAAGCCTACCAAGCTGTTGAACATGGAAATGGATGATTAAATACAGTAGATTTGCAAAATTAACAAATACATAATAAAAAGACAATGCAATTGTATTTACTCTGAATTTTAAATAATTGGACAAATTTCAATATTTACTTCAATCTCCTGTCCCCCTGTATCATGTGACAGTGATTAGCCAATCACAGAGTCATGTACATATACACTGTGAACTCTTGCATATGGTTAGTAGTAGCTGGTACCTTGGAAAGTGTGCATATAGAAAGGCTGTGCACATTTTGATAACGGCAGTAAATTAGAAACTTTTTTTTTAAATTGCATGTTCTATCTAAATCATGCAAGTTTAATTTTTACTTTAGCTTCCCTTTATCAAAGTTAAAAAAATAATTCTTATTATTTTTTCACTTAAATGGAATAAGGAAGTATGTAAACCTAGCAAAACAAACACTTCACACCAGCTGAAAGATTATATGGCTCAAAATTAACATCATCATTGTAAATTTGAACTTCCTATTTATATAATTTTACAAATTAGCAACTATATCTATTTCTTCCAACCTCTCAAAAGACTTTTAATAGCCTTAGTAATGGTATCTCTCATTTGTGGCTCATTTTCGGGAAGAGAGCATATTGGCGGTTAAAGGGTTAAGTAGAGTAGGGAGTTTATTGTTGTGGGGTATTGTCAGTTTAGGGGTTAATAGGTATATTTATAAGTTTATGTGTTATATATTACAAAGGGATCCTTTACTTTACATTGTCAATGTCTGTGGCGATGCTGGTTGGAATATATCGCCAGTATCGCCACCCATTGAGATGTATAGTAAAGCGCCTCTTGGCAATGCTGTCTTTAAACAATGGTGCCCACAGCTTTTAATGTTTTGTAGGCTTGCTCGACATTGTGGCGGATCCCTTTGGGATGTATTGCCACCTTGCAGGATGTTTGATCACCGGGGCCACCAAGAAAACAAAGAAAAATTGATAATGGAAATAAAAATCGAAAGTTGTTAAAAATCGCATGCTCTATCTGAATCATGAAATAAAAATATTGGGTTTCCTATTTCTTTAAATTATGCAAGTAACCCTTGTATATCAATGGTTTAGATGTATCTGGCAGTGAATAAAAATACTTTATCCGTGTTCTTGATAGGGAGCTGATAAAGTTCTCTTATTTACTATCATTACAAGTGACTTGACTAAACTGTGCAAATACAAAATAAATTGTTTTACATTCTGGATACTGAGGATTGACATTATTTTGAAGGCTAGGTTAAATTTAAAGGAATATGACACCCAACATTGGTTTAGATAAATCATTCTCATTTTAAACCACTTTTTAAAATGTATTTATATTTTCAAATTTGCTTCATTCTCTTGCTATCCATGGCTGAAGGAGCAGCAATGCACTACTGGAAGCTAGGTGACCACATGAGTGAGCCAGTGACAAGAGGCATATATAGATGTGCAGTCAATGGTCAGCAGTTAGCTCCCAGTAATGCATTGCTGCTCCTGAACCTACTTTTCAACAACAGAACAAAAGGAAATTAGTTAATAGAAGTAATATGGAAAGTTGTTTAAAATTGTACAATCCATCTTAATTTCTTAATTTTGACTTTAGTGTCCATGTAATAATTGTATTGCTTTAAAAAAAGTCTCATGTACAGGCCAGCAAATCAGAACACTGCTAGACTTCAAATGGAAAACTCTGCTTTACTGTGGGAATTTTTAAAAAAGGACATGCTAAGTGTATTTTTTACTGCTTCTCTCTATTATACTGTTATTCTGTTACTGTAATTTTGTCATTCAAAATATGTTTAATTTTATATATATTTTTTTCAAATAGTATTTTAAGGGTAGGTTTGCACAACAATGCATTATATATTTTTTTCCATATTAATTATATTTGTTTAGTGCACCAGGGTGTAATTATGCTATTTTGTCACTTTAATTAAATAATAATATCTTCCCTTTATAATGCATGAGAGAAAAAGGAGCATATATAATCCATATGAGCCCTCGGCACAACAACAATATCCACAAAGGGTTGCTTGAAGAAAAAACTCACTATACCCCAAGGAAACAATAGAGCAGGTGCTCTTAGTAGATGAACAATAAGGCATTAAGGGACAGATTATGAGTGGAGCGCTATTTAGCACTTTCGCTAGAGTGCTAATTGCACTAGATGTAAACAATTAGCACGCGTCGGGTTGCGCTCGTATTATAAATTGAAAGTAAAGCGTTATCCCTCTCACGCACAAATAGATTAGTTTGAGAGCAATTAGAATATAGCGGCACACATGATAAACTGTTCCCCCATAGAAGTCAATGGAGAAAAAAGTGGAAAAAACCTTACTCGCATGCAAACCCAAACTCATGTTCTCAAGGGCGCTAACCCCGCAGGAAAATATGAATATTTAACATTCCAAAGTTCTTCACATAGAATATGTTCTATTTATTAAAAAAAAAAAATATATATATATATATATAGTATTTTGGTAAAGTGTATATATATATATATATATATATATATATATATATATATATATATATATATATATACAGGGAGTGCAGAATTATTAGGCAAATGAGTATTTTGACCACATCATCCTCTTTATGCATGTTGTCTTACTCCAAGCTGTATAGGCTCGAAAGCCTACTACCAATTAAGCATATTAGGTGATGTGCATCTCTGTAATGAGAAGGGGTGTGGTCTAATGACATCAACACCCTATATCAGGTGTGCATAATTATTAGGCAACTTCCTTTCCTTTGGCAAAATGGGTCAAAAGAAGGACTTGACAGGCTCAGAAAAGTCAAAAATAGTGAGATATCTTGCAGAGGGATGCAGCACTCTTAAAATTGCAAAGCTTCTGAAGCGTGATCATCGAACAATCAAGCGTTTCATTCAAAATAGTCAACAGGGTCGCAAGAAGCGTGTGGAAAAACCAAGGCGCAAAATAACTGCCCATGAACTGAGAAAAGTCAAGCGTGCAGCTGCCAAGATGCCACTTGCCACCAGTTTGGCCATATTTCAGAGCTGCAACATCACTGGAGTGCCCAAAAGCACAAGGTGTGCAATACTCAGAGACATGGTCAAGGTAAGAAAGGCTGAAAGACAACCACCACTGAACAAGACACACAAGCTGAAACGTCAAGACTGGGCCAAGAAATATCTCAAGACTGATTTTTCTACGGTTTTATGGACTGATGAAATGAGAGTGAGTCTTGATGGGCCAGATGGATGGGCCTGTGGCTGGATTGGTAAAGGGCAGAGAGCTCCAGTCCGACTCAGACGCCAGCAAGGTGGAGGTGGAGTACTGGTTTGGGCTGGTATCATCAAAGATGAGCTTGTGGGGCCTTTTTGTGTTGAGGATGGAGTCAAGCTCAACTCCCAGTCCTACTGCCAGTTTCTGGAAGACACCTTCTTCAAGCAGTGGTACAGGAAGAAGTCTGCATTCTTCAAGAAAAACATGATTTTCATGCAGGACAATGCTCCATCACACGCGTCCAAGTACTCCACAGCGTGGCTGGCAAGAAAGGGTATAAAAGAAGAAAATCTAATGACATGGCCTCCTTGTTCACCTGATCTGAACCCCATTGAGAACCTGTGGTCCATCATCAAATGTGAGATTTACAAGGAGGAAAAACAGTACACCTCACTGAACAGTGTCTGGGAGGCTGTGGTTGCTGCTGCACGCAATGTTGATGGTGAACAGATCAAAACACTGACAGAATCCATGGATGGCAGGCTTTTGAGTGTCCTTGCAAAGAAAGGTTGCTATATTGGTCACTGATTTGTTTTTGTTTTGTTTTTGAATGTCAGAAATGTATATTTGTGAATGTTGAGATGTTATATTGGTTTCACTGGTAAAAATAAATAATTGAAATGGGTATATATTTGTTTTTTGTTAAGTTGCCTAATAATTATGCACAGTAATAGTCACCTGCACACACAGATATCCCCCTAAAATAGCTATAACTAAAAACAAACTAAAAACTACTTCCAAAACTATTCAGCTTTGATATTAATGAGTTTTTTGGGTTCATTGAGAACATGGTTGTTGTTCAATAATAAAATTAATCCTCAAGGGGGCGTGTCCGGGTGTCGGCCATAACTGGTCACAAAATTAGTGGTTCCAGAAGCCTAATAGATGATCCATGGATTATCTACCAAATGCTACAGAAATTTGATTTGGAACCTACAGAAACCACAAATTGAAACCCTACAGATTCGATTGATACCACTCATGTGGCGACTGCATTCTACGGAGCACTAATCTGGGCAATTTACTAGGTGAGGCGGCTGCCTTTTATCATTAGCCCTGATCCCCCCTGGTTTACCGGGTAAAGAAGGTCTAACTAGCGGCTAAATATGGATGATGGCATACATATGAACATAGGTGGGATGCCTTCTGAGACGATCCAAGACCTCTTGACCGCTCTGTCCCAAAAAATGGATAGTAACTTTGCTCACTTAAGAGAGTTAGTAAGATCTGAGCCACGTGGGATGAAGCGCATGGAGCTTAGTATGGCTGCTCTAGCAGAGAAGGATCAATTACATAGCACCCCACCATCAATACCTTCTACGACCGAACCAGTTAAAAGCCACACACTACTCACAGTGGAGCTACTTCTGAGGACACCTGCTGCTGGGAGGGTGCACGGAGGAGCCTCGCCACAGATTTGTTTGCCTATGCTCGAGATGATAATGCAGGACGGATCAGCATTGGCCGGGGCGGATGCGGCCGACTGCTCCGGTCAACAGATGGTCAGCTACATTGATTCATGGCTTGGCGGCACCATTGTGATCTCCTCTTTGAACTCGGTAGTTTGGGAACCTCACATAACTTTCTGCTACCTAGATCGGATGAGCTGGTTGTGGATTGAATTTAACCTCCGTGGGCGTCCTCTTCTTTTTTACCCAAACTGTCATCCATATTATGCTAGCCCTGAGCCCATAGCCACCCGGAATGGAATAGGGTAACTGTGATAACGCTCTGGCCCAGTAGAATGGGAGGACCATAAAGTCTCATCACGACTGTTATATATGTTCAAATGAGGACTTTTAAGTTTGATTTCACTGTCTGGGACTTTGCTACCCTCATTGAATGGTATATGTCTCTTATTTAGGTTTAATGTTTGGCTGTAGTACTTTGCTATTAAATGTAGATGATATTGCGCCACAATAGCTACACGCAGTTCCAATGTTAAGAAGTATTTTCAAAAATCTTATTCTCAGCTGTATCTTAGAGTCACACAGGGTGATGCTCATTGTTTCTCTGCTTTATGTTGATAATATTTAGAAGAGTGTCACAGCAATAATGATCACATATTGTACAATATGATTTGCTTCATAGTATTTCATTGCAGCTTAGGTTATTTATTTGTTATGTGACTCCTCATATGTCTCTGCACAAGCTACTGATGGACCTTCCAGGCAGTACTTCAGATCTCTACATAATGTTGCTGGAAGTTCTGCCTTTACCCTATACTAGTTAATTTTCTATATAATACTGTTTATAGTCTTTAACTATCTAATGACCAGGATGTGTTTTGTTGTGATATCATTTTTACTGCTGTTGAATGCCATACTCTGACTCACAAAATATAGAGCTGCCATAATGAGTACTGGCCAGAGCTATACTAATATTTGGAATTGCGCCTGATACTTCTAAGCTCCATTTTTGCCCATCTATACACATAGTTGTTTTGTCTTCACTAACTTTTCCCCCTATTAGTGCATTTGCTTGCATCCTGTAATATTTGGGGAGATTTTGGTTTTGGCTTTCCTTACTGTGACATGCTTTCTTAGTGGCATATATAATGACAGGTAATAGAATAGTAGCCCTATACAATATTCAGAATTTTAGAGAACTATCCTTATTGTTATGCTTCCTCTTATGGTGAATCCTAATAGTAGATACAGTCAAGGTACCGTAGCTATACATCTCTTGCAACTGTACATATAGTCATGTAATTTAGTACACATGTAGAGACACTAGCACCAATGGTATTGCGGCATCCTTATATGTTATTTTCCTTATTCTTATACTTATCACTAGGGATTGCCTCTTCATTAATATAACATAGCCATCCTTGGGTATAGGGCCCGTACCTAGAGGATAACACCAATTTTACAAATATCCCATGTTCCCATGTTCATGGTGTGTCTATGCTATAATATTATATGTCTATATACTATGGGTACGACTGTTGATACATAGCCTTTAACTTAGGCATGAGTTGGTCACTGTTATGCAGCTTGCAGCGATTCTTGGGTTGTGTTTCCTAGTCTAAAGGGTTCTGTTCTAATTTACACATCTCCCCCCCCCCCCTCCCCTTACTTCAACATTAAGAGGGATTGATCCAATTTTAAATACAGTGTTCCAAGGTGTACAACCTATTTGTTATCTTATCTATATATTTACTTTAGGGAGGGGGTGACTCTATATTAGTTCACTTCTATTCACTCAATCTGGTGAATTTTTTTGGCGGTATTTATCCGCTATTTTGCACCTACACATACAAGAGTATCAGAATATGTCACCTCACATAAAAAAAAAAAATGAAAATGTTATTGCTACCAAAGGACCATTATAAAATATCACTCTAATAGACAGCAATTTATATTCCAGAGGTTCAAGTATTAATTTATCTTATATATTAAAAAGAGGTATCAAACTATCATCTTTGCATCTTTAGAGTTGTACTGTTATTAGAGTCAAAGCTGTTCACTATATTCTTTGAGATGTATATTTGTTGTATTCAGCTTTGTCAAATAAGTGATTCCCCTCTTGTCTTTTCTCTGTAATCGCAGTTTGTCTGCTGCTGTTTGAACATTTATATTTTGCATCCTATAGGTTTGTTAACGCAAAGCATATGTTATTTGCTGTAATATATCAATAATAGAAATACTTATAAAATATTCTTCTATGTGCAGAACATTGGAATGTGAAATATTTACAGTAAATACATAGTACAACACTTTATTAAATATGAATATTGCATAAAAATGGTTTTACATGTTTTCATCTACTTGGCTCCAATGCCCTTATATATATGTCTAAATATGTGTACATATGTATTTATGTGTTGATATGTATATATATATATGTCTGTAAATACATATATACACATATAAATACATAAATATCAGAAAGATAGTGTGTGTGGTTATACTAATTCCAGACCTATTCGACCCACAATGCTACCCCAATACCGATTTCTCCCAATATCGGATCAAAATACAATTATGCGAATAGTGGTGGGGAGCGCTGTAATCTTATTAAGATTATTGGACATATTGTCCCGACATATCATAGAAAACAAAATTCATATCAAAGATATTTCTGAGATACAATCAGCTATCCAGTTACTGATAGACAAGTCCATACTCACAGCTATTACAGCGCTCCCCACCCCTATTCGCATAAATACATAAATACATATGTACACATATTTGATAAAATACAGATGGCGCAGGTCTCGAAGGAATTACTTCAATAATGTAGATATCTCTACCAAATAAAGGAGAAAGGCTTGACGTGTGTATTAAAGCCAAAATTTATATGTGCAATATATACACGCCATGAAGTTGTATTATCAGGAAATCTGGAGCAGAGCCTCTTGTTATGTATATTTTAACCAAACTAGGAGAAAATGAAAACTCCAATGAGGATATAGTAAGCCACTTAGTATTAAAACAAATAGTAACTCACTCCATATAAATCCAATTTCCAGCAATGTCACAGCAACAGAAAAAAGCAAAAGACACAATCTGTCTATTTAAAAAGAACAATAGTAATAGTAAGGTTAGCTCAACGCGTTTTAACGTTAAAAACGTCTTTCTCAAGAGCAAATTAAAACAAATATGAACTGCTGTGTTGTGACAAACAATGCTGGGTTAAATACAAACGGTCTGGGTTTCAACTTCCGGGTTTACCGGAAATTGGACTCACATAAAATACACCTTACAAAATTAAAGGGCCATAATACCCAAATGTTTAAACACTTGAAAGTGATGCAGCCTAGCTGTAAAAAGCTGACTAGAAAATATCACCTGAACATCTCTATGTAAAAAAGAAAGATATTTTACCTCAAAAGTTTCTCAGTAGCCACATCCCATTGTAAAAGACTTCTAAGCAGCATATTAGTATGTCTGTCCCGGGACAGCGGAAGGGGTGAGCTTACGTGCACTCTCATCTTATTTCCCTATTCAGTTTAAAGGAAGTTTGCTATGAAATCTCATGAGATCACAGTAAAAGAGTTCATGACCTCAGCACTGCTGATGCTGATTGGCTGCTGTTCATTTCTTCATTTTTTATATTTTTTTTACCTGCAGCTGGGCTACAGCTGAGTATAACTTTTTACACAGAACTTACTCTGCTGAGCTGAGGAAATTGTGAGGTAAAATATCTTCCTTTTTTACATAGAGATGCTCAGGTTATATTTCCCTGTCAGCTTCTTACAGTTATACTGCATCAGTTTCAAGTGATTTAGCATATGAGTATTATGTCCCTTTAATTTTGGCCAGAAAAATCCTAATGTCAAAATTTTAGTATTATGCTAAGTCGCTAATTTACTTGTAACACTAAATAAATAGTCATAGCGGAATTGTCTGGTCAAAAAATCAATAAGTACAAGTTCCGTCCTCAATCAAGTAGTATTGGTAAATAAGTTCAGTTTCAGGTTCGGATGTATCATGTGATTTTTTGGGCCAATCACAGAGAATTATTCATTACGCTATAGGAGCGGTCCCGTGTTTTTACATTGTCCAATCAAGAGATTCATCAGGTTATCTTAAAAACAGTGAAGTATGGAGAAACAAGTTTCTTTTAAGGTCTGGCCTTATTGATGACGTAATTTCGCCGATCCAATTGGAGCCACCAAATAGGAGATCACCTTATTCCCATAAATACATTGATCTATAATCACAATTAAAAAACAAGTGAACAGTATTTGTGCTTAAAAAAGCAGAATTTATACATCCCAACCTTGCAATGTTATCATATTGTATAATACCCTCAATTCTTTAATAACATATCATGGTGCTAATTTTCTATATAAATTATACATAAAATGACAACCATGATTCCGCTTAACAACCAACACTGTGTTTTAACCATACTGTTTGGCTTTCACAAATATTGAGAATGGATAAAATATTTATACCAACCGTATCTACCAATACTGATATTATTTTACAAAATATTTAAAGTGCTATCCAAAAACGTTTAAAGTGCTTTTATTTCTTTAAGGTGCTTGTGTATGAATTTCATCATCTAATAAGATTAAGTTTGTACCCAAAAGTAAAAATAAATTCTACAAAAAATTAATTTTGGCTGTGTCTCTCAAGAATGTATAAATTTGACTGTGTCTCTCAATAATATATGGGCACAGAATATATTATATAAACTACATTAAAGTGCAACTATGTGAAACTGTGTAATCTAAAGTGCTATATACAGAATTACATTTTAAAATGCAACTATATGTCAAGACATACCATGTATATAATATTCCTATAACTCATTTATTTGATAAATGCCGCTATTCTAATGTCTTTATTAAGGCCCCAATGGCCATATGTTCTCAAAGTATGTATCCACCAAAGTTCTTTTCTATCCAACTCAGCTTCTATACTACCTCCCCTCCAATGTGTGGAAACCTTTTCTATTCCCAACCAGAGAAAATGTTTAGGATCATATTCTTGACATTGATTGCAATGTAAAGGGACTCCATGATCTTCATATTCTTTATTGATTTTATTTAAATGTTCTAGTATGCGTGTCTTGATAAACCTTTTGGTCTGACCTAAATATTGAATCTTATGTTTGCGCCTTTTGCACTGAAACTGTCCCTTAGGTATGGCTTTAAGCCAAGAATGATGATGTTGGCTATCATGCCTAATATATGTGTTACCATCGCATTTTTAAAAAAACATTTTGGTGTGTATGGTTTCATTTATTACAAAGATGAACAAATCCAAAAAAGTCGCTTGTGTGTCATGTATCTCTGGTGTAAGAATAATGTTCATGTTATTGTTATTCAGATGTACTATAAATGATTGTAGAGTTTGTGGGTCCCCTTGCCAGATACATATCACGTCATCGATATACCTCCGCCATGTCACCAGGTTCGCCCCAAAAGGGTCACATGACCACACATATTGATGTTCAAAAAAGGCCATGTAAATGTTGGCATAACTTGGGGCGAACCTGGTGCCCATGGCGGTACCGCATATTTGCAAATATTTCTTATCATTAAACCAAAAGAAATTATGCTTTAAAATAAACTCTATGGACTGAATGATACATTCAAGAAGAAGGGTTGCTAAATTTGGATCCTGTTCTAATATCCATCTAAAAGCTAATAAACCTTTCTTATGATCAATAATGGAATACAGGGAAGTGACATCCATGGTGACAAAACAATATTTGGGTTCCCATTTGATATCATTAAGAATATTTAATATGTGTGAGGTATCTTTTAAATATGATTTGGATTTCTGAGCATAAGGCTGAAGAAAAAAGCAACAATAGCAGACAGGTTAGATGTTAAGGAATCTATCCCACTGATGATAGGGCGCCCTGGAGGTTTGACTGGATCCTTATGCACTTTAGGTAAAAAATAAGAAATTGGAGTTTTAGAGTCTACCTTATATAAAAATTCATATTCAGTTTGAGAAATAATTTCTCTATCTAGGGCTTGTATGAGCATCGCCTTCAATTCAGTATAAAACCTATTTTTTGGATTATCCCTTAATACTGTATAGGTGTTTTCATCAGATAATATCCAGTTTGCTTCTTCTAAATAGAATTCCCTATCCATAATAACAATTCCTCCACCCTTGTCGGCCTCTTTTAAGATAATGTCCTCCCTCTAATTCAGGGCTTTAAATTTATCAGATTCGTGTTTGGTCATATTAAAGAAACAGGGTTTTTGTTGTATATTCTCAATATCTTTTAAAATCAATTTACCAAATACTTCCACACATGAACCTTTACAATGACTAGGATAAAATTTGGATGCATTTTTAAAACTTGATCTTAAATTTACTGGTTTATAGCAAAGGGTATCTTTTTTTAGCAAAAAATGTTTCACAGTAATGTTTCTAATGAATTTTTGAGCATCTATAAATAGCTGAAATTAATTAACACCTCATGTTGGAACAAACTTCAAACTCTTTGCTAAAACTTTCTGTTCTTGTTTAGTAATAGTATGTGTTGATATATTATGGATCCCTATTCAATTTGCCTCCACCTTCTGTGTCTTTCTTCTTCCTCCTATTTCCCTCTAAGTGATCTGGTGTTCTTTCTCATTTCCTCTGGTTGGACCTGTCTGTAAAAACTGGAGAGGGTCTGCGGACCTGTCTGGCTGGAGAGGGGAATATCTGTTGGGATGTGTCCATTTTGATGCTGTCTCTGTTTTGTGTCTGTCCCTGTTCAGATCTGAGTAAAAAGGTTGAAAATCCTCATGTGATCTATTAGACTGTATTTCATTGAAATGTATATTCTGATGATTAGATCTGACGTTATCATCACCTCTTTCATTATTTCTCTCTTTGAATTCATCCTATCATGATGTATTCTTATATTATGCTGATCATGTCTATCATTACTATTATGCCCTCCAAGATGTATCCTTATATTATGGTGATCGTGTCTAGCATTGCTATTGTACCCTCCATGATTATTGTAAGGATACATCATGGAGGTCATAATAGTAATGATAGACATGAGAAAGAACACCAGATCACTTAGGGGGAGAAGAGGAGGAAGAAGAAAGACACAGAAGGAGGAGGCAAATGGAATAGGGATTCATAATATATCAACACACACTATTACCGAACAAGAGCAGAAAGTTTTAGCAAAGGGTTTGAAGTTTGTTTCAACACAAGGTGTTAATTCATTTCAGCTATTTATAGATAGTGATGTCCCGAACTGTTCGCCCGCGAATGGTTCACAGTGAACATAGCTTGTTCGTGTTTGCGTTTGTGTTTAAGGCTCACAGCATATGCTGTGACTACTGCCACCACTGATATCTCCCTAACAACATTAGTTTAAATTTAACTAACCAAAAAATTTAATTATTTTTCTAGTGTAATTTTTTTTCATTTTCTATCAGGCCAGTGTCACACAGCATATACTCTGGTTCATTGCTCTGTGCCAGCCAGCAGCCACCATTGTTAATATCCGTTTATAACATTATTTTAAATTTAAAAAAAAATAAAAAAAATATATATATATTTTGCTAGTGTAATCTAATTTCATTTACTATCAGGCCTGTGTCTGTCAGGCTCACTCAGCATTAATATACCTCATTTTTTTCAGTCTTTTGGTTAATTGGTCTGTGCCAGGCAGCCACCCAGCACTCATATCTATTCTTCATCACCTTAATTTTAATATATAAAAAAAAAAGTTTAAATTTGTTTGTTAGTGTAATCTAATATAATTTTCTATCCGGCCTGTGTGTTTTACTGACATACAGAGCCTACTGTGTTTACTTGCTGCCCTCCCTAGTCTATGAGCCACGACTCATATGTGTTTAACCTTTTTTTAATTCCCCCCCCAAAAAAAATAATTTCAATAATTTTTCTAGTGTAATCTAATAGTATTTTCTATCAGGCGTGTGTGTATCTGACTTACAGAGCCTACTGTTTTTAATAGCTGCCCTTCCAAGGCTATCAGCCACGACTCATATGTATGTGCTTAACCTTTTTCTTTAAATTGCCAAAAAAAAGTCTTTAAATCATTATGCTAGTGTAATCTAATTGTATTTTCTATCAGGCCTGTGTCTAACTGTCTATCTGACTTACACAGCAAGCATACTGTTGTTAATTACTGCCCTACGTAGCAGCCAGCCAGTGCGACCACTCATAGAATCATATGTGCATTACACTTCTTAACATAATTTTAATATTAAAATCTAAAATTTTAAAATATTTTGCTAGTGTAATCTAACTTAATTTTCTATCAAGGCTGTGTTTTTGTCACTTACACAGCATACTGTGTTAAATTGCTGCCCTACCTACCATCCATGACTCATATCTGCCAGCCTGTGTGCCAGGCCCAACTAGCCAATTAGTGGCACCAATCACAATTCTTGTAACAGTATATAGAAAAATAAAAATCATACGCCTAGATTTAGAGTTCTGCGGCCAAAGAGGTGCGTTAGCTATGCATACTTTTTTTCTCCCGCACCTTTTAAATACCGCTGGTATTTAGAGTTCACAGAATGGCTGGGTTTTCAGTGCGTTAGGCTCCAAAAAGGCAGTGTAGAGCATAATTTAACGCCACTGGAACTCTCAATACCAGCGGTGCTTACGGACGCGGCCAGCTTCAAAAACGTGCTTGTGCACAATATCCCCATAGAAAACAATGGGGCCATTTGAGCTGAAAAAAAAACCTAACACCTGAAAAAAAGCTGCGTTCAGCTCCTAACGCAGCCCCATTGTTTGCTATGGGGAAACACTTCCTACATCTGCACCTAACACCCTAACATGAACCCCGAGTCTAAACACCCCTAACCTTACACTTATTAACCCCTAATTTGCTGCCCCCGCTATCGCTGACACCTGCATATTTTTTTAACCCCTAATCTGCCGCTCCGTAAACCGCCGCTACCTACATTATCCCTGTGTACCCCTAATCTGCTGCCCCTAACACCGTCGACCCCTATATTATATTTATTAACCCCTAATCTGCCCCCCTCAATGTCGCCTCCACCTGCCTACACTTATTAACCCCTAATCTGCCGAGCGGACCGCACTGCTACTATAATAAAGTTATTAACCCCTAATCCGCCTCACTCCCACCTCAATAACCCTATAATAAATACTATTAACCCCTAATCTGCCCTCCCTAACATCGCCGACACCTAACTTCAATTATTAACCCCTAATCTGCCGACCGAATCTCGCCGCTACTGTAATAAATGAATTAACCCCTAAAGCTAAGTCTAACCCTAACCCTAACAACCCCCTAAGTTAAATATAATTTAAATCTAACGAAATAAATTAACTCATTAAATAAATTATTCCTATTTAAAGCTAAATACTTACCTGTAAAATAAACCCTAATATAGCTACAATATAAATTATAATTATATTATAGCTATTTTAGGATTTATATTTATTTTACAGGTAACTTTGTATTTATTTTAACCAGGTACAATAGCTATTAAATAGTTAAGAACTATTTAATAGCTAAAATAGTTTAAATAATTATAAAATTACCTGTAAAATAAATCCTAACCTAAGTTACAATTAAACCTAACACTACACTATCAATAAATTAATTAAATACAATACCTACAATTATCTACAATTAAACCTAACACTACACTATCAATAAATTAATTAAATACAATATCTACAAATAAATACAATTAAATAAACTAACTAAAGTACAAAAAATAAAAAAGAACTAAGTTACAAAAAATAAAAAAATATTTACAAACATTAGAAAAAAATTACAACAATTTTAAACTAATTTCACCTACTCTAAGCCCCCTAATAAAATAACAAAGACCCCCAAAATAAAAAAATGCCCTACCCTATTCTAAATTACAAAAGTTCAAAACTCTTTTACCTTACCAGCCCTGAAAAGGGCCCTTTGTGGGGCATGCCCCAAAGAATTCAGCTCTTTTGCCTGTAAAAAAAAACATACAATACACCCCCCCCCAACATTGCAACCCACCACCCACATACCCCTAATCTAACCCAAACCCCCCTTAAATAAACCTAACACTAAGCCCCTGAAGATCTTCCTACCTTGACTTCACCATGCCAGGTATCACCGATCGTTCCAGGCTCCAAAATCTTCATCCAAACCCAAGCGGGGGCTGGCGATCCATAATCCGGCGGCTGAAGAGGTCCAGAAGAGGCTCCGAAGTCTTCATCCTATCCGGGAAGAAGAGGCGATCCGGACCGGCAACCATCTTGATCCAAGCGGCATCTTCTATCTTCATCCGATGACGACCGGCTCCATCTTGAAGACCTCCACCGCGGACCCATCTTCTTCTTCCGACGACTTCCCGACGAATGACGGTTCCTTTAAGGGACGTCATCCAAGATGGCGTCTCTCGAATTCTGATTGGCTGATAGGATTCTATCAGCCAATCGGAATTAAGGTAAAAAAATTCTGATTGGCTGATGGAATCAGCCAATCAGAATCAAGTTCGGATTGAACTTGATTATGATTGGCTGATCTGATTGGCTGATCCATAATTTTTTGGACTGCAAATATTCAGTCTCCTAGTGCCATTGAATTGCATTTACCTCCTGCCTGCCACTGCCAGCCTTTTGTGCCAGGCCGTCTAGCCAACTATTTACACCAATCATAATTGTTGTCACAGACAGTATAGTTACTAATTAAAATTAAAAAAATTTTGATTGTTGATCTTAATCCTCAGTTTGCTCGTGCCCTAGAATTGCACTTTTCTACTGCCTTCCAAGCCTGTGTGCCAGGTGTACTTGAAAAATATTGACACCAATCATATTTTTTGTGACAGTATTCTTAATAATTAAAAATTAAAATTGTTGGTAATAGTTGTTGAGAATCCTCAGTTTGCTGGTGCCAGTGAATAGCACTTTTCTCCTGCCTTGCAGCCTGCTGTGTGCCTGGCCCACCTAGCCAATTATTGCCAGCAATCATATTTCTTTTAACAGTATTGCAAAAATTGTCAATCATCACTGTTTTGACTGTCAGTAATCAGTCTCCTAGTGTCCTTGAATTGCATTTACCTCCTGCCTGCCAGCCTTTTGTGCCAGGCCGTCTTGCCAACTATTTACACCAATCATAATTGTTGTCACAGTATAGTTACTAATTAAAATGAAAAAATTCTTGATTGTTGATGATCTTAATCCTCAGTTTGCTCGTGCCCTAGAATTGCACTTTTTTACTTCCTTGCAAGACTGTGCGCCAGGCCTACTTGAAAAATATTTACACCAATCATATTTGTTGTGACAGTATTCTTAATAATTAAAAATTTAAATTGTTGTTAATAGTTGTTGTGAATCCTCAGTTTGCTGGTGCCATTGAATAGCACTTTCCTGCTGCCTTGCAGCCTGCTGTGAGCCAGGCCCACCTAGCCAATTGTTGCCAGCAATCATATTTCTTTTAACAGTATTGCAAAAATTGTCAATCATCACTGTTTTGACTGTCAGTAATCAGTCTCCTAGTGTCCTTGAATTGCATCTACCTCCTGCCTGCCAGCCTTTTGTGCCAGGCCGTCTTGCCAACTATTTACACCAATCATAATTTTTTGTCACAGTATAGTTACTAATTAAAATTAAAAAATTCTTGATTGTTGATGATCTTAATCCTCAGTTTGCTCGTGCCCTAGAATTGCACTTTTCTTCTGCCTTCCAAGCCTGTGTGCCAGGCCTACTTGAAAAATATTTACATCAATCATATTTGTTGTCACAGTATTCTTAGTAATTAAAAATTAAAATTTTTGTTAATAGTTGTTGTGAATAATCAGTTTGCTGGTGCCAGTGAATAGCACTGTCCTCCTGCCTTGCAGCCTGCTGTGTGCCCGGCCCACCTAGCCAATTATTGCCAGCAATCATATTTCTTTTAACAGTATTGCAAAAATTGTCAATCATCACTGTTTTGACTGTCAGTAATCAGTCTCCTAGTGTCCTTGTATTGCATTTACCTCCTGCCTGCCAGCCTTTTGTGCCAGGCCGTCTTGCCAACTATTTACACCAATCATAATTGTTGTCACAGTATAGTTACTAATTAAAATGAAAAAATTCTTGATTGTTGATGATCTTAATCCTCAGTTTGCTCGTGCCCTAGAATTGCACTTTTTTACTTCCTTGCAAGACTGTGTGCCAGGCCTACTTGAAAAATATTTACACCAATCATATTTGTTGTGACAGTATTCTTAATAATTAAAAATTAAAATTTTTGTTAATAGTTGTTGTGAATCCTCAGTTTGCTGGTGCCAGTGAATAGCACTTTCCTCCTGCCTTGCAGCCTGTTGTGAGCCAGGCCGACCTAGCCAATTGTTGCCAGCAATCATATATCTTTTAACAGTATTGCAAAAATTGTCAATCATCACTGTTTTGACTGTCAGTAATCAGTCTCCTAGTGTCCTTGAATTGCATTTACCTCCTGCCTGCCAGCCTTTTGTGCCAGGCCGTCTTGCCAACTATTTACACCAATCATAATTGTTGTCACAGTATAGTTACTAATTAAAATGAAAAAATTCTTGATTGTTGATGATCTTAATCCTCAGTTTGCTTGTGCCCTAGAATTGCACTTTTTTACTTCCTTGCAAGACTGTGTGCCAGGCCTACTTGAAAAATATTTACACCAATCATATTTGTTGTGACAGTATTCTTAATAATTAAAAATTAAATTTTTTGTTAATAGTTGTTGTGAATTCTCAGTTTGCTGGTGCCATTGAATAGCACTTTCCTGCTGCCTTGCAGCCTGCTGTGAGCCAGGCCCACCTAGCCAATTGTTGCCAGCAATCATATTTCTTTTAACAGTATTGCAAAAATTGTCAATCATCACTGTTTTGACTGTCAGTAATCGGTCTCCTAGTGTCCTTGAATTGCATCTACCTCCTGCCTGCCAGCCTTTTGTGCCAGGCCGTCTTGCCAACTATTTACACCAATCATAATTTTTTGTCACAGTATAGTTACTAATTAAATTTAAAAAATTCTTGATTGTTGATGATCTTAATCCTCAGTTTGCTCGTGCCCTAGAATTGCACTTTTCTTCTGCCTTCCAAGCCTGTGTGCCAGGCCTACTTGAAAAATATTTACAACAATCATATTTGTTGTAACAGTATTCTTAGTAATTAAAAATTAAAAATTTTGTTAATAGTTGTTGTGAATCCTCAGTTTGCTGGTGCCAGTGAATAGCACTTTCCTCCTGCCTTGCAGCCTGCTGTGTGCCCGGCCCACCTAGCCAATTATTGCCAGCAATCATATTTTTTTTAACAGTATTGCAAAAATTGTCAATCATCACTGTTTTGACTGTCAGTAATCAGTCTCCTAGTGTCCTTGAATTGCATTTACCTCCTGCCTGCCAGCCTTTTGTGCCAGGCCGTCTTGCCAACTATTTACACCAATCATAATTGTTGTCACAGTATAGTTACTAATTAAAATGAAAAAATTCTTGATTGTTGATGATCTTAATCCTCAGTTTGCTCGTGCCCTAGAATTGCACTTTTTTACTTCCTTGCAAGACTGTGTGCCAGGCCTACTTGAAAAATATTTACACCAATCATATTTGTTGTGACAGTATTCTTAATAATTAAAAATTTAAATTTTTGTTAATAGTTGTTGTGAATCCTCAGTTTGCTGGTGCCATTGAATAGCACTTTCCTCCTGCCTTGCAGCCTGCTGTGAGCCAGGCCCACCTAGCCATTTGTTGCCAGCAATCATATTTCTTTTAACAGTATTGCAAAAATTGTCAATCATCACTGTTTTGACTGTCAGTAATCAGTCTCCTAGTGTCCTTGAATTGCATCTACCTCCTGCCTGCCAGCCTTTTGTGCCAGGCCGTCTTGCCAACTATTTACACCAATCATAATTTTTTGTCACAGTATAGTTACTAATTAAAATTAAAAAATTCTTGATTGTTGATGATCTTAATCCTCAGTTTGCTCGTGCCCTAGAATTGCACTTTTCTTCTGCCTTCCAAGCCTGTGTGCCTGGCCTACTTGAAAAATATTTACACCAATCATATTTGTTGTGACAGTATTCTTAATAATTAAAATTTAAAATTTTTGGTAATAGTTGTTGTGAAAGCTCAGTTTGCTGGTGCCGTTGAATAGCACTTTCCTCCTGCCTTGCAGCCTGCTTTGAGCCAGGCCCACCTAGCCAATTGTTGCCAGCAATCATATTTCTTGTAACAGTATTGCAAAAATTGTCAATCATCACTGTTTTAACTGTCAGTAATCAGTCTCCTACAGTATTTGTGCTTAAAAAAGCAGAATTTATACATCCCAACCTTGCAATGTTATCATATTGTATAATACCCTCAATTCTTTAATAACATATCATGGTGCTAATTTTCTATATAAATTATACATAAAATGACAACCATGATTCCGCTTAACAACCAACACTGTGTTTTAACCATACTGTTTGGCTTTCACAAATATTGAGAATGGATAAAATATTTATACCAACCGTATCTACCAATACTGATATTATTTTACAAAATATTTAAAGTGCTATCCAAAAACGTTTAAAGTGCTTTTATTTCTTTAAGGTGCTTGTGTATAAATTTCATCATCTAATAAGATTAAGTTTGTACCCAAAAGTAAAAATAAATTCTACAAAAAATTAATTTTGACTGTGTCTCTCAAGAATGTATAAATTTGACTGTGTCTCTCAATAATATATGGGCACAGAATATATTATATAAACTACATTAAAGTGCAACTATGTGAAACTGTGTAATCTAAAGTGCTATATACAGAATTACATTTTAAAATGCAACTATATGTGAAGACATACCATGTATATAATATTCCTATAACTCATTTATTTGATAAATGCCGCTATTCTAATGTCTTTATTAAGGCCCCAATGGCCATATGTTCTCAAAGTATGTATCCACCAAAGTTCTTTTCTATCCAACTCAGCTTCTATACTACCTCCCCTCCAATGTGTGGAAACCTTTTCTATTCCCAACCAGAGAAAATGTTTAGGATCATATTCTTGACATTGATTGCAATGTAAAGGGACTCCATGATCTTCATATTCTTTATTGATTTTATTTAAATGTTCTAGTATGCGTGTCTTGATAAACCTTTTGGTCTGACCTAAATATTGAATCTTATATTTGCGCCTTTTGCACTGAAACTGTCCCTTAGGTATGGCTTTAAGCCAAGAATGATGATGTTGGCTATCATGCCTAATATATGTGTTACCATCGCATTTTTAAAAAAACGTTTTGGTGTGTATGGTTTCATTTATTACAAAGATGGACAAATCCAAAAAAGTCGCTTGTGTGTCATGGACCTCTGGTGTAAGAATAATGTTCATGTTATTGTTATTCAGATGTACTATAAATGATTGTAGAGTTTGTGGGTCCCCTTGCCAGATACATATCACGTCATCGATATACCTCCGCCATGTCACCAGGTTCGCCCTAAAAGGGTCACATGACCACACATATTGATGTTCAAAAAAGGCCATGTAAATGTTGGCATAACTTGGGGCGAACCTGGTGCCCATGGCGGTACCGCATATTTGCAAATATTTCTTATCATTAAACCAAAAGAAATTATGCTTTAAAATAAACTCTATGGACTGAATGATACATTCAAGAAGAAGGGTTGCTAAATTTGGATCCTGTTCTAATATCCATCTAAAAGCTAATAAACCTTTCTTATGATCAATAATGGAATACAGGGAAGTGACATCCATGGTGACAAAACAATATTTGGGTTCCCATTTGATATCATTAAGAATATTTAATATGTGTGAGGTATCTTTTAAATATGATTTGGATTTCTGAGCATAAGGCTGAAGAAAAAAGCAACAATAGCAGACAGGTTAGATGTTAAGGAATCTATCCCACTGATGATAGGGCGCCCTGGAGGTTTGACTGGATCCTTATGCACTTTAGGTAAAAAATAAGAAATTGGAGTTTTAGAGTCTACCTTATATAAAAATTCATATTCAGTTTGAGAAATAATTTCTCTATCTAGGGCTTGTATGAGCATCGCCTTCAATTCAGTATAAAACCTATTTTTTGGATTATCCCTTAATACTGTATAGGTGTTTTCATCAGATAATATCCAGTTTGCTTCTTCTAAATAGAATTCCCTATCCATAATAACAATTCCTCCACCCTTGTCGGCCTCTTTTAAGATAATGTCCTCCCTCTTATTCAGGGCTTTAAATTTATCAGATTCGTGTTTGGTCATATTAAAGAAACAGGGTTTTTGTTGTATATTCTCAATATCTTTTAAAATCAATTTACCAAATACTTCCACACATGAACCTTTACAATGACTAGGATAAAATTTGGATGCATTTTTAAAACTTGATCTTAAATTTACTGGTTTATAGCAAAGGGTATCTTTTTTTAGCAAAAAATGTTTCACAGTAATGTTTCTAATGAATTTTTGAGCATCTATAAATAGCTGAAATTAATTAACACCTCATGTTGGAACAAACTTCAAACCCTTTGCTAAAACTTTCTGTTCTTGTTTAGTAATAGTATGTGTTGATATATTATGGATCCCTATTCAATTTGCCTCCACCTTCTGTGTCTTTCTTCTTCCTCCTATTTCCCTCTAAGTGATCTGGTGTTCTTTCTCATTTCCTCTGGTTGGACCTGTCTGTAAAAACTGGAGAGGGTCTGCGGACCTGTCTGGCTGGAGAGGGGAATATCGATTGGGATGTGTCCATTTTGATGCTGTCTCTGTTTTGTGTCTGTCCCTGTTCAGATCTGAGTAAAAAGGTTGAAAATCCTCATGTGATCTATTAGACTGTATTTCATTGAAATGTATATTCTGATGATTAGATCTGACGTTATCATCACCTCTTTCATTATTTCTCTCTTTTGAATTCATCCTATCATGATGTATTCTTGTATTATGCTGATCATGTCTATCATTACTATTATGCCCTCCAAGATGTATCCTTATATTATGGTGATCGTGTCTAGCATTGCTATTGTACCCTCCATGATTATTGTAAGGATACATCATGGAGGTCATAATAGTAATGATAGACATGAGAAAGAACACCAGATCACTTAGGGGGAGAAGAGGAGGAAGAAGAAAGACACAGAAGGAGGAGGCAAATGGAATAGGGATTCATAATGTATCAACACACACTATTACCGAACAAGAGCAGAAAGTTTTAGCAAAGGGTTTGAAGTTTGTTTCAACACAAGGTGTTAATTCATTTCAGCTATTTATAGATAGTGATGTCCGAACTGTTCGCCCGCGAACGGTTCACAGTGAACATAGCTTGTTCGTGTTCGCGTTCGTGGGCGAACACATGGCGATGTTCGATCCGCCCCTATGTGTCATCATTGTGGAAACTTTGACCCTTTATGTCACAGCCGCCTGACACATTAGAGCCAATCAACATCAGACACTCCCTCACAGACCCTCCCAGCTACTCGGAATCCGCCATTTTAGACTCATAACGACCTTGCTTTCTTAATGAGAGGACGTGTTGTGTTTTTGCTCCTGACATTAATAGTAAAAACATAGCTAGGCTAGTGTATTTACAGTCCAGAAGGACTCCAGTCATCTCTGCTGAAAGCACAGCACCCCAAAAAGCCCTTTCTAGGGCTATATTTCGTGCCGGTTTTTTTTTTCCATTTTTTTTTTATTAGCATTTGCTTGGCTTTCAGGCTGTGTGTTTAAGGCTCACAGCATATGCTGTGACTACTGCCACCACTGATATCTCCCTAACAACATTAGTTTCAATTTAACTAACAAAAAAATTTAATTATTTTTCTAGTGTAATTTTTTTTCATTTTCTATCAGGCCAGTGTCACACAGCATATACTCTGGTTCATTGCTCTGTGCCAGCCAGCAAGCACCATTGTTAATATCCGTTTATAACATTATTTTAAATTAAAAAAAAAATAAAAAAAAAATATATATATATTTTGCTAGTGTAATCTAATTACATTTACTATCAGGCCTGTGTCTGTCAGGCTCACTCAGCATTAATATACCTCATTTTTTTCAGTCTTTTGGTTAATTGGTCTGTGCCAGGCAGCCACTCAGCACTCATATCTATTCTTCGTCACCTTAATTTTAATATAAAAAAAAAAAAGTTTAAATTTGTTTGCTAGTGTAATCTAATATAATTTTCTATCCGGCCTGTGTGTTTTGCTGACATACAGAGCCTACTGTGTTTACTTGCTGCCCTCCCTAGTCTATGAGCCACGACTCATATGTGTTTAACCTTTTTTTAATTCCCCCCCCCAAAAAAAAATAATTTCAATCATTTTTCTAGTGTAATCTAATAGTATTTTCTATCAGGCGTGTGTGTATCTGACTTACAGAGCCTACTGTTTTTAATAGCTGCCCTTCCAAGGCTATCAGCCACGACTCATATGTATGTGCTTAACCTTTTTCTTTAAATTGCCAAAAAAAAGTCTTTAAATCAGTAATATGCTAGTGTAATCTAATTGTATTTTCAATCAGGCCTGTGTCTAACTGTCTATCTGACTTACACAGCAAGCATACTGTTGTTAATTGCTGCCCTACGTAGCAGCCAGCCAGTGCGACCACTCATAGAATCATATGTGCATTACACTTCTTAACATAATTTTAATATTAAAATCTAAAATTTTAAAATATTTTGCTAGTGTAATCTAACTTAATTTTCTATCAGGGCTGTGTTTTTGTCACTTACACAGCATACTGTGTTAAATTGCTGCCCTACCTACCATCCATGACTCATATCTGCCAGCCTGTGTGCCAGGCCCAACTAGCCAATTAGTGGCACCAATCACAATTCTTGTAACAGTATATAGAAAAATAAAAATCATACGCCTAGATTTAGAGTTCTGCGGCCAAAGGGGTGCGTTAGCTACGCATACTTTTTTTCTCCCGCACCTTTTAAATACCGCTGGTATTTAGAGTTCACAGAATGGCTGGGTTTTCAGAGCGTTAGGCTCCAAATAGGCAGCGTAGAGCATAATTTAACGCCACTGGAACGCTCAATACCAGCGGTGCTTACGGACGCGGCCAGCTTCAAAAACGTGCTTGTGCACGATATCCCCATAGAAAACAATGGGGCCATTTGAGCTGAAAAAAAACCTAACACCTGCAAAAAAGCTGCGTTCAGCTCCTAACGCAGCCCCATTGTTTGCTATGGGGAAACACTTCCTACGTCTGCACCTAACACCCTAACATGAACCCCGAGTCTAAACACCCCTAACCTTACACTTATTAACCCCTAATTTGCTGCCCCTGCTATCGCTGACACCTGCATATTTTTTTTAACCCCTAATCTGCCGCTCCGTAAACCGCCGCTACCTACATTATCCCTGTGTACCCCTAATCTGCTGCCCCTAACACCGCCGACCCCTATATTATATTTATTAACCCCTAATCTGCCCCCCTCAATGTCGCCTCCACCTGCCTACACTTATTAACCCCTAATCTGCCGAGCGGACAGCACTGCTACTATAATAAAGTTATTAACCCCTAATCCGCCTCACTCCCACCTCAATAACCCTATAATAAATACTATTAACCCCTAATCTGCCCTCCCTAACATCGCCGACACCTAACTTCAATTATTAACCCCTAATCTGCCGACCGAATCTCGCCGCTATTGTAATGAATGGATTAACCCCTAAAGCTAAGTCTAACCCTAACCCTAACAACCCCCTAAGTTAAATATAATTTAAATCTAACGAAATAAATTAACTCTTATTAAATAAATTATTCCTATTTAAAGCTAAATACTTACCTGTAAAATAAACCCTAATATAGCTACAATATAAATTATAATTATATTATAGCTATTTTAGGATTTATATTTATTTTACAGGTAACTTTGTATTTATTTTAACCAGGTACAATAGCTATTAAATAGTTAAGAACTATTTAATAGCTAAAATAGTTTAAATAATTATAAAATTACCTGTAAAATAAATCCTAACCTAAGTTACAATTAAACCTAACACTACACTATCAATAAATTAATTAAATACAATACCTACAATTATCTACAATTAAACCTAACACTACACTATCAATAAATTAATTAAATACAATATCTACAAATAAATACAATTAAATAAACTAACTAAAGTACAAAAAATAAAAAAGAACTAAGTTACAAAAAATAAAAAAATATTTACAAACATTAGAAAAAAATTACAACAATTTTAAACTAATTTCACCTACTCTAAGCCCCCTAATAAAATAACAAAGACCCCAAAAATAAAAAAATGCCCTACCCTATTCTAAATTACAAAAGTTCAAAACTCTTTTACCTTACCAGCCCTGAAAAAGGCCCTTTGTGGGGCATGCCCCAAAGAATTCAGCTCTTTTGCCTGTAAAAAAAAACATACAATACACCCCCCCCAACATTACAACCCACCACCCACATACCCCTAATCTAACCCAAACCCCCCTTAAATAAACCTAACACTAAGCCCCTGAAGATCTTCCTACCTTGTCTTCACCATGCCAGGTATCACTGATCGTTCCAGGCTCCAAAATCTTCATCCAAACCCAAGCGGGGGCTGGCGATCCATAATCCGGCGGCTGAAGAGGTCCAGAAGAGGCTCTGAAGTCTTCATCCTATCCGGGAAGAAGAGGCGATCCGGACCGGCAACCATCTTGATCCAAGCGGCATCTTCTATCTTCATCCGATGACGACCGGCTCCATCTTGAAGACCTCCACCGCGGACCCATCTTCTTCTTCCGACGACTTCCCGATGAATGACGGTTCCTTTAAGGGACGTCATCCAAGATGGCGTCCCTCGAATTCTGATTGGCTTATAGGATTCTATCAGCCAATCGGAATTAAGGTAGGAACTTGATTGTGATTGGCTGATCTGATTGGCTGATCCATAATTTTTTGGACTGCAAATATTCAGTCTCCTAGTGCCATTGAATTGCATTTACCTCCTGCCTGCCACTGCCAGCCTTTTGTGCCAGGCCGTCTAGGCAACTATTTACACCAATCATAATTGTTGTCACAGACAGTATAGTTACTAATTAAAATTAAAAAAAATTTGATTGTTGATCTTAATCCTCAGTTTGCTCGTGCCCTAGAATTGCACTTTTCTACTGCCTTCCAAGCCTGTGTGCCAGGTGTACTTGAAAAATATTTACACCAATCATATTTTTTGTGACAGTATTCTTAATAATTAAAAATTAAAATTGTTGGTAATAGTTGTTGAGAATCCTCAGTTTGCTGGTGCCAGTGAATAGCACTTTTCTCCTGCCTTGCAGCCTGCTGTGTGCCTGGCCCACCTAGCCAATTATTGCCAGCAATCATATTTCTTTTAACAGTATTGCAAAAATTGTCAATCATCACTGTTTTGACTGTAAGTAATCAGTCTCCTAGTGTCCTTGAATTGCATTTACCTCCTGCCTGCCAGCCTTTTGTGCCAGGCCGTCTTGCCAACTATTTACACTAATCATAATTGTTGTCACAGTATAGTTACTAATTAAAATGAAAAAATTCTTGATTGTTGATGATCTTAATCCTCAGTTTGCTCGTGCCCTAGAATTGCACTTTTTTTTACTTCCTTGCAAGACTGTGCGCCAGGCCTACTTGAAAAATATTTACACCAATCATATTTGTTGTGACAGTATTCTTAATAATTAAAAATTTAAATTGTTGGTAATAGTTGTTGAGAATCCTCAGTTTGCTGGTGCCATTGAATAGCACTTTTCTCCTGCCTTGCAGCCTGCTGTGTGCCTGGCCCACCTAGCCAATTATTGCCAGCAATCATATTTCTTTTAACAGTATTGCAAAAATTGTCAATCATCACTGTTTTGACTGTAAGTAATCAGTCTCCTAGTGTCCTTGAATTGCATTTACCTCCTGCCTGCCAGCCTTTTGTGCCAGGCCGTCTTGCCAACTATTTACACTAATCATAATTGTTGTCACAGTATAGTTACTAATTAAAATGAAAAAAATCTTGATTGTTGATGATCTTAATCCTCAGTTTGCTCGTGCCCTAGAATTGCACTTTTCTTCTGCCTTCCAAGCCTGTGTGCCAGGCCTACTTGAAAAATATTTACATCAATCATATTTGTTGTCACAGTATTCTTAGTAATTAAAAATTAAAATTTTTGTTAATAGTTGTTGAGAATCCTCAGTTTGCTGGTGCCATTGAATAGCACTTTCCTGCTGCCTTGCAGCCTGCTGTGTGCCCGGCCCACCTAGCCAATTATTGCCAGCAATCATATTTCTTTTAACAGTATTGCAAAAATTGTCAATCATCACTGTTTTGACTGTCAGTAATCAGTCTCCTAGTGTCCTTGAATTGCATTTACCTCCTGCCTGCCAGCCTTTTGTGCCAGGCCGTCTTGCCAACTATTTACACCAATCATAATTGTTGTCACAGTATAGTTACTAATTAAAATGAAAAAATTCTTGATTGTTGATGATCTTAATCCTCAGTTTGCTCATGCCCTAGAATTGCACTTTTTTACTTCCTTGCAAGACTGTGTGCCAGGCCTACTTGAAAAATATTTACACCAATCATATTTGTTGTGACAGTATTCTTAATAATTAAAAATTAAAATTTTTGTTAATAGTTGTTGTGAATCCTCAGTTTGCTGGTGCCAGTGAATAGCACTTTCCTCCTGCCTTGCAGCCTGCTGTGAGCCAGGCCGACCTAGCCAATTGTTGCCAGCAATCATATATCTTTTAACAGTATTGCAAAAATTGTCAATCATCACTGTTTTGACTGTCAGTAATCAGTCTCCTAGTGTCCTTGAATTGCATTTACCTCCTGCCTGCCAGCCTTTTGTGCCAGGCTGTCTTGCCAACTATTTACACCAATCATAATTGTTGTCACAGTATAGTTAATAATTAAAATGAAAAAATTCTTGATTGTTGATGATCTTAATCCTCAGTTTGCTCGTGCCCTAGAATTGCACTTTTTTACTTCCTTGCAAGACTGTGCGCCAGGCCTACTTGAAAAATATTTACACCAATCATATTTGTTGTGACAGTATTCTTAATAATTAAAAATTTAAATTGTTGGTAATAGTTGTTGAGAATCCTCAGTTTGCTGGTGCCATTGAATAGCACTTTCCTGCTGCCTTGCAGCCTGCTGTGAGCCAGGCCCACCTAGCCAATTGTTGCCAGCAATCATATTTCTTTTAACAGTATTGCAAAAATTGTCAATAATCACTGTTTTGACTGTCAGTAATCAGTCTCCTAGTGTCCTTGAATTGCATCTACCTCCTGCCTGCCAGCCTTTTGTGCCAGGCCGTCTTGCCAACTATTTACACCAATCATAATTTTTTGTCACAGTATAGTTACTAATTAAAATTAAAAAAATCTTGATTGTTGATGATCTTAATCCTCAGTTTGCTCGTGCCCTAGAATTGCACTTTTCTTCTGCCTTCCAAGCCTGTGTGCCAGGCCTACTTGAAAAATATTTACATCAATCATATTTGTTGTCACAGTATTCTTAGTAATTAAAAATTAAAATTTTTGTTAATAGTTGTTGTGAATCCTCAGTTTGCTGGTGCCAGTGAATAGCACTTTCCTCCTGCCTTGCAGCCTGCTGTGTGCCCGGCCCACCTAGCCAATTATTGCCAGCAATCATATTTCTTTTAACAGTATTGCAAAAATTGTCAATCATCACTGTTTTGACTGTCAGTAATCAGTCTCCTAGTGTCCTTGAATTGCATTTACCTCCTGCCTGCCAGCCTTTTGTGCCAGGCTGTCTTGCCAACTATTTACACCAATCATAATTGTTGTCACAGTATAGTTAATAATTAAAATGAAAAAATTCTTGATTGTTGATGATCTTAATCCTCAGTTTGCTCGTGCCCTAGAATTGCACTTTTTTACTTCCTTGCAAGACTGTGTGCCAGGCCTACTTGAAAAATATTTACACCAATCATATTTGTTGTGACAGTATTCTTAATAATTAAAAATTAAATTTTTTGTTAATAGTTGTTGTGAATCCTCAGTTTGCTGGTGCCATTGAATAGCACTTTCCTGCTGCCTTGCAGCCTGCTGTGAGCCAGGCCCACCTAGCCAATTGTTGCCAGCAATCATATATCTTTTAACAGTATTGCAAAAATTGTCAATCATCACTGTTTTGACTGTCAGTAATTAGTCTCCTAGTGTCCTTTAATTGCATCTACCTCCTGCCTGCCAGCCTTTTGTGCCAGGCCGTCTTGCCAACTATTTACACCAATCATAATTTTTTGTCACAGTATAGTTACTAATTAAAATTAAAAAATTCTTGATTGTTGATGATCTTAATCCTCAGTTTGCTTGTGCCCTAGAATTGCACTTTTCTTCTGCCTTCCAAGCCCAGGCCTACTTGAAAAATATTTACACCAATCATATTTGTTGTCACACTATTCTTAGTAATTAAAAATTAAAATTTTTGTTAAAAGTTTTTGTGAATCCTCAGTTTGATGGTGCCAGTGAATTGCACTTTCCTCCTGCCTTGCAGCCTGCTGTGTGCCCGGCCCACCTAGCCAATTATTGCCAGCAATCATATTTCTTTTAACAGTATTGCAAAAATTGTCAATCATCACTGTTTTGACTGTCAGTAATCAGTTTCCTAGTGTCCTTGAATTGCATTTACCTCTTGCCTGCCAGCCTTTTGTGCCAGGCCGTCTTGCCAACTATTTACACCAATCATAATTGTTGTCACAGTATAGTTACTAATTAAAATGAAAAAATTCTTGATTGTTGATGATCTTAATCCTCAGTTTGCTCGTGCCCTAGAATTGCAGTTTTTTACTTCCTTGCAAGACTGTGTGCCAGGCCTACTTGAAAAATATTTACACCAATCATATTTGTTGTGACAGTATTCTTAATAATTAAAAATTTAAATTTTTGTTAATAGTTGTTGTGAATCCTCAGTTTGCTGGTGCCATTGAATAGCACTTTCCTCCTGCCTTGCAGCCTGCTGTGAGCCAGGCCCACCTAGCCATTTGTTGCCAGCAATCATATTTCTTTTAACAGTATTGCAAAAATTGTCAATCATCACTGTTTTGACTGTCAGTAATCAGTCTCCTAGTGTCCTTGAATTGCATCTACCTCCTGCCTGCCAGCCTTTTGTGCCAGGCCGTCTTGCCAACTATTTACACCAATCATAATTTTTTGTCACAGTATAGTTACTAATTAAAATTAAAAAATTCTTGATTGTTGATGATCTTAATCCTCAGTTTGCTCGTGCCCTAGAATTGCACTTTTCTTCTGCCTTCCAAGCCTGTGTGCCTGGCCTACTTGAAAAATATTTACACCAATCATATTTGTTGTGACAGTATTCTTAATAATTAAAAATTAAAATTTTTGTTAATAGTTGTTGTGAATCCTCAGTTTGCTGGTGCCAGTGAATAGCACTTTCCTCCTGCCTTGCAGCCTGCTGTGAGCCAGGCCCACCTAGCCAATTGTTGCCAGCAATCATATATCTTTTAACAGTATTGCAAAAATTGTCAATCATCACTGTTTTGACTGTCAGTAATCAGTCTCCTAGTGTCCTTGAATTGCATTTACCTCCTGCCTGCCAGCCTTTTGTGCCAGGCTGTCTTGCCAACTATTTACACCAATCATAATTGTTGTCACAGTATAGTTAATAATTAAAATGAAAAAATTCTTGATTGTTGATGATCTTAATCCTCAGTTTGCTCGTGCCCTAGAATTGCACTTTTTTACTTCCTTGCAAGACTGTGCGCCAGGCCTACTTGAAAAATATTTACACCAATCATATTTGTTGTGACAGTATTCTTAATAATTAAAAATTTAAATTGTTGGTAATAGTTGTTGAGAATCCTCAGTTTGCTGGTGCCATTGAATAGCACTTTCCTGCTGCCTTGCAGCCTGCTGTGAGCCAGGCCCACCTAGCCAATTGTTGCCAGCAATCATATTTCTTTTAACAGTATTGCAAAAATTGTCAATAATCACTGTTTTGACTGTCAGTAATCAGTCTCCTAGTGTCCTTGAATTGCATCTACCTCCTGCCTGCCAGCCTTTTGTGCCAGGCCGTCTTGCCAACTATTTACACCAATCATAATTTTTTGTCACAGTATAGTTACTAATTAAAATTAAAAAAATCTTGATTGTTGATGATCTTAATCCTCAGTTTGCTCGTGCCCTAGAATTGCACTTTTCTTCTGCCTTCCAAGCCTGTGTGCCAGGCCCACTTGAAAAATATTTACATCAATCATATTTGTTGTCACAGTATTCTTAGTAATTAAAAATTAAAATTTTTGTTAATAGTTGTTGTGAATCCTCAGTTTGCTGGTGCCAGTGAATAGCACTTTCCTCCTGCCTTGCAGCCTGCTGTGTGCCCGGCCCACCTAGCCAATTATTGCCAGCAATCATATTTCTTTTAACAGTATTGCAAAAATTGTCAATCATCACTGTTTTGACTGTCAGTAATCAGTCTCCTAGTGTCCTTGAATTGCATTTACCTCCTGCCTGCCAGCCTTTTGTGCCAGGCCGTCTTGCCAACTATTTACACCAATCATAATTGTTGTCACAGTATAGTTACTAATTAAAATGAAAAAATTCTTGATTGTTGATGATCTTAATCCTCAGTTTGCTCGTGCCCTAGAATTGCACTTTTTTACTTCCTTGCAAGACTGTGTGCCAGGCCTACTTGAAAAATATTTACACCAATCATATTTGTTGTGACAGTATTCTTAATAATTAAAAATTTAAATTTTTGTTAATAGTTGTTGTGAATCCTCAGTTTGCTGGTGCCAGTGAATAGCACTTTCCTCCTGCCTTGCAGCCTGCTGTGAGCCAGGCCCACCTAGCCAATTGTTGCCAGCAATCATATATCTTTTAACAGTATTGCAAAAATTGTCAATCATCACTGTTTTGACTGTCAGTAATCAGTCTCCTAGTGTCCTTGAATTGCATTTACCTCCTGCCTGCCAGCCTTTTGTGCCAGGCTGTCTTGCCAACTATTTACACCAATCATAATTGTTGTCACAGTATAGTTAATAATTAAAATGAAAAAATTCTTGATTGTTGATGATCTTAATCCTCAGTTTGCTCGTGCCCTAGAATTGCACTTTTTTACTTCCTTGCAAGACTGTGTGCCAGGCCTACTTGAAAAATATTTACACCAATCATATTTGTTGTGACAGTATTCTTAATAATTAAAAATTTAAATTTTTGTTAATAGTTGTTGTGAATCCTCAGTTTGCTGGTGCCATTGAATAGCACTTTCCTCCTGCCTTGCAGCCTGCTGTGAGCCAGGCCCACCTAGCCATTTGTTGCCAGCAATCATATTTCTTTTAACAGTATTGCAAAAATTGTCAATCATCACTGTTTTGACTGTCAGTAATCAGTCTCCTAGTGTCCTTGAATTGCATCTACCTCCTGCCTGCCAGCCTTTTGTAGTGACAGCAAAGATATTTATTAGTGAGACAGCAGGACAAACAGCAACGTTTCGAGACTTCTGTCTCTTTGTCAAGCTAATGTGTACAATAAACTAAAACACCTTATATAGCAATCTACCACCAGGTGGCGCTAAAAACACAGGTAAAAATTAACCTCTTATATACTAAATATATTTATCATAAAACACATATAAATTATGTACAAAAGATACTCCATAATTATCGTTTCAATAATATCTTTCATAAATTTGCAATTGAATTTAAGATAAAATGTACAAAATTTAAAGTGCAGTGTACAAAATTTACTCAGAAATAATCCCCTAGATATTTACTAGAAAGTTTACAATACAAAATTTATAGTGCAATATTGAATTCTGAATAAATTAACAAGAGTTTTTTTGAAAAAATATTTTAAATTTTTAAATTTTTAATTTTTCAAATTCTAGAATTCAAACACAAGGATGATATCCCTATAGAAACACTGATAGATCCCAGTCCTTATTCATACCATTGGGATACATGGTACCCAATTCATGAATCCAGAATGCTTCACGCTGTTTTAGCATTTTCTCTCTGTCCCCACCTCTACGTAATTTTGGGACATGATCAATGATCTGAAAACGAAGTTGATTTATGGCATGTTTTTTATCTAAAAAATGTTCTGCGACTGGAGCTTTAAGATTTTTAGTTCTTATAGAACTTTTGTGCTCTATAATTCTATCGCGTATGCACCTTGTTGTCTCTCCAATATAGCTCCGCCCACAGGGACATTTAATTAGATAAATTACATAATCAGTGTTACAGGTATAGTATCCCCTGATGTAATATTTTTTGCCATTACATGGGTGGTGGAACACCGGGCCTTTAATTAAATTTCCACAGCATGAACAATTAAGGCATGCATATGAACCACATCTGTTAGTAGATATATATCTCTGGTTCATAGTTTTTCTAGATCCTATATCTGCCTTAATTAAATGATCATGGAGATTTTTGCTGCGTTTATATGCAGGCATAGGTGGTTTCTGGAATTCTAGAATGTTAGGGTTACATTCACTTAATATATTCCAATGTTTCCTCACTATGTTTTGTATTGCCGGACTGAGACTAGAAAATTCTGAGACAAAGGCTAATCTACTATCTTTGTCAGTCTCCTTTCTCTTATTTGTAGTTTGTAACAAACTTTCTCTAGGAGTAGACAAAATAGATCTAATTTCCTTTTTAATTAAAGTTGGTGGATAGCCTCGCTCAATAAACCTTTTGCCCATATCTTCCAATCTGTCCTCTACTATATTAGGGTCAGAAACAATACGTCTGACTCTTAATAGTTGGCTTTTTGGAAGAGAGTTTATTAAGGATGGAGAATGTGCACTATTATAATGTAACAAACTGTTACGGTCAGTACTTTTCCTGAATAAATCAGTTTTTAAAGTGCAGCCATCCTTAATCACTTTGGTGTCTAAAAATTCAATAGTTTCCTCATTCCATGTTAGTTTAAATTTGATATGATTGCTGGCAGAATTCAAGTCTGCCACAAATGCCATTAGGGTTCCAACGTCGCCCAGCCATACCCCAAAGATATCATCTATGTAGCGCCACCAAGTGGCGCCACATAGAGTAAACCAATTATTACAAAAAACGAATTTTTCTTCGAATACATTCATAAAAATGTTGGCGTAGTTTGGGGCGACGTTGGAACCCATGGCTGTACCTTGAATCTGCATATAAAAGTTGTCTTCAAAAAGAAAATAATTGCAATTTAGTACCATATCAAGTAACTGTAACAAAAAGTCAACTTTCTGTCTATTCAATTTAGAATCATTTACCAGCACTGACTCTACAGCTCCCAGACCACTGGCATGTGTAATGGAGGTGTATAAACTGTCTACATCTAAACTATAAAGAATAAACTTACTTGAAGAGAAGTTTAAAGTATCCAATTTAAGGAGGAAGTCACTGGTATCCTTAATGAAAGATGTAGACAGTTCCACATAAGGTCTAAGTATCTTATCTAAAAAAACAGATACATTAGTAAGTACAGAGTCAGTGCTCGCAATGATGGGGCGACCAGGGGGGGTTTCAAGGTTTTTGTGTATCTTGGGGAGGACATATATCACTGGGGTGTGGGGATGTTTAACTGTAAGAAACTTAACTAGGTCTACATCTATCAAGTTGTTTTTAAGAGCTGTATTTAATTTATGATCCAATTCTTTTTGTATAGAAAATACAGGGTTTTTTGTTAGTTTCTTATAAACAGTACTGTCCTCTAATTGCCTATAAATTGCATTAATATAATCAGTTTTAGACATTAAAACTAAAGCTCCACCCTTATCGGCTCTTTTCAATATGATGTCTTTTTTTGATTTTATTGCTTCCAAAGTTTCAAATTCTTTTTTGTTAAAATTCATTGATTTTAAATTGTTGTTAAAAAAATAATTTTTCCTATGATTAAATTGCTCATTAGTTTCAGTAATATGTTGAAGATGTTCAATATCCTTTTTAACTAAATCTATATAAGTTTCCACACTATGATTTAATTGGTTAGGAATAAATGTACTCTTATTACGTAAACCAAGTTGCTGCATAGAAATACTTTCTTTATTTTGCACTTTGGGTTTATCTTGATATAGTATATTTAGTATATAAGAGGTTAATTTTTACCTGTGTTTTTAGCGCCACCTGGTGGTAGATTGCTATATAAGGTGTTTTAGTTTATTGTACACATTAGCTTGACAAAGAGACAGAAGTCTCGAAACGTTGCTGTTTGTCCTGCTGTCTCACTAATAAATATCTTTGCTGTCACTACTCTCTGTTTTTTTGGTATCACTATCCTGACCTTGGAAGCAGGTCATTGTGACTTTGCAGGATAGCACCTGTGTGCTGGACTTTGCTCTAGTTCTCCATTAGCTGTTTGCTTCCTTAAAGTCCCTGCACCAGCATTACACAGAACTGTGTGAAACAATGGAAGAGACACAAGCAGGATTTAAAACTTTTTCTTACTCAGAAATGGAAGCCTCAAGAATTACCACCCTCACCAAGGGCCAAAGAGATTTCCTACAGATGGCTCCCTCAGATACTTCAGTAAAAGAATATGAAAAGCTTGCAAAGAAAAAACTTGCATATGATTTACATGCAAGAACTTTAGCGGAATATCATCGTGTAAAAAGAATCCCACGGGGACTGCGTATGAATGCCCGCCCTACACTAATGCGGGATAATAAAGATTACTGTGATGTATTCGAGCAAATATTAAATAAATGCTCTATGGACATTATGGTACTAACAGTTGATTGCCTTAACAAAGAAATTGTACAACAACAAACAACACTGACAGAGATGGAATCCACCATTAAACATACCTTGCCACAAGAGGAGTCAAACAAAATACTGACAGATACTACATCCAAGATTGATGATCTCAGAAAAGAGATCGAAGTACGGAAACGTACCAAATTCAGTCGAGACGAAAAAGATTACACCCAAGGTAGAGTCTATCGGTGGCGGTATGACCCGGAAGGCACCAACCGCAGAACAACTTCCGGTCGTCAGAGACGCCGCGGAGGAATACCGGTATACCATGGCAGCAGCTCGGAATCATCAGGCACATCTCCGGGGGACTCAGACGCCGACAAAGGCGTGGAGGAAAGAAACACCGCAAAAGCCAAAAAAACCACGACCAACAAAGTGAAATCAAATCTTCAACTTCGATCTCAGAAGAAAGCATAACCGTTAACAACGTGGTAAATATCTCTAAGGCTGACATTACTGTTGATGAACTTTCCGTCTTAAACAAAGGACTATCTTATTGTCCAAAGCAGAAATGTAATTTTTTTAGATTGCAAACTGATCTATTTAGGTTTTTTCGTACTCTAAAATTGAAAGCCTTCTTTAGTGATATTCTATATCAAGATAAACCCAAAGTGCAAAATAAAGAAAGTATTTCTATGCAGCAACTTGGTTTACGTAATAAGAGTACATTTATTCCTAACCAATTAAATCATAGTGTGGAAACTTATATAGATTTAGTTAAAAAGGGTATTGAACATCTTCAACATATTACTGAAACTAATGAGCAATTTAATCATAGGAAAAATTATTTTTTTAACAATTTAAAATCAATGAATTTTAACAAAAAAGAATTTGAAACTTTGGAAGCAATAAAATCAAAAAAAGACATCATATTGAAAAGAGCCGATAAGGGTGGAGCTTTAGTTTTAATGTCTAAAACTGATTATATTAATGAAATTTATAGGCAATTAGAGGACAGTACTGTTTATAAGAAACTAACAAAAAACCCTGTATTTTCTATACAAAAAGAATTGGATCATAAATTAAATACAGCTCTTAAAAACAACTTGATAGATGTAGACCTAGTTAAGTTTCTTACAGTTAAACATCCCCACACCCCAGTGATATATGTCCTCCCCAAGATACACAAAAACCTTGAAACCCCCCCTGGTCGCCCCATCATTGCGAGCACTGACTCTGTACTTACTAATGTATCTGTTTTTTTAGATAAGATACTTAGACCTTATGTGGAACTGTCTACATCTTTCATTAAGGATACCAGTGACTTCCTCCTTAAATTGGATACTTTAAACTTCTCTTCAAGTAAGTTTATTCTTTATAGTTTAGATGTAGACAGTTTATACACCTCCATTACACATGCCAGTGGTCTGGGAGCTGTAGAGTCAGTGCTGGTAAATGATTCTAAATTGAATAGACAGAAAGTTGACTTTTTGTTACAGTTACTTGATATGGTACTAAATTGCAATTATTTTCTTTTTGAAGACAACTTTTATATGCAGATTCAAGGTACAGCCATGGGTTCCAACGTCGCCCCAAACTACGCCAACATTTTTATGAATGTATTCGAAGAAAAATTCGTTTTTTGTAATAATTGGTTTACTCTATGTGGCGCCACTTGGTGGCGCTACATAGATGATATCTTTGGGGTATGGCTGGGCGACGTTGGAACCCTAATGGCATTTGTGGCAGACTTGAATTCTGCCAGCAATCATATCAAATTTAAACTAACATGGAATGAGGAAACTATTGAATTTTTAGACACCAAAGTGATTAAGGATGGCTGCACTTTAAAAACTGATTTATTCAGGAAAAGTACTGACCGTAACAGTTTGTTACATTATAATAGTGCACATTCTCCATCCTTAATAAACTCTCTTCCAAAAAGCCAACTATTAAGAGTCAGACGTATTGTTTCTGACCCTAATATAGTAGAGGACAGATTGGAAGATATGGGCAAAAGGTTTATTGAGCGAGGCTATCCACCAACTTTAATTAAAAAGGAAATTAGATCTATTTTGTCTACTCCTAGAGAAAGTTTGTTACAAACTACAAATAAGAGAAAGGAGACTGACAAAGATAGTAGATTAGCCTTTGTCTCAGAATTTTCTAGTCTCAGTCCGGCAATACAAAAAATAGTGAGGAAACATTGGAATATATTAAGTGAATGTAACCCTAACATTCTAGAATTCCAGAAACCACCTATGCCTGCATATAAACGCAGCAAAAATCTCCATGATCATTTAATTAAGGCAGATATAGGATCTAGAAAAACTATGAACCAGAGATATATATCTACTAACAGATGTGGTTCATATGCATGCCTTAATTGTTCATGCTGTGGAAATTTAATTAAAGGCCCGGTGTTCCACCACCCATGTAATGGCAAAAAATATTACATCAGGGGATACTATACCTGTAACACTGATTATGTAATTTATCTAATTAAATGTCCCTGTGGGCGGAGCTATATTGGAGAGACAACAAGGTGCATACGCGATAGAATTATAGAGCACAAAAGTTCTATAAGAACTAAAAATCTTAAAGCTCCAGTCGCAGAACATTTTTTAGATAAAAAACATGCCATAAATCAACTTCGTTTTCAGATCATTGATCATGTCCCAAAATTACGTAGAGGTGGGGACAGAGAGAAAATGCTAAAACAGCGTGAAGCATTCTGGATTCATGAATTGGGTACCATGTATCCCAATGGTATGAATAAGGACTGGGATCTATCAGTGTTTCTATAGGGATATCATCCTTGTGTTTGAATTCTAGAATTTGAAAAATTAAAAATTTAAAAATTTAAAATATTTTTTCAAAAAAACTCTTGTTAATTTATTCAGAATTCAATATTGCACTATAAATTTTGTATTGTAAACTTTCTAGTAAATATCTAGGGGATTATTTCTGAGTAAATTTTGTACACTGCACTTTAAATTTTGTACATTTTATCTTAAATTCAATTGCAAATTTATGAAAGATATTATTGAAACGATAATTATGGAGTATCTTTTGTACATAATTTATATGTGTTTTATGATAAATATATTTAGTATATAAGAGGTTAATTTTTACCTGTGTTTTTAGCGCCACCTGGTGGTAGATTGCTATATAAGGTGTTTTAGTTTATTGTACACATTAGCTTGACAAAGAGACAGAAGTCTCGAAACGTTGCTGTTTGTCCTGCTGTCTCACTAATAAATATCTTTGCTGTCACTACTCTCTGTTTTTTTGGTATCACTATCCTGACCTTGGAAGCAGGTCATTGTGACTTTGCAGGATAGCACCTGTGTGCTGGACTTTGCTCTAGTTCTCCATCTGCCAGCCTTTTGTGCCAGGCCGTCTTGCCAACTATTTACACCAATCATAATTTTTTGTCACAGTATAGTTACTAATTAAAATTAAAAAATTCTTGATTGTTGATGATCTTAATCCTCAGTTTGCTCGTGCCCTAGAATTGCACTTTTCTTCTGCCTTCCAAGCCTGTGTGCCTGGCCTACTTGAAAAATATTTACACCAATCATATTTGTTGTGACAGTATTCTTAATAATTAAAAATTAAAATTTTTGTTAATAGTTGTTGTGAATCCTCAGTTTGCTGGTGCCAGTGAATAGCACTTTCCTCCTGCCTTGCAGCCTGCTGTGAGCCAGGCCCACCTAGCCAATTGTTGCCAGCAATCATATATCTTTTAACAGTATTGCAAAAATTGTCAATCATCACTGTTTTGACTGTCAGTAATCAGTCTCCTAGTGTCCTTGAATTGCATTTACCTCCTGCCTGCCAGCCTTTTGTGCCAGGCCGTCTTGCCAACTATTTACACCAATCATAATTGTTGTCACAGTATAGTTAATAATTAAAATGAAAAAATTCTTGATTGTTGATGATCTTAATCCTCAGTTTGCTCGTGCCCTAGAATTGCACTTTTTTACTTCCTTGCAAGACTGTGCGCCAGGCCTACTTGAAAAATATTTACACCAATCATATTTGTTGTGACAGTATTCTTAATAATTAAAAATTTAAATTGTTGGTAATAGTTGTTGAGAATCCTCAGTTTGCTGGTGCCATTGAATAGCACTTTCCTGCTGCCTTGCAGCCTGCTGTGAGCCAGGCCCACCTAGCCAATTGTTGCCAGCAATCATATTTCTTTTAACAGTATTGCAAAAATTGTCAATAATCACTGTTTTGACTGTCAGTAATCAGTCTCCTAGTGTCCTTGAATTGCATCTACCTCCTGCCTGCCAGCCTTTTGTGCCAGGCCGTCTTGCCAACTATTTACACCAATCATAATTTTTTGTCACAGTATAGTTACTAATTAAAATTAAAAAAATCTTGATTGTTGATGATCTTAATCCTCAGTTTGCTCGTGCCCTAGAATTGCACTTTTCTTCTGCCTTCCAAGCCTGTGTGCCAGGCCCACTTGAAAAATATTTACATCAATCATATTTGTTGTCACAGTATTCTTAGTAATTAAAAATTAAAATTTTTGTTAATAGTTGTTGTGAATCCTCAGTTTGCTGGTGCCAGTGAATAGCACTTTCCTCCTGCCTTGCAGCCTGCTGTGTGCCCGGCCCACCTAGCCAATTATTGCCAGCAATCATATTTCTTTTAACAGTATTGCAAAAATTGTCAATCATCACTGTTTTGACTGTCAGTAATCAGTCTCCTAGTGTCCTTGAATTGCATTTACCTCCTGCCTGCCAGCCTTTTGTGCCAGGCCGTCTTGCCAACTATTTACACCAATCATAATTGTTGTCACAGTATAGTTACTAATTAAAATGAAAAAATTCTTGATTGTTGATGATCTTAATCCTCAGTTTGCTCGTGCCCTAGAATTGCACTTTTTTACTTCCTTGCAAGACTGTGTGCCTGGCCTACTTGAAAAATATTTACACCAATCATATTTGTTGTGACAGTATTCTTAATAATTAAAAATTTAAATTTTTGTTAATAGTTGTTGTGAATCCTCAGTTTGCTGGTGCCAGTGAATAGCACTTTCCTCCTGCCTTGCAGCCTGCTGTGAGCCAGGCCGACCTAGCCAATTGTTGCCAGCAATCATATATCTTTTAACAGTATTGCAAAAATTGTCAATCATCACTGTTTTGACTGTCAGTAATCAGTCTCCTAGTGTCCTTGAATTGCATTTACCTCCTGCCTGCCAGCCTTTTGTGCCAGGCTGTCTTGCCAACTATTTACACCAATCATAATTGTTGTCACAGTATAGTTAATAATTAAAATGAAAAAATTCTTGATTGTTGATGATCTTAATCCTCAGTTTGCTCGTGCCCTAGAATTGCACTTTTTTACTTCCTTGCAAGACTGTGTGCCAGGCCTACTTGAAAAATATTTACACCAATCATATTTGTTGTGACAGTATTCTTAATAATTAAAAATTAAATTTTTTGTTAATAGTTGTTGTGAATCCTCAGTTTGCTGGTGCCATTGAATAGCACTTTCCTGCTGCCTTGCAGCCTGCTGTGAGCCAGGCCCACCTAGCCAATTGTTGCCAGCAATCATATATCTTTTAACAGTATTGCAAAAATTGTCAATCATCACTGTTTTGACTGTCAGTAATCAGTCTCCTAGTGTCCTTGAATTGCATTTACCTCCTGCCTGCCAGCCTTTTGTGCCAGGCTGTCTTGCCAACTATTTACACCAATCATAATTGTTGTCACAGTATAGTTAATAATTAAAATGAAAAAATTCTTGATTGTTGATGATCTTAATCCTCAGTTTGCTCGTGCCCTAGAATTGCACTTTTTTACTTCCTTGCAAGACTGTGCGCCAGGCCTACTTGAAAAATATTTACACCAATCATATTTGTTGTGACAGTATTCTTAATAATTAAAAATTTAAATTGTTGGTAATAGTTGTTGAGAATCCTCAGTTTGCTGGTGCCATTGAATAGCACTTTCCTGCTGCCTTGCAGCCTGCTGTGAGCCAGGCCCACCTAGCCAATTGTTGCCAGCAATCATATATCTTTTAACAGTATTGCAAAAATTGTCAATCATCACTGTTTTGACTGTCAGTAATTAGTCTCCTAGTGTCCTTTAATTGCATCTACCTCCTGCCTGCCAGCCTTTTGTGCCAGGCCGTCTTGCCAACTATTTACACCAATCATAATTTTTTGTCACAGTATAGTTACTAATTAAAATTAAAAAATTCTTGATTGTTGATGATCTTAATCCTCAGTTTGCTCGTGCCCTAGAATTGCACTTTTCTTCTGCCTTCCAAGCCCAGGCCTACTTGAAAAATATTTACACCAATCATATTTGTTGTCACACTATTCTTAGTAATTAAAAATTAAAATTTTTGTTAAAAGTTTTTGTGAATCCTCAGTTTGATGGTGCCAGTGAATTGCACTTTCCTCCTGCCTTGCAGCCTGCTGTGTGCCCGGCCCACCTAGCCAATTATTGCCAGCAATCATATTTCTTTTAACAGTATTGCAAAAATTGTCAATCATCACTGTTTTGACTGTCAGTAATCAGTCTCCTAGTGTCCTTGAATTGCATTTACCTCTTGCCTGCCAGCCTTTTGTGCCAGGCCGTCTTGCCAACTATTTACACCAATCATAATTGTTGTCACAGTATAGTTACTAATTAAAATGAAAAAAATCTTGATTGTTGATAATCTTAATCCTCAGTTTGCTCGTGCCCTAGAATTGCAGTTTTTTACTTCCTTGCAAGACTGTGTGCCAGGCCTACTTGAAAAATATTTACACCAATCACATTTGTTGTGACAGTATTCTTAATAATTAAAAATTTAAATTTTTGTTAATAGTTGTTGTGAATCCTCAGTTTGCTGGTGCCATTGAATAGCACTTTCCTCCTGCCTTGCAGCCTGCTGTGAGCCAGGCCCACCTAGCCATTTGTTGCCAGCAATCATATTTCTTTTAACAGTATTGCAAAAATTGTCAATCATCACTGTTTTGACTGTCAGTAATCAGTCTCCTAGTGTCCTTGAATTGCATCTACCTCCTGCCTGCCAGCCTTTTGTGCCAGGCCGTCTTGCCAACTATTTACACCAATCATAATTTTTTGTCACAGTATAGTTACTAATTAAAATGAAAAAATTCTTGATTGTTGATGATCTTAATCCTCAGTTTGCTCGTGCCCTAGAATTGCACTTTTCTTCTGCCTTCCAAGCCTGTGTGCCTGGCATACTTGAAAAATATTTACACCAATCATATTTGTTGTGACAGTATTCTTAATAATTAAAATTTTAAATTTTTGGTAATAGTTGTTGTGAAAGCTCAGTTTGCTGGTGCCGTTGAATAGCACTTACCTCCTGCCTTGCAGCCTGCTTTGAGCCAGGCCCACCTAGCCAATTGTTGCCAGCAATCATATTTCTTGTAACAGTATTGCAAAAAATGTCAATCATCACTGTTTTGACTGTCTGTAATCAGTCTCCTAGTGTCCTTGAATTGCATCTACCTCCTGCCTGCCAGCTTTTTGTGCCAGGCCGTCTTGCCAACTATTTACACCAATCATAATTTTTGATCACAGTATAGTTATTAATTAAAATTAAAAAATTCTTGATTGTTGATGATCTTAATCCTCAGTTTGCTCGTGCCCTAGAATTGCACTTTTCTACTGCCTTCCAAGCCTGTGTGCCAGGCCTACTTGAAAAATATTTACACCAATCATATTTGTTGTCACACTATTCTTAGTAATTAAAAATTAAAATTTTTGTTAAAAGTTTTTGTGAATCCTCAGTTTGATGGTGCCAGTGAATTGCACTTTCCTCCTGCCTTGCAGCCTGCTGTGTGCCCAGCCCACCTAGCCAAATATTGCCAGCAATCATATTTCTTTTAACAGTATTGCAAAAATTGTCAATCATCACTGTTTTGACTGTCAGTAATCAGTCTCCTAGTGTCCTTGAATTGCATTTACCTCTTGCCTGCCAGCCTTTTGTGCCAGGCCGTCTTGCCAACTATTTACACCAATCATAATTGTTGTCACAGTATAGTTACTAATTAAAATGAAAAAAATCTTGATTGTTGATAATCTTAATCCTCAGTTTGCTCGTGCCCTAGAATTGCAGTTTTTTACTTCCTTGCAAGACTGTGTGCCAGGCCTACTTGAAAAATATTTACACCAATCACATTTGTTGTGACAGTATTCTTAATAATTAAAAATTTAAATTTTTGTTAATAGTTGTTGTGAATCCTCAGTTTGCTGGTGCCATTGAATAGCACTTTCCTCCTGCCTTGCAGCCTGCTGTGAGCCAGGCCCACCTAGCCATTTGTTGCCAGCAATCATATTTCTTTTAACAGTATTGCAAAAATTGTCAATCATCACTGTTTTGACTGTCAGTAATCAGTCTCCTAGTGTCCTTGAATTGCATCTACCTCCTGCCTGCCAGCCTTTTGTGCCAGGCCGTCTTGCCAACTATTTACACCAATCATAATTTTTTGTCACAGTATAGTTACTAATTAAAATGAAAAAATTCTTGATTGTTGATGATCTTAATCCTCAGTTTGCTCGTGCCCTAGAATTGCACTTTTCTTCTGCCTTCCAAGCCTGTGTGCCTGGCATACTTGAAAAATATTTACACCAATCATATTTGTTGTGACAGTATTCTTAATAATTAAAATTTTAAATTTTTGGTAATAGTTGTTGTGAAAGCTCAGTTTGCTGGTGCCGTTGAATAGCACTTACCTCCTGCCTTGCAGCCTGCTTTGAGCCAGGCCCACCTAGCCAATTGTTGCCAGCAATCATATTTCTTGTAACAGTATTGCAAAAAATGTCAATCATCACTGTTTTGACTGTCTGTAATCAGTCTCCTAGTGTCCTTGAATTGCATCTACCTCCTGCCTGCCAGCTTTTTGTGCCAGGCCGTCTTGCCAACTATTTACACCAATCATAATTTTTGATCACAGTATAGTTATTAATTAAAATTAAAAAATTCTTGATTGTTGATGATCTTAATCCTCAGTTTGCTCGTGCCCTAGAATTGCACTTTTCTACTGCCTTCCAAGCCTGTGTGCCAGGCCTACTTGAAAAATATTTACACCAATCATATTTGTTGTCACACTATTCTTAGTAATTAAAAATTAAAATTTTTGTTAAAAGTTTTTGTGAATCCTCAGTTTGATGGTGCCAGTGAATTGCACTTTCCTCCTGCCTTGCAGCCTGCTGTGTGCCCAGCCCACCTAGCCAAATATTGCCAGCAATCATATTTCTTTTAACAGTATTGCAAAAATTGTCAATCATCACTGTTTTGACTGTCAGTAATCAGTCTCCTAGTGTCCTTGAATTGCATTTACCTCCTGCCTGCCAGCCTTTTGTGCCAGGCCGTCTTGCCAACTATTTACACCAATCATAATTGTTGTCACAGTATAGTTACTAATTAAAATGAAAAAATTCTTGATTGTTGATGATCTTAATCCTCAGTTTGCTCGTGCCCTAGAATTGCACTTTTTTACTTCCTTGCAAGACTGTGTGCCAGGCCTACTTGAAAAATATTTACACCAATCATATTTGTTGTGACAGTATTCTTAATAATTAAAAATTAAAATTTTTGTTAATAGTTGTTGTGAATCCTCAGTTTGCTGGTGCCAGTGAATAGCACTTTCCTCCTGCCTTGCAGCCTGCTGTGAGCCAGGCCCACCTAGCCAATTGTTGCCAGCAATCATATATCTTTTAACAGTATTGCAAAAATTGTCAATCATCACTGTTTTGACTGTCAGTAATCAGTCTCCTAGTGTCCTTGAATTGCATTTATCTCCTGCCTGCCAGCCTTTTGTGCCAGGCCGTCTTGCCAACTATTTACACCAATCATAATTGTTGTCACAGTATAGTTACTAATTAAAATGAAAAAATTCTTGATTGTTGATAATCTTAATCCTCAGTTTGCTCGTGCCCTAGAATTGCACTTTTTTACTTCCTTGCAAGACTGTGTGCCAGGCCTACTTGAAAAATATTTACACCAATCATATTTGTTGTGACAGTATTCTTAATAATTAAAAATTAAATTTTTTGTTAATAGTTGTGAATCCTCAGTTTGCTGGTGCCATTGAATAGCACTTTCCTGCTGCCTTGCAGCCTGCTGTGAGCCAGGCCCACCTAGCCAATTGTTGCCAGCAATCATATATCTTTTAACAGTATTGCAAAAATTGTCAATCATCACTGTTTTTACTGTCAGTAATCAGTCTCCTAGTGTCCTTGAATTGCATCTACCTCCTGCCTACCAGCCTTTTGTGCCAGGCCGTCTTGCCAACTATTTACACCAATCATAATTTTTTGTCACAGTATAGTTACTAATTAAAATTAAAAAATTCTTGATTGTTGATGATCTTAATCCTCAGTTTGCTCGTGCCCTAGAATTGCACTTTTCTTCTGCCTTCCAAGCCTGTGTGCCAGGCCTACTTGAAAAATATTTACACCAATCATATTTGTTGTCACAGTATTCTTAGTAATTAAAAATTAAAATTTTTGTTAATAGTTGTTGTGAATCCTCAGTTTGCTGGTGCCAGTGAATAGCACTTTCCTCCTGCCTTGCAGCCTGCTGTGTGCCCGGCCCACCTAGCCAATTATTGCCAGCAATCATATTTCTTTTAACAGTATTGCAAAAATTGTCAATCATCACTGTTTTGACTGTCAGTAATCAGTCTGCTAGTGTCCTTGAATTGCATTTACCTCCTGCCTGCCAGCCTTTTGTGCCAGGCCGTCTTGCCAACTATTTACACCAATCATAATTGTTGTCACAGTATAGTTACTAATTAAAATGAAAAAATTCTTGATTGTTGATGATCTTAATCCTCAGTTTTCTCGTGCCCTAGAATTGCACTTTTTTACTTCCTTGCAAGACTGTGTGCCAGGCCTACTTGAAAAATATTTACACCAATCATATTTGTTGTGACAGTATTCTTAATAATTAAAAATTTTGTTAATAGTTGTTGTGAATCCTCAGTTTGCTGGTGCCATTGAATAGCACTTTCCTCCTGCCTTGCAGCCTGCTGTGAGCCAGGCCCACCTAGCCATTTGTTGCCAGCAATCATATTTCTTTTAACAGTATTGCAAAAATTGTCAATCATCACTGTTTTGACTGTCAGTAATCAGTCTCCTAGTGTCCTTGAATTGCATTTACCTCCTGCCTGCCAGCCTTTTGTGCCAGGCCATCTTGCCAACTATTTACACCAATCATAATTGTTGTCTACAGTATAGTTACTAATTAATATAAAAAAAATGTGATTGTTGATCTTAATCCTCAGTTTGCTCGTGCCATTGAATTGCACTTTTCTACTGCCTGCCAGCCTATGTGCCAGGCCCAACTATCCAATTAGTGCCAGCAATCATATTTCTTTTAACAGTATTGCAAAATTTGTCAATCATCACTGTTTTGACTGTCAATCTGCAGTCTACTAGTGCCCTTGAATTGCATTTTCCCCCTGCCTGCCTGCCTGCCTGTGTGCCAGTCCCAACTAGCCAATTAGTGCCACCACTCATATTTATTGTAACATGATTGGAATTTTTGTTAATCATAACTGTTTTGACTGTGATTCTTCAGTCTCCTAGTGCCATTGAATTGCAGTTTCCTTTCTCCCAGTGTGTGTGCCAGACAGGCCCATTTGCCAACTAGTGCCAAACAATCATATTTGTTGCCACAGTACTTGTAATATTTAAAAAAATTAACAATTTGTGATTTTTAAAAGATCTGTCTTTTTTGTTGTTGTCAGTCTCACAGCGTATACTGTGCCCACTTTCACAGTGTCACCACTCAATTGGTGTAATAGTATTGTTAGTGTCCATTTAAAAAAAAATGACAGGCAGAGGCAGGCCACCCCGCAGGTTCCGTGGTCGTGGTCGTGGTGCTGTGATTCCTTTAGACCCTACAAATATGCACATTGTTCAGACGCCGGGTGCCAGGGGGGACGCAAAAACTTCTGAGGAGGACCTAGTTGAATGGCTAACACAGGACACCCAATCTTCTTCAGCTTCCGCTGCTAGTCCTCCTAACCTTGATGCACCATCTAAGTCCAGCTGTGCTTTGGGCAGGTCTCAAGTGACCAGTGCCACTCCCCCGCCTGTCGCCACCACCAACACTAGCACCACAGCCGCTTCACTTGATCTGTCACAGGAGTTATTGACACATCATTTGGAAGAAATGAGTGATGCGCAACCATCATTGACAGAGGATGTAGATAATAGTGATCAGTCTCAGTCAGGCAGCATTACCGACATGGAGATACGGTGTGATGATGATGATGATGTTGTACCCGCTGCTGCTTGCTTTCTTGATGTTTCAGATACAAGTGAATCGGTTGATGATGATGTGTCGGTGGATGTCACGTGGGTGCCTGCTAGAAGAGAAGAAGAAGAGGGAGAAAGTTCAGATGGGGAGACAGAGAGGAGGAGGAGACGATTTGGAAGCACGGGGAGGTCGTCTCAAGGAGCTAGTGGCACAGTCAGACAGCATGCATCGTCACCAGGGGTCAGCCAGACAGCACGCCGATGCCCATCAACGCATGCTGTTGCCACCATCAGAATGCCGTCATCGCAGAGCTCAGCAGTGTGGCATTTTTTTTGTGTGTCTGCCTCTGACAACAGCGATGCCATTTGCAACCTGTGCCAAAAGAAACTGAGTCGTGGGAAGTCCAACAGCCACCTAGGTACAACTGCTTTGCGAAGGTACATGGTCTCCCATCACAAAGGCCGATGGGAAGAACACATGAGTAGAAGCAGCACACAAAGTGAAAGCCGCCCTCCTCCTCCTGCTCCATCATCTTCAGCCACGTCAACCAGTGCTGTCCTCCTTGCCCCCTCTCAACCATCCTCCACTCAGTCTCTCTTACGTAGCAGTTCCTGGTCATCTGCCCACAGTCAGGTGTCTGTCAAGGACATGTTTGAGCGTAAGAAGCCAATTTCTCAAAGTCACCCCCTTGCCCGGCGTCTGACAGCTGGCTTGTCTGAACTCTTAGCCCGCCAGCTTTTACCATACAAGCTGGTGGAGTCTGATGCTTTCAAAAAATTTGTATCTATTGGGACACCGCAGTGGAAGGTACCTGGCAGAAATTTATTTTCACAAAAGGCAATCCCAAACCTGTACTCTGTTGTGAGAAAGGAAGTTATAGCATGTCTGGCACACAGCGTTGGTGCAAGGGTCCATATGACCACGGATAGCTGGTCTGCAAAGCATGGTCAGGGTAGGTATATCACCTACACTGTGCATTGGGTAAACCTGCTGACTTCTGACAAGCATGGAATGCGTGGCTCTGCAGAAGAGTTGGTGACACCGCCACAACTTGCAGGCAGGCCTGCTGCTACCTCCTCTACTCCTCCTACTCCATCCTCTTCCCTAACCTCTTCCTCGGCTGAGTCCTCTTCAACTTCTGCGTCTTGCTCCACATCTATGGCACCCCCCCAGCTCCCCAGGTACTATGCTACATCCCGGGTACGGCAGTGTCAAGCCGTCTTGGGGTTGACTTGCCTGAAAGCGGAGAGTCACACCGCACCAGCACTCCTGACTACCCTGAACGCACAGGTGGATCAGTGGCTGACTCCGCACCAACTGGAGATTGGCAAGGTTGTTTCTGACAATGGAAGTAATTTGGTGGCTGCATTGAAATTGGGCAAGTTGACACATGTGCCGTGCATGGCACATGTGTGTAATCTAATTGTACAACGATTTGTCCATAAGTACCCAGGCTTACAGGACGTCCTGAAGCAGGCCAGGAAGGTGTGTGGCCATTTCAGGTGTTCCTACACGGCCATTGTCCGATATCCAGCGTCGAAACAACCTGCCAGTGAGGCGCTTGATTTGCGACAGCCCGACACGGTGGAATTCAACACTCCTAATGTTTGACTGCCTGCTCCAACAAGAAAAAGCTGTTAATGAGTATTTGTATGACTGGGGTGCTAGGCCAGCCTCTGGGGAGCTGGGGATATTTTTTCCAAATTACTGGACGCTCATGCGCAATGCCTGTAGGCTCATGCGTCCTTCTGAGGAGGTGACAAACCTTGTCAGTCGCACCGAAGGCACCATCAGTGACATCATACCATTTTTTTTCTTCCTGGAGCGTGCCCTGCGAAGAGTGCTGGATCAGGCAGTAGATGAGCGTGAAGAGGAAGCAGGAGAGTTGTGGTGTCCATCACCCCCACAAACAGCTGAATCAGCATCGCTTGCTGGACCTGCGGCAACGCAGGAAGAGGATTGTGAGGAAGAGGAGTCAGAGGAGGAATGTGGCTTTGAGGAGGAGGAGGAAGACCGAGCACAACAGGCATCCCAGGGTGCTCGTTGTTGTCACCTCTCTGGTACCCGTGGTGTTGTACGTGGCTGGGGGGAAGAAGATACCATCAGTGAGATCAGTGAGGAGGAGGAACGGGACATGATTAGCTCAGCATCCAACCTTGTTCAAATGGGTTCTTTCATGCTGTTGTGCCTGTTGAGGGATCCTCGTATAAAAAAGCTGAAGGAGAACGACCTGTACTGGGTGTCCACGCTCCTCGACCCCCGGTATAAGCATAAAGTGCCTGAAATGTTACCAGATTCCCGCAAGTCGGAAAGGATGGAGCATTTTCATAATAAATTAAAAACTATGCTTTACACAGCGTATAAGGGTGATGTCACAATGTAACAGTGGAAGAGATGAAATTAATCCTCCTCCTCCAACGACCACGGCGGCAAGGACTGGACGCTTTCCGGACGTCTTGTTGATGGAGGACATGCGTACTTTTTTAACTCCCATGCACCATCAGAGCCTTTCGGGATCCAGCCTTAGAGAAAGACTCAACCGACAGGTAGCAGACTACCTAGCTTTAACTGCGGATCTCAACACCCTCTGGAGCGATGGACCCCTTGACTACTGGGTGTGCAGGCTGGACTTGTGGCCTGAGCTATCCCAATTTGCAATGGAACTTCTGGCCTCTCCCGCTTCAAGTGTCCTGTCCGAAAGGACTTTCAGTGCAGCAGGAGGTTTTGTCACTGAGAAGAGAAGTCGCCTAGGTCAAAAAAGCCTTGACTATCTCACTTTTATAAAAATGAATGAGGGCTGAATCCCAAAGGGACTGACATTGGGAGATACATTTGACTAAAAAAGGCCTGATGATGAGATGAGCTGGCTTGGGCTACAACTAGTACACAGGCTGGCCTTTTTTTTTGGTTATAAAGCAGGAGGACTTGCTTGACTTATCCGCCAACAACTAGTGTTCAAGCCACAAGCTTTTAGGGCACTTTTTAAATTTTTTACAAACATCAATTTTTCTGGCCGCTGCTACAGCAGTTGCTACAACAATACCCAATTTTTTCAGTCATTTGTACATTCCTAATTTTTCTGGCCTCTACTGCAGCTCTGTGGGTACAAAACTCAAATAAAAAAAATAAGGCACATAACAATAGTGATTAAACTGTTACGAATTGTACAACTTAGCATTAGCAAACCACTCATATCTGGTGGACCATTAAAATGGCACAAATTTGTTGGAGGAGGACCGACCAAGCATCTTTATCCGTCTCTTGGTTGCTCTAAATTATCTCTGTGTTCCATCTATGCCATACCTGTACTCTATTGTGCATAAGGGTGGCATATGTGGTGTTTCATGCTGTTGTGCCTGTTGCGGGTCGTGGCCCATGGTATAAAAAGGCTGAAGGAGAACGACCTGTAATGGGTGGCCCATCAAATTTTTAGAAAAATGTTCCTGGTTTGTCTCAATTATCTCTGGGTTTCTAAAATGGATGCCATACCTGTACTCGCTTGTGGAAAAGGATGGCATATGTGGTGGTGTTTCCTGCAGTAGTTTCTGTTGCGGGTGCTGGACCCTCTTATAAAAAATCTGAAGGAGAACGACCTGGAGTGGGAGTCCAAGCATGGTTTTTGGGGCTATTTCACTTTTCAAAAATATTATCTGTGGGTTTCTAAAATCAATGCCGTACCAGTACTCTATTGTTCAAAAGGATGCCATATGTTCTCTTTCCTGCTGGTATTTTGTTTGAGGGTCCTGGACCCTCTTATATAAAGGACTAAGGAGAAAGAGGTGTACTGGGTGTCCACTCAATTTTTTTTTCTATTTCACATTTGCCCAAAATTATCTCTGGGTTTGTAAAATCAATGCTGTCCCTTTACTCTATTGTTCAAAAGGATGCCATACGTCCTCTTTCCTGCTGGTTTTTTTTTGAGGGTCCTGGACCTTCTTATAAAAAGGCCGAAGGAGAAAGAAGTGTACTGGGTGTCCATCGAATCATTTGTTTGATTCAAATTCCCGGTTGCAACAAATTATCTTCGGGTTTCTAAAATCAATGCCTTTCCTGTAATCTAATTTTCAAAAGGATGCCATATGTCCTCTTTCCTGCTGCTGGTTTTGTGTAGGGTCCTGTAGCCTCTGCTAAAAAAAAGGCCTAAGGATAAATAAGTGTACTGGGTGTATAATCTATGTTTTTTTAGATTTCACGGTTGCAACTAATGATCTCTGTGTTTCTAAAATCAATGCCTTTCCTGTAATCTAATTTTCAAAAGGATGACATATGTCCTCTTTCCTGCTGCTGGTTTTGTGGAGGGTCCTGGAGCCTCTTCTAAAAAAAGACCTAAGGATAAATAAGTGTACTGGGTGTCTAATCAATCTTTTTTTTTATTTCACGATTACAACAAATTATCCCAGGGTTTCTAAAATCAATGCCTTTCCTGTAATCTATTAGTCACAAGGATGCCATATGTCCTCTTTCCTGCTGTTGTTTCTGTTGAGGCTCCGGGAGCCTCTTCTAAAAAGGCCTAAGGATAAAGAAGTGTACTGGGTGTCCAATCAATGTTTTTTTCTATTTCCCGGGTCATATAAATGATCTCTGGGATTCTAAAATCAATGCCTTAACTGTAATCAATTGTTCACAAGGATGCCATATGTCCTCTTTCATGCTGTTGTTTCAGTTGAGGCTCCGGGAGCCTCTTATAAAAAGGCCTAAGGATAAAGAAGTGTGCTGGGTGTCCAATCAATGGGTTTTTTTATTTCACAGTTGCAAAAAAAATATCGATGGCTTTGTAAAATCTATGCCTTACCTGTCATCTATTGTTCAAAAGGATGCCATATGTCCTCTTTCCTGCTGTTGTTTTTGTTGGGGGTCCGGAACACTATTCTAAAAAGGCCGAAGGAGAACGACCTGTACTGTACTTGGTGTCCAATCATGTTTTTGTTTTCAATTACACGGTTCATAATAAATATTGCCGTGTAACTAAAATCAATGCCATACCTGTACTCTGTTGTTCAAAAGGATGGCATATGTGGTGTTTCATTCTGTTGTGGTTGTTGAGGGTCGTGGCCGTGGGACAGCGTATAAAACGGCTGAAGGAGAACAACCTGTACAGCCTTGCTCCTCTTTTTAGGCAGGCCAGCTCTTTGCAGACATGCCCACAGACTCTGTAACGCATGCCTCTTCTAGGGAGAGGTGCAGCCATAATGCAGGGTCAGAACCTCTGCCTGCAACTGTTATACTCGATTTTGCAAAAGAAAGTAAGCTTACCATGGTTCCCTGCACGCACGTATTGTTGTTATATTTTGGTGAGGGTAATCATGATGGCCATGTAGACCACCACCACTGAGAGTCCTGGAAGTAACAGGGATGAGATGAAAGAGCTAAGAATAGTAGATCTTGAAACAACAGAGTTAGCCATGGGTGTTAGTGCAAAACCGCTTGGCTTTTTTTGGCTTTGGGTGCGGCTATTCATGCAGGCCATATAGAGCTGCCACCATTCGGTGTCGTATCAGCTATTAAACTAATAAGAACAGTATTTCAAAAATACAGCCAATGAAGGGCCTTAGGAAGACTGAGCCAAGGTTGGATTGTAGTATTTGGTTAGGCTAATCATGATGGCCATGTAGACCACCACCGAGAGTCCTGGAAGTAACAGGGATGAGATGAAAGAGCTAAGAATAGTAGAACTTGAAACAACAGAGTTAGCCATGGGTGTTAGTGCAAAACCGCTTGGCTTTTTTTGGCTTTGGGTGTGGCTATTCATGCAGGCCATATAGAGCTGCCACCATTCGGTGTCGTATCAGCTATTATACTAATAAGAACAGTACTACCAAAATACAGCCAATGAAGGGCCTTAGGAAGACTGAGCCAAGGTTGGATTGTAGTATTTGGTTAGGCTAATCATGATGGCCATGTAGACCACCACCGAGAGTCCTGGAAGTAACAGGGATGAGATGAAAGAGCTAAGAATAGTAGAACTTGAAACAACAGAGTTAGCCATGGGTGTTAGTGCAAAACCGCTTGGCTTTTTTTTGGCCTTGGGTGCGGCTATTCATGCAGGCCATATAGAGCTGCCACCATTCGGTGTCGTATCAGCTATTAAACTAATAAGAACAGTACTACCAAAATACAGCCAATGAAGGGCCTTAGGAAGACTGAGCAAAGGTTGGATTGTAGTATTTGGTTAGGCTAATCATGATGGCCATGTAGACCACCACCGAGAGTCCTGGAAGTAACAGGGATGAGATGAAAGAGCTAAGAATAGTAGAACTTGAAACAACAGAGTTAGCCATGGGTGTTAGTGCAAAACCGCTTGGCTTTTTTTTGGCTTTGGGTGCGGCTATTCATGCAGGCCATATAGAGCTGCCACCATTCAGTGTCGTATCAGCTATTAAACTAATAAGAACAGTACTACCAAAATACAGCCAATGAAGGGCCTTAGGAAGACTGAGCCAAGGTTGGATTGGATTGTAGCATTTGGTTAGGCTAATCATGATGGCCATGTAGACCACCACCGAGAGTCCTGGAAGTAACAGGGATGAGATGAAAGAGCTAAGAATAGTAGAACTTGAAACAACAGAGTTAGCCATGGGTGTTAGTGCAAAACCGCTTGGCTTTTTTTTTGGTTTTGGGTGCGGCTATTCATGCAGGCCATATAGAGCTGCCACCATTCGGTGTCGTATCAGCTATTAAACTAATAAGAACAGTACTACCAAAATACAGCCAATGAAGGGCCTTAGGAAGACTGAGCCAAGGTTGGATTGTAGTATTTGGTTAGGCTAATCATGATGGCTATGTAGACCACCACCGAGAGTCCTGGAAGTAACAGGGATGAGATGAAAGAGCTAAGAATAGTAGAACTTGAAACAACAGAGTTAGCCATGGGTGTTAGTGCAAAACCACTTGGCTTTTTTTGGTTTTGGGTGTGGCTATTCATGCAGGCCATATAGAGCTGCCACCATTCGGTGTCGTATCAGCTATTAAACTAATAAGAACAGTACTACCAAAATACAGCCAATGAAGGGCCTTAGGAAGACTGAGCCAAGGTTGGATTGTAGTATTTGGTTAGGCTAATCATGATGGCCATGTAGACCACCACCGAGAGTCCTGGAAGTAACAGGGATGAGATGAAAGAGCTAGGAATAGTAGAACTTGAAACAACAGAGTTAGCCATGGGTGTTAGTGCAAAACCGCTTGGCTTTGGGTGCGGCTATTCATGCAGGCCATATAGAGCTGCCACCATTCGGTGTCGTATCAGCTATTAAACTAATAAGAACAGTACTACCAAAATACAGCCAATGAAGGGCCTTAGGAAGACTGAGCCAAGGTTGGATTGTAGTATTTGGTTAGGCTAATCATGATGGCCATGTAGACCACCACCGAGAGTCCTGGAAGTAACAGGGATGAGATGAAAGAGCTAAGAATAGTAGAACTTGAAACAACAGAGTTAGCCATGGGTGTTAGTGCAAAACCGCTTGGCTTTTTTTTGGCTTTGGGTGCGGCTATTCATGCAGGCCATATAGAGCTGCCACCATTCGGTGTCGTATCAGCTATTAAACTAATAAGAACAGTACTACCAAAATACAGCCAATGAAGGGCCTTAGGAAGATTGAGCCAAGGTTGGATTGTAGTATTTGGTTAGGCTAATCATGATGGCCATGTAGACCACCACCGAGAGTCCTGGAAGTAACAGGGATGATGAGATGAAAGTGCTAAGAATAGTACTACTTGAAACAACAGAGATAGCCATGGGTTTTAATCCAAGACCGCTTGGATTTATTTTTGTATTGGGTGCGGCTAATCATGCAGGCCATATAGAGCTGCCACCATGCGGTGTTGTATCAGCTATAAAAAATAATAAGAACTGTACTATCAAAATACAGCCAATGAAGGGCCTATGAAGACTGAGCAAAGGTTGGATTGTAGTATTTTGTTCGAATAATCATGATGGCCATGTAGACCACCCGTAACAGGGATGAAAGTGCTAAGAATAGTACTAATTGAAACAACCGAGTTAGCCATGGGTGTTAGTCTAAGACCACTCAGCTTTTTTTGGGGTTTGGGTGCAGCTAATCATGAAGGCCAGATAGACCTGCCACCATTTGGTGTTGTAACAGGTATTAAACTGCAAAGAACAGTACTACTTAACACAACCTACTTACCATGGGTCCCAGAGCATATGTTTGGTTATTATATTTTGTAAGGGTAATCATGCAGGCCATATAGACCTCCACCGATAGGGTGAGTATGAGTAACAGCTATTAAAATGCGAAGGACATTACTAATTAACACAACATATAGTTACCATGGGTCGCAGACCAAGAGCAGATGTCTTATTATTATATTTTGTATGGGTAATCATCCAGGCCGTATAGACCTCACCAAATAGGGGGAGTTACAGAGATTAAAGTGCTAAGAATGGTAGTACTTAAAACACAACCTAGTTAAAATAGGTACCAGACCGCATGTCTTATTATTATATTTTTTCAGGGTAATCAGGCAGGCCATATAGAACACTCCCGATAGGGGGGGGGAACAGGGATTAAAGTGCTAAGAAAAGTACTAATTAACACAAGCTAGTTGGGTCCAAGAATGCATGTTTAATTATTAGACTTTATTAGGGTAATTATATATCTAACAAATCTATCAATTTCTCTTCTATCGATTCTATCTAACTATCAATCTATGTATATCTATCTATCCTATCTATCAATCTATCTTCTGTCCGGGATGTTTTGAGACAGCCACTTTGGGAATGTTAGTTGTTTTAGGCCCATTATGGCTTAAAAGCAGACTCTGCATAAACTATGTAATTTTCCATGGGAGTTTTGCCAGGGATCCCCCTCCAGCATGCGACAGTCCAGGTGTTAGTACCCTTGAAACAACTTTTCCATCACTATTGTGGCCAGAAAGAGTCCTTGTAGGTTTTAAAGTTCGCCTGCCTATTGAATTCAATGGTGGTTCGCGAACAATACCGAAAGTTTGAGTCCGCCGTTCGCGAACCGAAAATTTTAGGTTCGCGACATCACTATTTATAGATGCTCAAAATTTCATTAGAAACATTACTGTGAAACGTTTTTTTGCTAAAAAAGATAACATTTGCTATAAACCAGTAAATTTAAGATCAAGTTTTAAAAATGCATGTTATCCTAGTCATTGTAAAGGTTTATGTGTGGAAGTATTTGTTAAATTGATTTTAAAAGATATTGAGAATATACAACAGAAACCTTGTTTCTTTAATATGACCAAACAAGAATCTGATATATTTAAAGCCCTGCATAAGAGGGAGGACATTATTATAAAAGAGGCCGACAAGGGTGGAGGAATTGTTATTATGGATAGGGAATTCTAGGTAAACAAGATATTGGCCTCTATGTATGAAGCCGTCTACTTACCTGCATTCGCTGGCCCAATACGCTTGCCTAAGCTCGCCTACCATCGCCGCCGTGGACCTGAATATGTTCGCCAAAGTTATCAAGAAAGCTGTCAAGAAGCCGCGCACCAAGTACTGTGCGATGAGCATTGGACTGTTGTTAACTAACAGTCATCGATCTCGCTGCTCATCGGCTTCTTCGCAGCTTTCTTGCTAGCCTGTCACTAAACACCCACACTAAACTATACTGTTTTACCCCTAAACCGCCGCTCCCGGAGCCCCCCGCACCTAAATAAAGTTATTACCCCCTAAACCACTGCTCCTGGACTCCGCCGCAACTATAATAAATATATTAACCCCTAAACCGCCACTCCCGGAGCCCCCCACACCTAAATAAAGTTATAACCCCCTAAACCGCCGCTCCTGGACCCCGCTGCAAATATAATAAATATATTAACCCCTAAACCACCGCTCCCAGACCCCGCCACCACCTACATTATACCTATTAACCCCTAATCTGCCGCCCCTATACTGCCGCCACCAATATTAAAGTTATTAACCCCTATCCTGCGGATCCCGGACCCCGCCACAAATAAATTAAATGTTTAACCCCTAAACCGCCGCTTTCGGACCCCACCGCAACTAAATTAAATGTTTAACCCCTAAACCGCCGCTCCCGGGCGCCCCGCCGCCACCTATATTTAACTTATTAACCCCTAAACCTAAGTCTAACACTAACACCCCCCTAACTTAAATATTATTTAAATAAATCTAAATACATATTACAATTATTAACTAAATTATTCCTATTTAAAACTAAATACTTACCTGTAAAATAAACCCTAAAATAGCTACAATTTAATTAATAATTATATTGTAGCTATTTTAGGATTTATTTTTATTTTACAGACAACTTTGTATTTATTTTAACTAGGTACAATAGCTATTAAATAGTTATTAACTATTTAATAGCTACCTAGTTAAAATAACTACAAAATTACCTGTAAAATAAAACCTAACCTAAGTTACAAATACACCTGACACTACACTATCATTAAATTAATTAAAAAAATTAACTACAATTACCTAAAATTAAATACAATTAAATAAACTAAACTATCGTACAAACCCCCCACTAAATTAAAGAAAATAAAAAAATACAAGAAGTTTAAACTAATTACACCTAATCTAAGCCCCCTAATAAAATAAAAAAGCCCCCCAAAATAATAAAATGCCTTATACTAAATTACAAAGTAATCAGCTCTTTTACCAGCCCTTAAAAGGGCTTTTTGCGGGGCATTGCCCCAAAGTAATCAGCTCTTTTACCTGTAAAAAATAATACAACCCCCCCAACATTACAACCCACCACCCACACACCCCTACTCTAAAACCCACTTAAACCCCTCCTTAAAAAAACACTAACCCCCTGAAGATCCCCCTACCTTGAGCCGTGTTCACCCAGCCGGGCCGAATTCTTCATCCAAGCGGGGCAGAAGAGGTCCTCCATCCGGCCGATGTCTTCATCCAAGTGGCGTCTTCTATCTTCAATCATCCGGAGCGGAGCGATCTTCCATTCAGCCGACGCAGAGCCATCTTCTTCCCACGACGTCCTAACACCGAATGCCAGGTACTTTAAATTATGTCATCCAAGATGGCGTCCGTAGAATTCCGATTGGCTGATAGGATTCTATCAGCCAATCGGAATTAAGGAAGGAAAAATACGATTGGTTGATTTAATCAGCCAATCGGATTGAAGTTCAATCCGATTAGCTGATTGGATCAGCCAATAGAATGCGAGGTTAATTCTATTAGCTCATCCAATGAGCCAATCGGATTGAACTTCAATCCGATTGGCTGATTAAATCAACCAATCAGATTTTTCCTACCTTAATTCCGATTGGCTGATAGAATCCTATCAGCCAATCGGAATTCGACGGACGCCATATTGGATGACGTCATTTAAAGAACCAGGCATTCGGTATTAGGACGTCGTGGGAAGAAGATGGCTCCTCGTCGGCTGAATGGAAGATGGCACCGCTCCGGATGATTGAAGATAGAAGACGCCACTTGAATGAAGACATCGGCCGGATGGAGGACCTCTTCTGCCCCGCTTGGATGAAGAATTCGGCCCGGCTGGGTGAACACGGCTCAAGGTAGGGGGATCTTCAGGGGGTTAGTGTTAGGTTATTTTAAGGGGGGTTTGGGTGGGTTTCAGAGTAGGGGTGTGTGGGTGGTGGGTTGTAATGTTGGGGGGGTTGTATTATTTTTTACAGGTAAAAGAGCTTATTACTTTGGGGCAATGCCCTGCAAAAAAGCCCTTTTAATGGCTGGTAAAAGAGCTGATTACTTTGTAATTTAGTATAGGGTAGGGCATTTTATTATTTTGGGGGGCTTTTTTATTTTATTAGGGGGCTTAGATTAGGTGTAATTAGTTTAAACTTCTTGTAATTTTTTTATTTTCTGTAATTTAGTGTTTGCTTTTTTGTACTATAGTTTAGTTTATTTAATTGTATTTAATTTTAGGTAATTTAATTTAATGATAGTGTAGTGTTAGGTGTATTTGTAACTTATGTAAGGTTTTATTTTACAGGTAATTTTGTAGTTATTTTAACTAGGTAGCTATTAAATAGTTAATAACTATTTAATAGCTATTGTACCTAGTTAAATATTATTATATTCTACTTTTTCCTGTCTCTGATAACTAAGGCGAATCAGCCTCGCCACAAATACGCTGCAGAATTCCGGCGTATTTGTGGTTGATAACTAGAGGCCATTATCTGATGAAGAAACCTATAAAGTATTAAGGGATAATCCAAAAAATAGGTTTTGTACTGAATTGAAGGAGATGTTCAGACAAGCCCTAGATAGAGAAATTATTTCTCAAATTGAATATGAATTTTTATATAAGGTAGACTCTAAAACTCCTATTTCTTATATTTTACCTAAAGTGCATAAGGATCCAGTCAAACCTCCAGGGCGCCCTATCATCAGTGGGATAGATTCCTTAACATCTAACCTGTCAGCTTTTGTTGATTTTTTCTTCCGCCTATGCTCAGAAATCCAAATCATATTTAAAAGATACCTCACATATATTAAATATTCTTAATGATATCAAATGGGAACCCAAATATTGTTGGGTCACCGTGGATGTCACTTCCCTGTATTCCATTTTTGATCATGAGAAAGGTTTATTAGCTGTTAGATGGATATTTGAACAGGATCCAGATTTAGCAACCCCTCTTCTTTAATTTATCATTCAGTCCATAGAGTTTATTTTAAAGCATAATTTATTTTGGTTTAATGATAAGAAATATTTGCAGATATGCGGTACCGCCATGGGCACCAGGTTCTCCCCAAGTGATGCCAACATTTACATGGCCATTTTTGAACATCAATATGTGTGGTCATGTGACCCATTTGGGGCGAACCTGGTGACATGGCGGAGGTATATCGATGACGTGATATGTATCTGGCAAGAGGACCCACAAACTCTACAATCATTTATAGTACATCTGAATAACAATAAAACTTGGTCCTAAAAATGACAAAAAAAGAAGAGGCGCTCTGGTGCAGATAAACCCAACAATAAGTGAGATTTCCAAAAAGGAAGAAAAATTGGTACTCACAAAGATATTTGCACTTCCAGTGCAATAATCCGCAAGCCGAAGCTTCAGAGCCATTCGGCTGACTCTTATTCTCCCGATATGCTCCCGGCAATAGTCAGGCCCCTAAGAGGAATGAAGCATAGGACACCTTGGTGCAGATCACCCTTTCCAATATCGAGCTAACAACAGTGGGTAAATATTTATACTCACAAACGTGTGTGCACAAACAGTGCAATATCGGGCGGACCGAAACTTTATAAAGCCGTTCGGCTGACTTTCAACAAAGGAGGCTGTTACTCTCTTTCTCACCCGATATGCTCCCAGCAATGGTCAGGCTCCTAAGAGGAATGAAGCATAGGACACCTTTGGTGCAGATCACCCTTACCAATATCGAGCTAACAACAGTGGGTAAATATTTATACTCACAAACGTATGTGCACAAACAGTGCAATATCGGGCGGACCGAAACTTTATAAAGCCGTTCGGCTGACTTCCAACGAAGGAGGCTGTTACTCTCGAAAATCCAGTAAAAAGAAAGGTTCAAAGCAAGGTGCAAGAAATCGCATAGTGTTATTAAACACTGCCATAAAAAACATGGAGGAAATCCTAACTGTTATACTATAGTCCCGATAGAGGAGATTGTACCTTCCAACTTATACAGCAGATTCCTGAGGCTGAGGCAGAGAGAGACATACTGGATTCACAAACTGAAGACCATGCACCCCTTGGGTCTCAATCTCAATGTGGACTTAGCAGCATTTTAAGATCCATATATTCACCATCAGAGGTGTGTGTCTCTCTCTGCCTCACCCTGTAGAGAATTTAGTGTTCCCATTTCTAGTCTGAATTGTTCGGACTGGTTTATTGCCAAATAGATACACTTTTTGCATTATGCATATATATAATGTATATATATATGGGGTTCTCTCTAAAGATTACATGACTTCTAAACATTATAAATATAGATAAAAGAAGAACACTATACATTATTCGGGTTAATGACCAGAAATTTGTGTTTTAAACAATTTTAGTTATAGTAACAGATATTCATTGATAAGAGCAAGGTCATTCTCTGATATTAGTTACATAAACATTACATATATATTATTTTTCCCGTATTAGTTATAACAATGTCACATTATTTCACCATACACTTCTGACCAACTGGGATTTACAAGCACAGCAACACCAACCAATAGCTGCATCATTCTTTGACAATATTATTATTTTTACACAAAACACACGTCATTTAATATCAGACACTTTTAGCCACATTTACTAATAGTAGTATTATTATTTAGTATTATCCTCACAACCAAAATTCTGTTACACACAGATTCACTTTATACCCACTTAGACAGTGGCCACGTATAGAATCACTACACTAAGGTCATTTTAGCACTTTATTAGATTCACCAGAGGATAGTCTTCACTCTCTAGTATCACACCACAGAATTCCTAACTTATGTTTATGTCATCGACTGCATCACAAAACACGGAGGATCTAAAGTAGCAACCAAGATCATGTAGAATGTTTAGAAACATATCGATACCCATTAAACTTAAAATTGATAATGAATATCATAACTTTTTACTGACTAATTCCATGTATTTTGTCATCGAGCCGAAATCGTATATATACAATGCATCGCAGTATGTACGTATTAGATTAATATGTTTCTCAGTTACTTCAATTATATATGACCCATTATCGATAACATCATATATATATTTTAGGACATGTAGTAATATCACAGCGAGGGTCTAATGTTAACTGAACATATATTTTGAACCCTGCAATTTAGAATCGATAGGATATCCATCCGTACACTTTATGTATCTAAAATTCAGACTATTGTATATATGCTGTGTACCAAATATAAGATGAGTTTTTATTCACTATGTTTATCTGTACAATGTTGCTAAAAATGTATGTTAACATATCACTATTTACCGAATGTGCTATTGACAGCTGAAACACAATCCTGTTAGTTACCCAGTACCTGTAAGAGGCGTAGCACCTAACTGATTAATGCACATGTTATGGTGGGTGTGTAACTTGTAAACCATTCTCATTGGTTAACTTAGCCTTTTTAAGAAAGCAAGGTAGTTCATTAAATTTAAGAGCCTGATGAAACGGCGTGCAGCCGAGAAACGCGTAGCGAAGTTTTAAGATTTTTAATAAAAGTTTTTACATTGTTCTACCTTGCTTTGAACCTTTCTTTTTACTGGATTTTCGAGAGTAACAGCCTCCTTCGTTGGAAGTCAGCCGAACGGCTTTATAAAGTTTCGGTCCGCCCGATATTGCACTGTTTGTGCACATACGTTTGTGATTATAAATATTTACCCACTGTTGTTAGCTCGATATTGGTAAGGGTGATCTGCACCAAAGGTGTCCTATGCTTCATTCCTCTTAGGAGCCTGACCATTGCTGGGAGCATATCGGGTGAGAAAGAGAGTAACAGCCTCCTTTGTTGAAAGTCAGCCGAACGGCTTTATAAAGTTTCGGTCCGCCCGATATTGCACTGTTTGTGCACACACGTTTGTGAGTATAAATATTTACCCACTGTTGTTAGCTCGATATTGGAAAGGGTGATCTGCACCAAGGTGTCCTATGCTTCATTCCTCTTAGGGGCCTGACTATTGCCGGGAGCATATCGGGAGAATAAGAGTCAGCCGAACGGCTCTGAAGCTTCGGCTTGCGGATTATTGCACTGGAAGTGCAAATATCTTTGTGAGTACCAATTTTTCTTCCTTTTTGGAAATCTCACTTATTGTTGGGTTTATCTGCACCAAAGCGCCTCTTCTTTTTTTGTCATTTTTAGGACCAAGTTTTATCCTCACGCATATTGTGGAGAGAGCCGCTGCTTGTTTTGGGGCCACCTGTATCGCCTCCTTAGGAGTTGTGGGACTTTCAGTATACTCAATATTTATGGACGTTTTTTTGTTGAATATAAACACCAAAGATTCCATCAAGTATTTGTTAATTATTATTTATTATTGTTGACCAGTTTTTTATATTATTTCACTGTTATTATTGCTATATGATACCTCACATAAAATACCATAATTAGAAGCTCCATCACAAGAATAGCATAGAATAGGCGCACCTCTTGTTATCAAACACACTTTGTTCGTGTTGTTTCTTTGTTTCTCTCATGAATAACAATAACATGAACATTATTCTTACACCAGAGATACATGACACACAAGCGACTTCTTTGGATTTGTTTTTTTTTTTAATAAATGAAACCATACACACCAAAGCTTTTTTTTAAAAAATGCGATGGTAACACATATATTAGGCATGATAGCCAACATCATCATTCTTGGCTTAAAGCCATACCTAAGGGACAGTTTCAGTGCAAAAGGCGCAACTGTGATAGAACAGAAGATTATGATGAACAATCCAACATTTTAAAAAAACGTTTTCTACAAAAAGGTTACAAAGAGGATGTATTAGAAATAGAGAGACAAGAAGCTAAAAATAAGGATAGAAAATCTATGCTTCAGTGTCACAAGAAAGAATCTTTACAGAATCAATCTTTTCCAAGGTTTATAACCACTTTTAACTCTGGACATAAACAAATTAAAAGAATCATTAACAAACATTAGCATGTTTTATTAAATGATGAGGTACTAGCACCCACAATGCCAACCAAACCACTGATTACATTCAGAAGAGGCACAAACTTTAAACAAAAATTAGTGCCATCCATGATTTTGGGAATGACCCCTAGAATTCCAATGCAAATTTCTGATTTGAAAGGCTTTTTTTCATGTGGCCTCTGCAAGGGATGTGACTATACTAAGAGGGTGAACAGAACATTTACATCAACAACCACTGGCAAAACATTTGAGATCAAGAGTTTTATTAGCTGTAAGACCACTAATGTTATCTATCTGCTTCAATGCAAATGTAAGATTCAATATTTAGGTCAGACCACAAGGTTTATCAAGACACGCATACTAGAATATTTAAATAAAATCAATAAAAAACATGAAGATCATGGAGTCCCTTTACATTGCAAACAATGTCAAGAATATGATCCTAAACATTTTCACTGGTTGGGAATAGAAAAAGTTTCCACACATTGGAGGGGAGGTAGTATAGAAGCTGAGTTGGATAGAAAAGAACTTTGGTGGATACATACTTTGAGAACATATGGCCATTGGGGCCTTAATAAAGACATTAGAATAGCGGCCTTTATCAAATAAATGAGTTATAGGAATAGTATACAGTACATGGTATAAGTCATGACATATAGTTGCATTTTAAAATGTAATTCTATATATAGCACTTTAGATTTTGCAGTTTCACATAGTTGCACTTTAATGTAGTTTAATATAATATATTCTGTGCCCATACATTATCGAGATACACAGTCAAATTTATACATTATTGAGAGACACAGTCAAAATTTAATTTTTGTAGAATTTATTAGGGTACAAACTTAATCTTATTAGATGATGAAATTTAAACACAAGCACCTTAAGGAAATAAAAGCACTTTAAAAAATTTTGGATAGCACTTATATTTTGTTAAATAATATCAGTATTGGTAGATAAGGTTGGTATACATATTTTATACATTCTCAATATTTGTGAAAGCCAAACAGTATTGTTAAAACACAGTGTTGGTTGTTAAGCGGAATCATGGTTGTCATTTTATGTATAATTTATATCGAAAATTAGCGCCATGATATGTTATTAAAGAATTGAGGGTATTATACAATATGATAACATTGCAAGGTTGGGATGTATAAATTCTGCTTTTTTAAGCACAAATACTGTTCACTTGTTACTTGTTTTTTAATTGTGATTATAGATCAATGTATTTATGGGAATAAGGTGATGTCCTATTTGGTGGCTCCCATTAGTCGGATAACTTTGCCGCAATTGGATTGGCGAAATTACGTCATCAATAAGGCCGGACCTTAAAAGAAACTTGTTTCTCCATACTTCACTGTTTTTAAGATAACCTGGATGAATCTCTTGATTGGACAATGTAAAAACACGTGACCGCTCCTATATCGTAATGAATAATTCTCTGTGATTGGCCCAAAAAATCACATGATACATCCGAACCTGAAATGGAACTTTTTTACCAATACTACTTGATTGAGAACTGAACTTTTTGGCTTTTTTTGACCAGACAATTCCGCTATGACTATTTATTTTGTGTTACAAGTAAATTAGCGACTTAGCATAATTCTAAATTTTTTATATTTGGATTTTTCTGGCCAAAATTAATTTTGTAAGGTGTATTTTATGTGAGTCCGATTTCTGGTAAAACCGGAAGTTGGAACCCAGACCATTTGTATTTAACCCAGCATTGTTTGTCACAACACAGCAGTTCATATTTGTTTTATTTGCTCTTGAGAAAGAAGTTTTTAACGTTGAAACGCGTTGAGCTAAGCTTACTATTAAAAGCTTTGTTCATTTTTAATTTGACACATTGTGTCTTTTGCTTTTTTCTGTTGCTGTGACATCGCTGGAAATCGAATTTATATGGAGTGAGTTACTATTTGTTTTAATACTAAGTGGCTTACTATATACTCATTGGAGTTTTCATTTTCTCCTAGTTTGGTTGAAATTTACATAACAAGAGGCTCTGCTCCAGATTTGCTGATGATACAACTTTATGGAGTGAGTATATTAGACATTTAACTTTTGGCTTTAATACACACGTCAAGCCTTTCTCCTTTATTTGGTAGAGATATCTACATTATTGAAGTAATTCCTTCGAGACCTGCGCCATTTGTATTTTATCAAAGATTCATATTTTTCAGTCTTTTGGGAGAGACTGCAAGAAGGCGGCAGTCTAACTTTAAGGAGAGTATTGTTTCTTTGTCATTTTGTGCAAGTATTGTTTTTGTATTAAGATCTAACACAATCTGTACATTTCTTTCAGTATACATATGTACACATATATGGGCATTTATATATATATATATATATATATATATATATATATACAGAGAGAAGTGCACTCACAGGGACAAACAACTGGCTCAATACCATTGTTAGCCTGTTCTATGGTGATTTACCACCTGGGTGCAGCTTTTTAGCCCAGTAATGCTTTTCACAGAGTAGAACTTTCCTGAAGTATATCAGTCTGATCCCGCCTATTACGGTGAGTCCAGCGCTGAAATACCAGGCAATTCCTCTCTGAACAAGGAACACAGCAACCCCAGACGATCGTTCCGGCCTTCATTGGGCCTCGTCAGTGAGGTGTAGCCATATTCCTCTAAGCACACTGAGCAAGGAGTCCACGTCTGGTTGCCCCTTTTTCCCATAGGGAGACTAAATACATACAGAGAGAGGTGCACTCACAGGAACGAACAACTGGCTCAATACCATTGTTAGCCTGTTTTATGGCGATTTACCACCTGGGTGCAGCTTTTTAGCCCAGTAATGCTTTTCATAGAGTAGAACTTTCCTGAAGTATATCAGTCTGATCCCGCCTATTACGATCTGTCCAGAGCCGAAATACCAGGCAATTCCTCTCTGAACAAGGAACAAAGCAACCCCAGACGATCGTTTCGGCCTTCATTGGGTCTCGTCAGTGAGGTGTAGCCATATTGCTCTAAGCACACTGAGCAAGGAGTCCACGTCTGGTTGCCCCTTTTTCCCATAGGGAGACTAAATACATAAAGAGAGAAGTGCACTCACAGGTACGAACAACTAGCTCAATACCATTGTTAGCCTGTTCTATGGCGATTTACCACCTGGGTGCAGCTTTTTAGCCCAGTAATGCTTTTCACAGAGTATAACTTTCCTGAAGTATGTCAGTCTGATCCCGCCTATTACGGTCAGTCCAGCGCCAAAATAACAGTCAATTCCTCTCTGAACAAAGAACACAGCAACCCCAGACGATCGTTTCGGCCTTCATTGGGCCTCGTCAGTGAGGTGTAGCCATATTCCTCTAAGCACACTGAGCAAGGAGTCCACGTCTGGTTGCCCACTAAATACATACAGAGAGAAGTGCACTCATATATATATATATATATATATATATATATACATACATACAGAACATATACATCTTGAGATGTATGTATGTCTATGTTAAAGCCCTTTTTCTGCCTTTTTTTTTTTCTAATACCTGAGATTTCATATTTTTGAGCCTTTATAACTTTTGTGTGCAATATTTTTTTTAATATTTTTTATTAGATGGTGTTATTATAAGTGTAACTGTACATTGTAATGTTTTTTTGATGTGTTTTTTGCAATGTTTATGTTTTGCGAAACAGTTAACCACAGTTCTGAAGTTGTGGTAATCATTCTAGCGTAAATTGCGATTGAAAGCAAGCGATAGTGTTTACTTTCAACTTGTCATACCTGAGCAATTTAACCTGCGCGCAAATGATCGTGAAAACACGATATCGCTTGCGCGCAAATGTTTGCGCTCCACTAATAATCATTTGGAAAATGAATGTATAATTCCAAATAAGGTTACTATCAATACCAGTTTGTGTGATATCCAGGAATACATCACGCTCATATCAGTAATGACCTAGCTGTGTCCTCACTTCCACACCTGGTTTTGTAACTTCTGTAAAAAGTGTTTTGTATCTTTAGGTGACTTGGAAGTGAGGATACAATTGGCGGAAGTAAATACACCTATTTCCAAAAGAGAACCCACAGCAGAGACGATAGGTCTACCTGGTGTGGTTTCTGTGCTTTTATTAGTTTTTGGAACTAATCTGAAATTTGCAGTTATGGAGTTTTGTTGGAACAAACAATCTATTATATTATCTTCAATAATACTCAGTTATTTTCCTTGATCTAGTAAATATATGAGTTCTTTTTTAAAGTATCTGTTGAATTGCCTTAGTCTCATATACATATTTTTATCACTGAGCTATGTAATGGCCTCTTGATAGTATTTATTTGTCTTTTATCTTGAATTATAATAGACCTCCCTTATCAACAGTGGTAATTACTATACTAGTATTGAGCTGTAAATTCTTCAAGGCTCTGTCTTATATCCCCTTTTATTAAATTGCTATTCTTTTTGGAGACATTAGTTGCTTCTCTATGATCTTTTACCTTATGCTCTAACATAATAAGGTCACTGTATGCCTTCTCTTCTCTAAATAAATCTATGATCTTATCTGTAGCTTATACTGGTTAAAACTTACTTTAGAACAATAATTTAGAAAATCATTACATTTCCTATATGTTTCTGTAAGTTTTGTCTCTTTTCAGGTATTTTTTTGTAATTCTATGAGTGTTTGACCCATAATTGCATCCTGAAATGTATAATCTTGTGTATTGTCAATCTCTAAGATGTTATCCAGTCTAGTACTTCATTATTTCTTCTCATGTCTTCACTTTTTTTTATAGAAATGTTTTTCTGATCTATTTTACAGACTACTTTAGCTATTTTATTCTTTGATTCCTCTAATTATATGGCAGCCAAGTTTTAACTTAGGTGTATAGTTGCTGTAGTGTTATTGTTCAGCTGTTACTAGCACCTGCACTATTTTTTACTTTGAGCATGGTGTGTCACTTTTCCCTAACAGGTGCTTTGTTAAATCATAATG